>NC_045634.1:35915951-36222455 GCF_009829155.1 Mustela erminea | reverse complement strand
TAACTTCTCCGGTACAGCCCAGGCCTGCAAGAGGATCTCACCCACCCTGTGGTGTCGGGACATCTGCCTCCAGTCCACACTTATCTGTAGTTGATGGCTGAAAAGCTTACTTGAGCTCCAAACCCATATATTGGAGTCTTGTCCGTGTATACATTTCACAGTCATACGAATTATTTCATTTTCAACATAGGCAAGCTCTTCACCAGGTTCGAGATAACACCATGAAAGCTGCCATGTCCTTGCGTCTCTGTCCCAACCCATCCAGCCGCCAAACTGGGCACTTTATCAGCAAGTCCTTCATCAGGTCTCCAGCCCCATGCCCAGGGGGGCTCCCTCAGGCCAGGGGCTCATCTCTGACTCACTTTCCGTATCACCATAGTGGTGAGCCTTCTACAACAGAACCGTCTACAACCTGAAAATATTACTCTCCTGCTTTAAATCTGTAAGTGGTTTTTTGAAAAAAAGCTTAGAATGGTAGATTGAAAAAAAGAAAAAACCCTTCATCACATGTATTCTCCCCCCTTTGTGCTCACATTTCAGCAGCCCCTAACCCCCTCCCCTCCCCCCACACTGTCTACTCTAGTTGGACAGAACTGTTTTGAGATATTTTAATAGAATATGATCTCTCAAATCATGTCAGTTTCATCCACTACTGTTCCTCCAGAGTTTAAAAAATAAAAAAAAGACAAAACAACAACAACAACAACAAAAACCAAAAAAACGCACAAACACATGATATCCAATGGTTGCTGTGAAATGTACTGAGTTCTATATAAGAAATAGGAAGAAAAGTCATCCAGAGTGGAAGCTCTAAGCAGGTGATTCAGAAAAAAGTGATTTTGGAAGTAAGTTGAAAAGTCAAAATTGAATCTTCTGGAAAACAGAGAGGTCAGATAGCAGAGGAGAACAGAAATAGTTATGTTCTGTTGTTGCTATTGAACGGGGACCGGACTGGATATGAAACAATAATTCAGTCACGACAAAATAAAGGCCTAAAAAGCAATTTTGGTTTAGGTCTGGAAAACAAAGAGTAATTACATCTACTGAGCAAAGGCAGGCCATGCCCTCCAACCGACCCACTACCCCTACATAAAACACCACAGGTTATAGCCAAGACTCGTGATTTAGTAAGTAATAGGCAGCGCGTAAAGGAAGAATTGGAGCTCTTCTGAGTTTATTTGTTCGAGGATGATGGTGTACTGGATAGTACTGAACTTCAAGGACTGTAGACTCCTAGGAGAGCCAATGTTGAGCCTACCAGAGGCCCATCCCAAACGAGTACTTAATAAATACTTTATGCTCAGTATAAAAGTACATGATTCCTGCTATGAAAACCATGAACAGAGATACACTTTTCTATTTACACCCATCCATGTCTTTTTATTTTAATAATATCACCAGGAGAAACAAACGATCAGTTCTAGTTGTTCATTGAATATTTATGGTGCTCATTTAGATGCATAGTCTCTTACTTTGTTATGCTATAACATTCCCAACTTTCATATAAATATAAAATCAATCTAATTGCATTCATATAAAGAGACAAGCCCTCAGAATGGAAATGCTACACAAAGAAATGAATGCCTTGCCTTTCACGGTGAATTCAAAGTACGGGCTTTTCTTTTTAAATATATAATTAAATATGATTTGATTAGTAATAGATGCAAATGGCTTTCTTCCCCCACAAATGATTTTAAAAAATCATTGCAATTAGGTATTTGATTTTCCATCTACCTGTCTTCAAAGCATTTCTCTTTTTTAACTGATCCCCGATTGTCAGCGTAATTACAGAGCCATTTTGAAAGCAGCTGGATTCCCAGGTGCATTCCTGACAGCACCCATGAAATCAGGTAATGACCTCATACACTGGAAGCACGCCTTGCCGGTCCTACGAGGATATGTGACTAGGGGAGGAGGTCAAGAATTTACACAAAAATTCTCTAACCCGGGAAACTGGTCTTCCTACAAAGTGCACCCCGGAGAGCTGATTTTTGTGTGAAGCTTTAAGATGCAATTTTACATCATATTTTCAAGTTTGTAAGATTATGAGTGACTAGATATGTTTCATTCTTCCCTACTCTTCATTAGGTTCCACACAAATTTTTTTTTTTAAGATTTTATTTATTTATCAGAGGGAGAGAGGGGGAGAGAGCAAGCACAGGCAGACAGAATGGCAGGCAGAGGCAGAGGGAGAAGCAGGCTCCCTGCTGAGCAAGGAGCCCGATGTGGGACTTGATCCCAGGACGCTGGGATCATGACCTGAGCCGAAGGCAGCTGCTTAACCAACTGAGCCACCCAGGCATCCCAAGTTCCACACAAAATTTTAAGACTTGCCTAATTTTGAGGTTTAGTAAAAATAAATGCACATTAAAACCAGATCATCACATGCCAAATACCTTCATGGCACCATATGAGTCAAGGGGAACATGCCAGGTTGGCCTGGAATCTAAAAAATGCCCTATTGGTAGCAATATAATTCCATCCATTATGTCACCTTCCAGAATGAATAAAAGAATGAATGAATGAATGAATGAATAGAAAAGAAGAGAAAGGAAAGGAAAGGAAAGACAAGAAAAGAAAAGAAGGAAAGAAGGAAAAGAAGAAAAATGGAAGACCAGGGGTGCTGGGGTGGCTCAGTGAGCTCGGTGAGTTGCTAAGTCATGACGTCAGGGTCCTGGGACAGAGCCCCAGGCCGAGCTCTGTGCTCAGCATGGAGTCTGCTTGAGATCTTCTCTGTCCCTCCTTCCCCCATGCACTCTGTCTCACTGTCTCTCTCAATAAATAAATAAAATCTTGGGGGGGAAAAAAAAAGGAAGACCAAACCTTCGGGTGTTTGGGAGACAGGGAAAGAAGAGAGTGGAGGAGAAATCATTCTAGAAACAAGAAAAATAACTCCCGGTCTCATACTGGAGTAGATGAATTAATCCAAACCAAAGAAACTGAAGTATTGTTTTCTTTTCTTTTCTTTTTTTTTTTTTTTTAAAGATTTTATTTATTTATTTGAGGGAGAATGAGTGAGAGAGAGCATGAGAAAGGAGGAGGTCAGAGGGAGAAGCAGACTCCCCAAGGAGCTGGGAGCCCGATGCGGGACTTGATCCTGGAAGTCCGGGATCATGACCTGAGCCGAAGGCAGTTGCTCAACCAACTGAGCCACACAGGCGTCCCTGAAGTACCGTTTTCTACCTGCAGTTTCTCCGGCTTACCTTCTCTGGCTGTTCCAACCGCTCTTACTCAACAGGCTTCCGGGGACGCCCATACCTCCCCCGGGCTTTTCAATCTTGAGATGAGTCTCCCAATGCCCACCTCCCCAATGCCCACCTCCCCAAGAGAACAAATGGCAAAGTCCACAGCCTTTTGCTTTTGTAGTGTCGGGCTCTCTGGGTCTGGGAGAAGATAGAAGCCTGTGCCATGGGGCACACAGGATGCTCGCTCGCAAGGGCGGCTCTCAAGTCAGATGCCCACGTTGATCCGGCCCAAGAGGAGTGCCAACGGAGGCTGTGCTGTTCCCTTGTACATCATTCAGTAGCAGAACATTCGCGGGTGCTGCTGGGCAAGCGCCCCCCTGGGTTAGAAACTAATTTTTCACCAGCCCACCTTTCCCCAGGTGCGGCGATGTCACCAGGCACTGTCAACAGAACAGCACAGGGAGGGACCTCCGTGACATTCCCGCCACCTCGCAAAGGGCGTGACTTAGCCTGCACGCTGTCTCTCTTCCACTCCCAGGGATGTGGTTCGGGCGCGGCCCCCCGCTCACGCATGGGAGTACAACGCCCTTTGGAACTAGAGGATGATCTGGGATCCCTGGACAGCCCTGGGTTGAGTGTCCCTGCAGGCTTCGCCGGCTTGTCCTGCACCGACGGGACGGAGCGACCTGGGATTGCTCCTGCGCAACCAGCCGCCCTGACCCGCACGCGCGCTCGCAGGCAAGAATGTTGTTTGTGAGTCGGCACGAGCGACCTCGGGAGCCTGGGTGGTGGACATGGGCTGGCCTCCTGCTCAGAACTGGCCCTTCGGGTCCGGATGCCACGACCTGTAGGCTTGCCTTGTATCCCCTCTGGCTCCAGGCGGTGGCGGTCCCCCTGCAATGGACCAGGAGGGGACGCACGCTCGCCTCGCACAGGCTCCTTGAGGACGCAGAGACTTAACACCGGAATGCAGCTCGCTGCAAAGCGCACGGAGCTGAACAGATGTTGAACTCCAGACCCCGTCAGTGCCCTGCAAACACTGCTCTTCTGGAGACGGCCATTTGGAGGTCCTGCGTGAGAGAGGACGCTCTTCCCAGTCCTGTCTCCATGGCTTCCCCAGCCGATAAGGGTGAATGTTCTGAGTACTTGATTTCTTTAAAGATGTAATTCATGTATTTGACAGAGAGTGAGAAAGAGTGAGCACAGGGGGAGCAGCAGGACCCTCGCTGAACAGAGCCTGGGCCGGGGCTCCATCCCAGGACCCTGGCATCACGACCTGAGCCAAAGACAGACCCTTCACCGACTGAACCACCTAGGCGCCCCGTAAGTGCCCTATTTGATGTGCGTCTGTCTTGTTCTCTTCCACCGCTTACCATCACGCTTGTCTACGCACAGATTCCCCTCTTCTTCTTTCACTTTCTATTCGGCTTTTATACGATCAATAAAGCGGTTTCTCCCCTTTGAAACTGAGAGCATGGCTGCCATGAATCTCTTCTTCAGAACAATCTGTGGACTATTATTTGGAGGAAAAAAAACTAGAGCCACTTTTGAAAAATCTCTTTGATATACGAGCTTAACTTCTATCCTAATTAAGGAAGAGATAGAACTAAAACCTCTGTTTTTGCAGGATGTAGTTTACTTGATCTTTTCGGGTAACTTATAAATCAGAGATGATGAAAGCAAGGGATGTTTTTGCTCCGTTTTTTCTTTGTTTGTTCAAGATTTTATTTAATTGTCAGGAAGCGCACAGGCAGGGGGAGCCCCAGGCAGAGGGAGAAGTCAGCTCCCCACTGAGCAGGGAGCCTGATACAGGACTCGAACCCAGGACACCGGGATCATGACCTGAGCCGAAGGCAGAGGCTTCACTGAGTCCCCAGGTGTCACAAGCAAGTGATTTTTTTTTTTTTGAAGTGATGACACTTGGCTTGGACATGAACCCTTACAGATAGATGCCCTAGTCCACGAGGGCACATGTCGTGCTGCCCTCGCCTCCCCCAGCCTCCTGCCCGCGGCGCCACATACTTTGAGTCCGTCTAGACAACTTTCCCCTCCGAGTCTGAAGGCAGTTTGATGCTCTTTCCTAACAAAGTTCCTCACGCAACCACCACTGATTGCAGTAGCTGCCGAAATGGAAAACTATCCGCTCTCCCTAAAATAGCTGATCTTGTCATTTGATGTAAGAGAAAATGGAGACCAGTGACTCAGCTCAGATCAGTTTCTTGAGTTTCTGAACGTGGCGACAGGCAGCGTGGCCTCAAGGCTGTGTGAGTTGGTAATTGGATCTACAGAATTCTGACTTTTGAAATAGCTCTTGATAAACTCTCCAAACGAAGCTCACTTTTCGGAAACATTTCGCCGGGATCTGGCAACGTGCGTGGCCATCTTCTTTATCCGGTGCACCACAAAGCCAGCCCAGCGACCCGACCCCACCGAGGTGCCGATGCCCCTGAAAATCTGGTCACACAGCAGTCGTGCTGTCTTTTGACTTCTTAGATGAAATTGGCTCAAATTCTTTATGAACAACAGCCCTTTTTATGCTTTCTCTCCGATCCTCTCAGACTTATCATTTCTTGGACTTCTCAAAATAAATGTTATTGCAATGTAATCAACATATGCCATATGGTTTCAGAGGTACAACATCATGATTCTACATTTGTGTGTATTGCAAAATGATCGTGTAAGTCTGGTTGACCTTTATCACCTCAGACAGTTCACAGAAACACACACACGTATGATTTATATTATGTGATATATTCATATATAATTATAATTTCTATATTAAGAATATTTATATATTTCTAAAATATAATAAATATTTGTTTGTGATCTGAAACTTAAGATCTACTCATGCTTTTAAAATCCTCTCATGCTTTTTTGAAAGGTTTGACCTGATGGTGATATTGTGCTTTGCAGAAAACAACTTCAGAGTGAATGCTGGCCCTCCAGCTTGGTGACAGACTCGGAATCTCATCCTCCTGGTGGATCCCTACGGGCTGATGCTCCTTGACTCCCCCATTCCTGATACCACCCCTCGCCTCTAGGGCAGCTCTCGTCACAACCCTTCTCCAGGTCACCTTCTTGTGTATTATAGAACTTCCAGAAGAAACTTTAATAATTCAGCTTTAAAATGACTGTTCCCATGGTCTCCCATGGTCTCATGTATTGACATTAAACAGCCAAATATCATATTTCTGATTTAACAGGGCATCTTAGAAGGCAGGGAACCTAATATCTATTATATGAAACATTGTTTTTCTTCATTCAGAGATACTGCTGCATGATCATACTTAACTAGACCTATATGTACTCCTCCCTTTTTTTCTTTTTAAGATTTTATTTGTCAGAGAGAGAGAGAGAGAGAGAGCCAGCACAAGAGGTAGCGGCAGGCAGAGGGAGAGGGAGAAACAGCCTCCCCACCAACGAGGGAGCCAGATGTGGGACTCGATCCCAGGAACCTAGGATCATGACCTGAGCTAACGGCAGATGCCTGACCCACTGAGCCACCCAATTGTCTCTGTACCTTCCCTTTCTAAGTCTGAGATCTGACTTTTCTGTTTCTGTTCTTAAAAGACTGGATAAATTCTTCCCTAAAATTTCACACATATCCCAACACTAAGATTTCTAATCCTTTGTTTCGGGACCAGTGTTCCTTACAGAAGAACCAACTAATGTCCAAGATCCTGTCTCAAGCTGTTGTGTCCACGGACACGGCTCAAGGTTTGGCACCTGGGGCAGGTGGGGAGCACGTGGGGAGTGTGGAAATGGTGTGAGGCCGTAGAGGGGTTTGGGGGGCCATTTCCACCTGTGCATCCCCAGGACTCTGCAGAGGTGTCTTCCACTCACAGAGAAACATCAGTATCCAACATTCACGTCTCCTGAAATGTACTCCCTTGGGAATCATAGTCCATTTCAATGGGAAGGGGAAAAAAAGCTGTTTGGGGAGGTACTTGGCATAGCTGTGTATCTTAATGATGCAGGTTCATCCCATGACCATGAAGAATGCTCAGAAGTGTTAAATTTTAAAATGGAAGTAGATAGCCACCATTTGAACAATTTTCTCACAAGTGCAGTAAAGTGCTTCTCACGTCTCAACCCACAACTGTAATGCAACAGCACATTTGAATTACATCTAAGTTGGAAGGATGGAAAAACCCAGCCAGGAAAGTCTTCTTTTAAACAGTTTCTGGGGGAACAGGTTTTCAAACGCCAAGTTCACAATCCCGTAAGTAGCAACATGACCCCTCCCCTTCTTCCTCAGCCCATTCTGCACCTCGGCCATCCAAGCTGGCTCTCGGCACATCTCATCAAGTCCAAATGGAAACCACATAATGCGCTCTTATTTAAAAAACTATAAAACCCAACAACACTCTCCAGCAACAGCCTACTTCTTTCAAAGGTAATCTTCTAGATGCCTTTGCTCCCTTCAGCCTGTGACAACAGCACTATTGCTACGGGTTTTCTTTGCTGCGTTCTCCCTCTCAGGGGACACACCCGCTAGTTAAACTCAGCACGCCAACGGTGCACCTGCATCAACACCTGCGCTCTGTTCCTCCACCACCACTAGGACCTCCTCACTCCATTGAACGCTGCAGCCTACTGGCATCACGAGCTGTTGGTACTGTTGTGTGCAAAGCTGCGCGAGTCTGCTGCTTTCACTAATTACACACGCAAGACCTTTCTAAATCAAAAGTAAATGCTGAAGAAACCTGGAAGGCCAACCATACTATCCAAAGCCAAGAGAGGGAAGACAGGTAGAGAAAGAAAAAGAGAATTCTGATGTCCTTCATATGATTAATATTTTAGCTATGACACTGAAGACCACATTTGTGATTCTAAATTAGATTATGTTGGACTGGGCAGGTTAGACACCCAAGCTGAGCTCTACCGATCCAGCATGAAAAGCATCCATGAGATTATAACCATCTTGAGCTCTTTCCCAGCATACTGGTCAGCAAGAGTGATGCTCGCTTCAGCTTGCAGACGTCCTCTTACTGCATAGAATGTTCCTATCTGGTAAGACCAGTCTGTCTCACAGGCCTATTCCTGCACCAAGAACACACTGGATGAGTGTCATGGTTTACCAGGGGCTTGCATGGGCTCACTGTGATCCTGCAGGGCTAAGTTGGCATCAACCAAAAGATGCCACAAATTTGCAGGAAAAACCAAATAGCCGGTCTGGCTAGAACTGCCCTCGATGTTAGGTCCTTCTGCCCAGATGCTTATTTACCAACCAGTCACCTTCTGAGCCAGCTTCCATTCTATTTAAAAACTCAGTGTTTCTTATTATGTCTTATTTATTATTACAGCTGCCTTGTCCGTGCTAAAATTTAGGTTTTTGACATTTCACAGTTCACTGTGGTGATTTTTTCAGTCACTTCGAGGAGTTATTTCCTCAAGCATTTTTCATTAACAGAACATGCGTCATCATCATTCTGTCATTCCTAGAATTTGAGGACTTGGGATACTTTCCCTTTAAAATACTAATTTGAGTCTTTATAAAATAACCATTAATGATAAAACTTAAATTGTACTGAAAAATTATGTATCATGCTCTTCTCCGTATTTTAAAATCAGTGTGTTCAACCTTTGCCTTCAACATTAAATACGGTGTGGGAGCGTGACACAAATATGGAAATATTGGATCCCAAGATGTTTATTCCCTTGTTGATTCATTCAAAAATCCATTAAATGACAGTCATCGGTGAGGCCAAGTCATGAGAAAGCAGGATGTTCGTACCTGGCCCACGCAGCCGTCAATGGTTCCGCGCGTTAGTAGTGATGCGGCTGAACGCTGAAGATGCATGGGATGTCCGTGGGCCACGCGGTGATAACGTGCATGGTGTGGGATGCTGCTCTCCAGGAAAGAGGATGATAAGAACACTATCAGCCCTGGGTTAGGGAGCCAGCACAGCCCCGTGAAAGGGCCTCAGTGCTCACAAAGACTTTGGAACAGGGTGGCACCGTTGGTCAGAGCAGGACAATGCCATCCTCAGGAGGCCATCGCAGGGATATAAGGTCTTTATTTTAGGACAAACGGGATGTTGTTTTAATCAGGAAGGAAGAGGGTTGCTGTTGGAAGAGATCGTTCTGACTCATTGGCAGACAGATGGGGGAGCAGTGAACACGGATGCAGAAGGACATTGCAGACGTCTGAACGGACTGGACACAGACTGGACATGAAGGGGCAGGGGAGGGGAGAAATAAGTGCATGAGCAGAAGGGAAAACACGTGGCCCCTGGATGTGGAAAGGGAATGGACATGAGTGGTGAGGGCAAGAGAGTCACAGGGGACTCGGGCAGTTTCTGATTTGTGACACTAAATAGAAGACAACATTGGGCAGGTTGTGTTGGGGACTGTACCAAGTCAGGGGTCGCTCTGAGTCCAGCGAGGGCTGTGGCCCTTCAGGCAGAGGCTCTTCTCCACTGCACCACACCCCAACTCCTTCTTCTGGTAGAATGGCCTCCAGGACGGACCACGGCCATCTCAGCGTTTAGAGCAATGAGTCACTGCCCTCGGGATTTGTAACTCTTCGTGGGGAAAGGCTACCCTTGTCAGTAGAACTCAGGCAGCAAAGAGGAGAGGGCATTTCAGCAGCAGGTCGCTCTCAGGAACCTGTCCTGCCTGAGCAGCCTCTACTCCTGAGTCAGACTCAACCAGAACATGATGCTATTTTGGTTCACAAATGTTAGAAGATACTCTCCAACAATTAATAAATAAATGAAGCCTGCTACCTTTCAATATAATTTCAACTGGAGTTACAGAAAAGAAAAATCCCATCCAATTTTCCTTAAAGGAGTTTCTGAATTTGTGTTGTAAAAAATATGACTAACTTTTTAAAGGCTCCTTAGTTTAAAAAAAGCATTTTTTTTTTTTTCTGTATGAAACTCCATTTCTGGAGCAGAGTATATTTTTTCAACTTCAAAATGTTTCCACCAGAATCAATGGATTAAAAATACACTGTAATTAAAGTAGTGAATTTGCCCATTGTGTTTAGCTGGTGTTCAGCAAAAAAGGGCTAAAAAAACTCCTAATACATTAAGATTATATTAGCCTGTTATCTTTAGAACTAATTTTTTATTAATTCTTTTGAATTGGGGACATTTTATCACACACACTTTTTTTTTCTTCAAGTCACAGGAAAGTTATGATTTCTTTTGGGAAACTAAAACTCATTATGCCATACTTTTCTCTAAAAATTAACCTTGACCATTTGCATAAATTTCAGTAATAAGATAGCTTATAATAACTAGTTTAAAATAATATTGAAGGTTATGAAAATGGCCAAGAATGATAAAATAAATATAAAACACCTAAGACTACTAACAGACCCCGTGGGGGAGTCCACATCCATCCTGTTCTTGCTTCCCAGGCCATGGGTCCCTGGGAACAGACTCAAGTGACTCTCTAAATGATGAAGTAATATCTCAACCTAGGTTTCCTCTCTGTAAAATAAAAACAATAATGCCTGCTTGTCTAGATAGGGGAGAGTAGTACATGGTAGTCTTGTTCATTTTTCTAACCATGTTCAACAGAATTTTTTTTAAAGATTTTATTTATTAATTTCTGAGAGAGAGAGAGCATGAGCAGGGGGGAGAGGCAGAAGGAGAGGGAGAGGCAGACTCCCCACTCATCAGGGAACCATGCAGGGCTTGAACCCAGGACGCCGGGGTCAGGACCTGAGCTGAAGGCAGACACTTAACCCACTGAGCCACCCAGTCATCCCCAACAAAATGTGAATAGTGGAGTGCAAATGGTTATTTTGTCACTAAATTTATTTGACATAAATGCTAAGTCAAAATATTTATTTGCTTTATGCTGCCTTAAGTAACCAATGAGCATTACTAAGCTCTAAAACTGGGGTTGATTATGCAGCATTTTTCAAATTTAACTTCCATGAACCATTTTTAAACAGAGTCACTCATGGGTCATGAAGCACACTCTATTCAAGGTTGCTGTCATGCAATTCCTGACATATCTTGGGTAATCAGTAATGGTCAATGTTGGTTTTTCCCACATGGGTCAATTGATCAGAACGTGGTGATGACTTCGAGGTCCTGAGTTCAAATCTCGATGCTATTCTTAGAACTTCTCAGCCTTACAAACTAAAGGGATAGAACTGGTCTATATTTATACATATGAAAATCAATAGGTTTACTTTTTTTAAAAAAGAAAAAAAAATAGAAAACCTAAGATATGCCTTGAAGTGCCAAGATATAACTGAGTAGCATTTTCTCAGACTCTAAGCGATCATAACCCACCTAGAATCCTCGCTGAAAGAGAAGGACATGATTTTCAAATGCACACGCATTCTATCGTTTAAACCATGGCAGCATATTCTCCGTGAGAACATCCATCTTACAGTAGGTTAATGGACGTAGAAACGTGGCAATACTAAGAATCTTACAGCCGGGCAGGGGTGAGAAGATGTTTCAGGCCCAGGATAAAGGAGGGAAGACGGAAGGGAGGGAGGAAGTGGGAGGGAAGGGAAAGCAAGGAGGGAGAGGGAGAGAGAGAAGGGAGGGCAGGGGCGGGGGCGGGGCGAGCAGGAGGGAAGAGGGCGGGCGGGGTCTGCACACGCCAGAGTCCATTTCGAAGACGGTTAAGTATAAAACTGGCCCAAGACTGCGCTCGGAGGTCAGATTTCCTTCCGTCAGCCCATTCATCTCTACTGCAGCCCTACTGTATTCCGTCTATTATTCATGCATGAGGAGTTGACAGGGACAAGTTCACGCTAGATGCTCTTACGCACTCTGCCCCCATCTCAGAACGTCTATGAGCACCTGTCGGGAAACTCACGCACAGTCGGGAGGCGTTACCTGATTAGGGGACGAGCAGCCGGGAGCTGAAGCCGACACAACGTTGTTATTCTGAGTGAATCATCGATCATTTCAACAAACATTTTCTGGAAGCCCCTGTGACCCAGGCAGGAAGGCCTTTATATGTCATAATGTCATAGCCCACTTTTGGGCAAAGAGGACTGGCGACAACACCTCCGTGAAGATACAAGGTGACCGGCTGTACCGCGGTCCGACCACGGTCAACTTTAACCAGTCAAGGTAAGGAGGACCTGGGGAGTAGCCACTTTCATAAACAGAGTAAATACACATATTGTGCGTAATTGCACCTAAAAACACAATTCCTTCCTTTTTTCTGATTTCCAACCATCCACACAACTGTGTCATGAAGCTTAATCAATCTGCAAGCCTTAATATGTCTCCCTGTTTTAAACCTAATCATTAGCTTTCGTGAAGGTTGCCGCTGGACTGGAAAACACGAAACTCCCAGTTTCTCCATTAACGCCTGACAGAGCTGTAGACAGACACTGTTTGCAGGAAAGTCCCACCTCGGCACAGCGGCTTCAGCCAGACCTCGTGCCTCTTTCTCCGAGCTCCTTTATCTGATTCTGCAGGACTTCGGTTACTTTGTGAAGACGCCACTGTCTCTGGAGTCCGTATGCAGGCAGCGCGGAATTCTCGGCATAGGACCGCTCGGTGCCTCAGCTTGTGTTTGAGAGACAGGAACCGGGCACGCTTCACTCTACCCCTGCACATGAGTACTTTACAATATTTATTTTTTTTTATTATCATTATTATTTGAGGGAGAGAGAGAGTGGGGAAGAGGGGCCAGCGAGAGAGGGAGAGGAGACAATCTAAGCTGGCTCCCCACCCAGCACAGAGCCTGCTGCGGGGCTCAGTCTCATGACCCTGAGATCATGACCTGAACTGACATCAAGAGTCAGACCCTCAACCAACCGAGCTTCCCGGGCACCCCAAGTAGCCAAATACTTAACTAGGGACGTGCTTATGATCAAGGTGTGGATTCCATACTGCCACCTCACGAGCCTCTTGTCTTTATTCCGCTACGATTGTAAATACAACAAACTTACAGTGGGGTGTGGGGATCCGAAAAGCAAACGGAGAAATGATAGCAGTTCTGAGTTGGATGACAGAATTCTAGATGACTTTGAAGTTGCCCGTTTTCCTTTTTTTGGTTATATCATGAAATGATTTTTAAGATCCTCATATAATCTTTTATCAATACAAAAAAAACTACGGCGTTCCGGAGGTGCTATGAATAAAGAAGGGGCTAGGACCTATGGTCTTGAAGAGAATAGCAAAAGTTCATGCACCTTTGGAAAGTGGAGGAGAAGAACTCACATTAAATTCCTGGAAACTTATATCTAGTTGTGTTAGAGGGTTTTTAAGTCCCTGATAGGAACTTATATAATTACCTCAATGTTGCATAAAAGTTATAACCTCTATGTCCAAGAATATAATCAAGTTATTAATAATTCATATTTATGTAACCTACACCTGAAGGTCAGTAAATTTTATGGAGCACAGATGCTGACTAGGGATTTCCATCAGTCGTCTTGGTCACTCACAAAGAGCTGCTCGGTCCTTGCCGGCCACGTGCAATTTAAGGTTAAGCCGCCTGCCTGAACGTCGGCTTTGGGATTGGCATTTCTTACCTATGAAGACTTGCTTTCCTGGGAGAACCACCTGGAACCCATGTACCCAGCCAGGTCCTATAGTCCAAAATCTGACATGGTATATTTAAAATCCATCTTCTTAATTCTAACCCATAAAACAAGCTACTCTGATTTCTTCCTTGAACCACAAACTCTTCCCTTTGGTCACATTCCTCTCAAACCCATTCTCTGCCGGTGAGTGGAATGAGGCTCACTAAACCAAAATATTCCAGAGAAAATAGATATTAGGCAAGTGGATCTGTCTGGGTCCTCTGAGGACCAGACACCAAAGCAGGAACTGATCTATGAGAGATTTGGGGATACCGCTTGTGGAGGACAGAGCGGGAGCAAGCAGGACTAGTTAGGAAGCATCTTCACTCTTAGAGCCAACATATATGAAAGGAAAAGGGAAGAAGGAATTGGGCAGGAAAAGTCTCAAACCACAGAGCAGTTCTGAATATGGGTTGAATACATGCTGCACACGAGGTATGCCTCAGCCCTGAAAATGCAAAGAAGACAGGAAGACACTGAGTGTCCTCTGTATTCAACCCAATAATTATGTATGTGAATTACAGTCTCTGATATAGTAAAAATTATATGAACAGCAATCATCATAGGATGCTTACTGTTTCCCAGACACTTCACTAAACACTTTACCTATATTCTGGCATTTGATCTTGTAAGGCAGGGGTTGAAATGGGTATACCTATCCTACAGGTGATGGGGTGGTGTCGTAGAGAAATAGGGTAACTTGCTCCAAGCCCTACAGTCAATACGTGGTGAAGCCAGGCTCACGAGCACCACATATCCCCAAATGCCAGGCTCTTAGGTACTGGCCGGCCCTCCCTGTTCCTACCCCGTCAACACAAAGAATTAAATAAGTTTAAAGTCACACAAAGAGAAAGGCCATAAATACTTAGCCCAGTCTGAAAGCAGACACCAACTATCTAGAAAGACGGAAGGGCATTTCCCTGGCAGAGCAGGTGAAAGCAGAAGGAAAAGTTGTAGGTGTGATCAGTCAAGAGAAGAAAAGATACAGGGGCACCGAGCAGGAAGAAATCAGAAATAAACCTAACGCAAGCCCTAGAAATCAGTTTTCCATAGAGGAAATTCATGGGTATAACTGCATTAGCAAAGAAAACCCATCCTCCTCAATGGGAAAATCAACAAGACTCCTAAGAAATGGAAAATAAGAAAATGTATAAACCAGAGGTCAAAGGACAGAGACAAACCTCACCCTCAAATTAGTGAATTGTTCTTAAGTTCAATCAAAATCAAAGTTCAATCAAAAGAATCTGAAGTTATAGATCAACTGGTAGTGTTACAGATGGACTTAATTGGAAATTTATTTAACAAGTCCAGAGTCACTTAGAAAAGAGGACTTTAAATTATTAAATGAGAATATTAAAAAGTGAAAAAAAAATGTGTCTATCTTGCCTATGAATAATACTTGTAAAAAAAAAAAAACACCTCAGTTTTAAGAAACTTTGGACATCCTAGAAATATCAGATATAAGGAGATGCAACCATGAATTGGTGCCAAGCCCCAGAAAGGTCCTCCAGGTCCCACTCACCCAGCAATCCTGGACTGACCTTCAGGCGGACAGCATGCCAGTGACCGTTAGCAAAGTCAACATTATTCACCCTAAAAGACCAGTCATGTAAATTCAGCAGACCACCCATCATTTTAGAGCATCAGGAGGAATTCGTGTGCCTTCCCAAACACCCAAGATACACTTAGTCAAGTTAGCCACCTTCCTTCACGTAAAGATCATACGTAGTAAGAAATCAGCTTCTGTTTTTCTGTTGCAGAAGGCTCTCACATGGAGACAATCTTCCCTGTAACTGTGGGATGTTTGGCCTGCACAGTGCAGGTGCGCGGGATGTTTGAAACACCTGTTCAATTTGTTTTAGGGACTTAAAAACTGGGCAATTTCTCTTACCCAGATTTCAGGACTCTGAAACAATGGCCGCCTCCCATACGACAATCCCAGGACACACCCAGGACACACGCTCCGCGCCTCCCTTCTCCGCTGCTCTGTGTTTTCCCATTTGTCATCACTCTGGCCCTGCTGGGTTCCTCATAAATGAGCTCAAGTCAATGAAGTGTTTCGTGAAAACAATTAAGTCTTTCTTGACTTAAATGTAAAACCTAAAAATAGATGGGAAGAGCTTGCTTCACGTTACAAAAGTTGGAGGAAAATCTTCCTCCTTTAATATGTAAATTGTGACTATAGAACCTGTGACTTGTTTCCCCAGTCACGTCACCAGACCATCCCAGCTTTGGAGTCTGGGGCCCTGTCCTCAGTGTTACTAAGTATAAGGATGTCTAGGATCCCTGCCAAGGAGCCTTTGAGCTGGGAAGCAACAGTGCTGCTTCTATAGCACAGCCCCACAGAATTAATTCTAGCACAGCACTAACTACATTAGCCTGTTTCAGCTGGCTCCTATCTGCAGCTTCCCAAATAAACTATGATTTCCTTCAGGGCTTGTAACAATTGTAGTCAATTATCCAACACGCATGGCTCATCGTATGTCAGAAGTGTGTTTTAAACAAATGAATGAATAAATCTCTTTCACACCTACAAGATGAATATACAGGAATGGTTCAGAAGGTAAGAAATCATCGGCAAGCTTTTTAAACCTCTTCCTTCCCTTCCTTCTCTAGATGCTCACGGAGAAAACAAACACAAAAACCTTGGCGACAGTATTTTAATAAATTTTTAATTTTGCTAAATTTTTAATTAGCCTAAAATCAGAGAAGGTTTTACAGTTTGTATAATTGCAATTTGATGTTGGAAATGTCTGTATTTCAAACTTTAGAAGTGTAAAAGTAATAGTGGTTATATGAAAGGCAAGGTATGGAACTCTAGGTCAAAATTAAGTTCTGTTGCACAAGGCAATTAAGTTTTGCCCGAACCAAGCAAGCTTTGACTCTGCTTCTCTCTGGAAGTATCTAAGTTCTAAACCTCTATAGGCTTAATTAGGTTAAAATGCATGTACACAGAAATAATATTAAGGGCATATTGGTATATCTGAACATGACAATTAACTGCCAAAGGCACACGTCCAAAAGAATGTACTGGAAAGTGTCAAATGATAACTTTCACCAGCACCTAGAATCTTTTTTTTTTTCAGTTATAATTGATTCAGCATTTTCTTTGCCATTTTGTTTCTTCATGTAGCTTAACTTACTCCTATCTCTATGGAATAGTTAAGAGGTACTTTCTAACTTCATAAACTTTTGGACTGTTATGATCAAAATAAAAAAAAAATGCAGGGTCGCTTAGCATAGGGAACTTGCGAGTTACTAGGACGACAGATGTTCTCAGTCTTAAAGAAAATGTGCGTTGAGGTCCATATTTAAGGTGTGCACTAAAGCAGCACTTTTGCTACGTGTTCCTGCTGAAGAACCCATTTACTTGCATTTTAAGTATGGCTCTTTCTCAGCTTACAGCCACTTGGTTTAACTTGTTCTCAAAGGCCAAAAAATAACCACCATGACAACAGCCTTCCTACATACGTGCTATGGAATCACTTCAAGGAAAGAAGAAAGCCTCAGTGACAGTACTTTGGGAGAAAATTGGGTGTGGATAAGTGTAGGTCTGTCATTTTCTAAACCAGTCTTGGGCAGCTGTGGCTAACCAGTCAGCCTAAAAATGGCTTGAGACAACCCAGGCGCAGCTGTGGCGTACTCACACCTACTCTTCCTTTTAAACTGCAGTGGAAATAATTCAGTAGAAATGTTCCAAGCAAACATAGATTTTAAAACTAATTTAATCCTTCTAGATCTACTTCTTCTGTTGGAAGACATTAATTTTTCTTATTAGAAATAAGGCTATTGTTACACTGAGTAGAAAATTACTATTCTTCAGTGTTTCCAATTTTTCACGGTATAGTCTATATTTGGGTCTTCCCGACTCTGAATTTTTTAAGTTCCATTTTACATAAAGGGATTTTAGGAGAACTAACATAAAGCATGCTGCCTGTTGGTTATGTTGACTTTAAGGCAGTTATCCAAAATTGTGCTTTCCAAGAACATACTTTATATTACCTGAACACAGTCAAGCACTTTGCTACGGTTTCTGAACAATGTTACAGATTCATCTACAACAGAACATTCTAGTCAATACACGGATTTTAAACAGTACAGATATGGAAGTTGCCACTCAAACACTGGTAGCTTGTGCCATCTAATAAGATAAAGACAAAGTAAACTAAAAAAAAAAATGTGGAATATATCTGTTATAAAAAGTATAGTAGGAGTCAAAGTAGAATATTTTATGAGAAACTTTAGTATTAGAATTTTTGAATATACAAAAAAAGTGTCCCAAATATTTTGTATGGAACATATGGTCTAATTAATATAACATTTTTAAAAAATAATATGGTTATAAATTTACTTGCAAAACATGATGTCAAACATCTCTAGGTCTTGTTGTTTAAACATAGCTCGTTATTTTCTTCAAAAAATATTGGTGGGTCTGAAAGGTTTAAAATGTGAGTCTGGAGATATCAAAAACCTTAAGCTAACTAGCAAAAGACAGGCATGAGCAAACCATAGAAAACGCATGATCTCCCCAAACAACATCCAGTATGCATTATTCAAGGATCTCACAAATCTAACAAAGTAGTAGAAAAGGTGTTTACAATAGCAGTTTACAAAAATTAATCTATACTAAAAATATATAGTTTTAGGGGTACCTGGGCAGCTCAGTCAGTTAAGTATCTGCCTCCAGCTCAGGTCATGATATTGGGCCCCCAGGATCGAGCCCCACATTGGGCTCCCTGCTCAGTGGGGAGTCTGCTTCTCCCTCTCCCTGCTTGTGTTCTCCGCCAAATGAATAAATAAACAAAATATACGGTTTTAAGTATAAATCACAGCCTCATGGCCCCAGTCACGGTGGTCCATGAATACTTATAAAATAATTTGCACACACATCTTTTGTTCCATCATGTACTAACTAAAGGCATGAATGGAGGAGTAAACTTTTATTAACCACAATGGTCATGATTGTGTTATTTCTCAAGATGATTGTAAAGTCTTACAATGTTTATTAAAAAGAAAACCAACAAGAACAAAATCAACACTCAGTTGAAAAAGACCTCTTATTCCAGAAACTTGACACAATCATGGCAGAAGGGGAGATAAAGTGGGTCCTTCTCTGCTCATCACATCTCCTTTCTTGGAAGGCAAAAACAAACAAGCAGCTCCATCTGACTACATTTCACACCTATAACTTAGAAATCACAGACACACTGTGAAAATATGCCTTTAGTTCTCAACTGCCCGAATTCATTACTAAGTTGAGCCTAAAAACCCACAGAAAGAGTGCCCTCAACCATTATTATGAGATTAGGTCCCTACGTTGTCCTGATGAAGGATTAAGGTTCTTTGGGCCAGACATTGATTTCACAACACACTTTAGCTGGATCGATTATGCTGTTAATGATATGTGTAATCTTCTCTGTACTTATTTTAAAATATTGCAGGTCATAAAATTATCATATACCAGAAAGGAAAATAAAGTGAGACCGCATGAGCCAAACTGCTGTCACTTCAGATGCCACTTCAACCACTTGCTATCAATTCAGATTCCAACTAAATGTGCTTAGTAAGAGTTTTTATTTTTTCTTTTCAATGGGCTCAACCATTCAACGACTTGAATTACACTTTCGTTTCCACCTGCGACTCGCCAGAGTGCACGGACTCCTACCTCACTTGGGGTCTCAGTGCCTTGGGTAATGCTTACAGAGAGCCCATCCTGCAAGTGTGTTAATCCCAAAAGGACAAGTGTGTAAAATGTGTGTGTTTGGTTACGGCAGGGAGGGTTCCCATCTCAGAGGATCCCTCACCATCACTCGTGAGGTCGTGAACACAAGACTAGGCGCTCGCTAATGGATTCTAGATCTCTAAACCCACTGGATCAGCTCTTCCAGACCTATGGGAAAAACTTCTTTCCAAAACTAACCACAGCAGCAGCTGATCTTGGGGTATACTAGTAACTCACAACAAAAACAAGGCATGGGGTCTCTGCACTGTGCCATCTAAAGACAGAGCGACAAAAATAAAAGCTTGTACATGCATGCGTGACTTCTGGTCCAAATATAAATCTAAATGGACCTTCTCTAGAATAAAATAACATACACATTTTTAAAATATTCTATCAATACGGACAACACACCAACTATTTTTAATGACCTCTGTAATACTAGTTAAGGGAAACTTTGTTTTAATATCATGCATCACCAGGGGTGCCTGGGTGGCTCAGTCCATTAAGTGTTTGCCTTTGACTCAAGTCATATCTCTAGGTTCTGGGATCAAGCCCCACATAGGGCTTTCTGCTCCTCAGTGAGTCTGCTTCTCTCTCTCTCTCTCTCTCCCTCTGCCTGCCCCCCACTGATTGTTCTCTCTCTTGGATAAATACAAAAGGAAAAAAAACAAAACAAAACATGTGTCATCAGTAATAACCAGGAAAAAAAGGCCCGTGGAGAACAAAGTTCTTTACAATATATCCTTAATTTATTCTAGGATAGAATCTGGCGAGAAAGTATTAGTAAGTAAGGTCCATGTTTCATTCTTCCATCCCACAAATATTCATGGAGTGCACCGCTCAACCAGGACGGCCAAGAATGGTATCTCTTCTATTTCATCTCCTCCAAGGTTACTTAGGATTCTCCTGACCATGTGGTTAATGTCTCCTATTGCAATTAAAAGATGGAGGTGATTCTCAGTAAGTCCTTAAGTAACTGGTGTCACTACGCTCTTGTTTGTGTTATGATGTCATCCCATAAACCGGCCATGAAAGATTTCATCAGTGTTAAACCTGAGGTAAGAAAAAGAGTGAATTTCAAAGGTACACATCCTGGTGTGCAAAACCATCCCCACGATTTATTATCTTTTTGCGTGACATTTGGCAAGTGGTTTAACCTTTCCAACCGTTATCAGTAGAGTAAGAATGATCTCTTCAGGGGGGCGTCAGGCTGCCGGGAAAGAGCACCCACTTTGCTGTCAAACTGACCTTCAGAGGGAAGCTGGCCCCATCACCAACCAGCTGCGCCACTCTGCAAAACCTGTGTAAACTCCAGTTGCCTTTAATTATAAAATAAGATTGTCTAAATACAAGGGCTGTTCTAAAGATGTAAAATATATTGATTTACATAGACAAGGGTGATATTTTTCTTGTTTCTTGCACTGCAGACCCCCCATCAACCAACTCTGTTGACTTCCTCCTTCAGTACCGCCTTGGTCTCAAGCCTCCTGGGTCTTCCAGCTGGACAAGCTCACAGCCATCTGAGGACAAGCTGCTCCTCGATAGCTTATCTTCTCCGTAGCAGCCGCAGTGGTCTTATAAAGATATAAACCAGAGAGTCCTACACCGATCACTAGGGTCCCAGAAGTGTTCACCTCCGTCTGCCTCCAGCGGCACATCCTCAGTCCGACTCACCAACCTACCTTGGAGGGATGCTGGTAATTCTTCATTAAACAACCTTCCCACCACTCCTGTCCTCCCACAAGTGGCCCCCACACGGCAGGACTGGACTGTGTCTGCTCGCTATCGCCCTCCCGTCTCTAGGCACAGACACAGGCGAAGGGAACGGATGACCCTGGGGCTCGAGGGACATGCCACTCCTCCCCGCTCAGGCTCATCCTGTCCCGGCGCTCCCTCACCTGGGCTCCAAACCCTTCCCAGCCCCTCCAGTGCCTCCAGATTTGACCTGGAGCCTCTCTCCTCATCTTTTCTCCTAACCACTCGTGCCCATGCTTCAGTCAAAAGAAGTTTTCCTTATCTCACTACCTAGACTAGATGATCTCTTCTGGGTACATCTTCTAGCTCTTCCTTCCTGGTCCTTAACACGGTTGCACATTATATGTTTATTCGTGTCATGTCTCATCGAGGACTCCGCCACTCTACCAAGAGAGCGAGGACAACATCTGATGTTTGCTGTTGGTGTCCTGGGGGAGGGTATCGTTGTACGACAAACGGCTGAGCTTCAGTCTTACACACAGGTACTCGTGTTTGTTTCTTTGTTTGGATTGAAATAGAACATTCAGTGTTAATCAGTTTCAGGTACACAAGACACTGCGTCAACAATCCCAAACATCACTCGGGGCTCACCACCAGGGGCCTAGTCCCCAGTCGTCACCAAACAGCACTTATGTCATCTTACTGGCAATTATTTCCTACGCTGTATTTGTCATCTCTGTGAATTATTTTGTAACAAAGTTTGTGCTTCTGAATGCCCTTTATTTCAGTCACCCCTGCACGTCCCTTTGGCAAATACAAGTTTGTTGTTTGTATTTAAGAGTTCTTTTCTTTTTTTTCTTTTTCTTTTTGGGTCTCTATTTTTGTCTATTTTGTTTTTTAATTCCACATACGAGTGAAACCGTATGGTATTTACCTTTCTTTGACTTATTCCACTTAACATTATACCCTCTAGGTCCACCCATGCTGTCACAAATGGCAAGATCTCACCCTTTTTTATGGCTAAGTCATATTGCATTACACACACACACACACACCCTACAACTTCCTTATCTGCTCATCATTGAATGGACACTTGGGGGAGCTTCCATAATTTGGCTATTATGCGATAATATGCAATAAACATAGGGATGTATGTATCTTTTTGCATTAGTGTTCAATGTTACATACTGGTACTAATATGTTTTAAA
The DNA here is from genome assembly GCF_009829155.1 of Mustela erminea. Lineage (NCBI taxonomy): Eukaryota > Metazoa > Chordata > Mammalia > Carnivora > Mustelidae > Mustela > Mustela erminea. The sequence goes on along the minus strand of NC_045634.1, from coordinate 36,200,123 downwards.
TAAATGAAAGTAATTTTCATTTCTTATAATTATAATAATTTCCAGTTTTAATAACTAGAAAATGGAAAATTACTTCCCAAAATTTAACTCAACTTTAAAAAAAAAAATTTTTTTTTAATTATTTATTTGACAGACAGAGATCACAAGTAGGCAGAGAGGCAGGCAGAGAGAGAGGAGGAAGCAGGCTCCCCGCTGAGCAGAGAGCCCAATGCGGGGCTCGATCCCAAGGACCCCGAGATCATGACCTGAGCCAAATGGCAAAGGCTTTAACCCGCTGAGCCACCCAGGTGCCCCTAACACAACTCTTTATAAATATGTGTTAATATTTATCCATACACATTTCAGTTCAAATAATATTAAGATCCTTAGAGAAATTTACCTAAACATGATACTGAAAACAATATAGTTTTATCTCATATATTTTTTTCCATGTTTTGAGTTACATATTTCAGTACAATTAAACTTACTTCTCAGGAATTAACCAGATGATTATTTAGATTTATGCTGTATAAACCCCAAAGGTCTCAGCTAACTTTTCTAATTCAATAAACACAGTGTGGACCTATCTCCAAGGTGACAGATAGTAAATCACAAATTTTTTCTTTAGTAATTCTTTGCTTATTATGAACAGGTCAAAGGTTACATGATAATTTATGAATTTATATATAACATGTATGAAATATATGCTAATTCTCTGTTTCTTTTGTTTTATTTTGCACTGATCTTACTCCTTGAATTCAAATTTCCTTTTAAATGTATCGACATCAAATATACGAGGTTAAGGGGGCTAAGTTCGCCTAATGGAAGGTGAAACCCTTCAGCCTGGCTGACTTCATAGCTGTCTTCTGGGGAGAGCCTATCATCTATGACAACAATGAGGCCCCCAAATATTGTGGAGTCTTTCCTTCAGAATGACCTGTGGCACTGTGGCACTTTTCCTGAAATCTCCTCTAAGTCGGGGTCTTCCTTCTCTGCGGGTTTTACTGATGACACAGGTGCACGGCTCTCAGTTATCCCTCTGGGCTCTCGGGATCCAGGAAGGCTCTGACACCCCATCTCCTGCTCACACTTGCTGCCGGGTTGGCCAGCCGGCCGGCTGCAGCCCTCCAGGGCTCAGGGGCTGTGGCCTCAGGCAGGAAACAGGACCTTTTCCTCCTCAGCCGGAGAGCCTCACTCACTCTTTACCGCTCAGGGCAGACTCTGCCTCCTCTTTGAAGCTCTACCCTGAACTCACCCTGAGGACAAACTGCTCCCTCAAAATGCTGCCTCACTGTACCCTGTTGGAGCATTTCCGCGTCTGCCTTATTTTATTTCCTTGCCCTTGACTGAAGCTCACTGAGGATAAAGAGTAAGTCTTGGACGCTGGGGGGCTCAGTCGGTGAAGCGTCTGCCTTCCCGCAGGTCATGATCCCGGAGTCCTGGGATCCAGCCCCGCATCAGGCTCCCTGCGCAGCGGACAGTCCGCTTCTCCATGTGACCCTCTCTCTTCTCATGCTCTCTCTCAAATAAATAAAATTTTAAAAAAAGAACAGGTCTTTAGAATGACATTCCCTGGCTTACAAAGTCTCTGGCTCATGGCAGACTGCAAGTAAATACACATTTATTTGATTATTATTACACAATAATTTGATTACTATTATGAACAGACATGGTAAACTTATCCAGTCACAGGAAACAAACCCATTTCAATTACCGTGGCCAGAGAAGAATCAGATGGATCCAGTTTCGCTGCCAGTTTTGGGCTTTCGGGGATCATACTTTTGGTGAACAATGAACTTGGCTATTGAACTGACCATTAGTCAATGCCTCAAAAAAGTCCACTTTGCAAATACTCACAATTTAACTTGAAGATTATGTCCAGCACTTTTTCTAACTATGATAAGAGTTTCTCGCATTTTACTGTAAGTTGGGGACAAAAAGCATTTTAAAGTGACTCAAGTGTTCCCCAATGTGAATTAAATTAACACAGACCCTTTCAAAAATATTTTGAATATTATTCATTTTCTACTATGTTTTAAAATCGATTTCTAAAAGCTAGAGTGGAGGCATGACAGGAAGCCCATTTTACTAGACTTTTTAAAAAAAATTATCTTGTGAAAACCACTTACATAGTATTAAATCAAGTAAAATATTAAATGAAGATACTTAATTACAATGATCACCTCTTCTAAAATAACATCTTCTCATTAATTACACTGAAAAATATATATTTAAATGACGATCATGTACAAGGCAGTTTGAGATATTGAAAGGGATTTTTAGGGGCGGCTGGGTGGCTCAGTGGGTTAAAGCCTCTGCCTTTGGCTTATGTCGTGATCCCAGGGTCCTGGGATCGAGCCCCGCATGGGCCGATCTGCTCAGCAGGGAGCCTGCTTCTTCCTCTCTCTCTCTGCCTGCCTCTCTGCCTACTTGTGATCTCTGTCTGTCAAATAAATAAATAAAATCTTTAAAAAAAATAAATAAAAATAAAAAAATAAAGAAAGAAAAAAGTGTCGTAAGTAAAAGGCACAAACACAAAAGTTCAGAAAGAAGAATGAGAGGCTGCTCTGGAGAATCAGGAAAAACTTCGTGAAGGTGGGTGATTTTCGAACCTGTGTTTTAAGGACATCTTTGCAGGAAAATATCCTGGAGAATTCATTGTCCTAATGCCAATCTGAGTTCTGAGTCTTAAATCCAATGTTGGCCTGTCCTGCGTTTCTGTCCAAGTCCACAATTTGATTCTCAGTTAAAAATTTTTTCCAGCCGGGGTGCCTGGCCGCCTCTGCCTTCAGCTCTGGTCATGATCCCAGAGGCTCTGGATGGAGCTCAGCCTCGGGCTTCCTGCTCAGCGAGGGGCCTGCCTCACCAGGTCCCCCTGCTTGTGTGCACTCTCTGACAAATAAATAAAAATCTTTAAAAAAAAATTTCCAACTGCATAAATCTGCCTAGTGCGTGTGAATTTGCTAACTATATAACTATGTCTATAACTCGGAGTGCAGAGCTCTGTTCATGCCTTTCATGTTTGTATTTGTAAAAGTATATTTCTAATTACCTTAATTATGTATTGCTCTATTCTTGGAAGCTGTCATACAGCTTCACAGTAATAACTTCGATCAATACACACTTGAATATATTTTTTCTGTGTGTGAGTGAGTGTGTGTGTGTGTGTGTGTAGAGAGAGAGAGACAGAAAGACACAGAGAAAAAACAAATACTTAGTTTCTTTCTGGAACTTTATCAGACATTCATATGGTACTTACTATACACACCGGGTGCTGCTTTAACCTTTAATGCACCTGCCTACAGTCACCTCTAGGAGGGAAAACAGAGATTTGGGGAAGGCGCAGAAATCCCCACCACCACACAAGCAGGAGGAGGTATCACCCACCAGCAGGGGCAGAAGTCGGGCTTCAGAGTCCGAGTTTTGCACCACCTCTGGGATCTCACACAAGCTGCTTACTTCCCCTTTCCCATCTCCTACCCCTGGGAGCTCACCCTCCTCCTGCTTCTCCATCAGTATCATGAAATGAGTCTTTCTCTTTGGTTAACAAAAGGGTAACATGTCTTCTGAGGTCAATGTTACAACTCCTGGAAGCTGCCCCCAATTACATCAACCAAAATAAGTCCCCTTGTCTGGGGTGTCCCCTGCCTTAGCGTGCATGGGTTGTATCTCACTTTGCTGTGCGAAGCCTGTGTTCGGCTGCATTTCCAGCTCAGTGAGCGCGGACACCCTGCTGCAGTCCTTGCGTTGCACCTGGCGTCTCCTCCGAGGCAGCTACACTGTCACACACACTTCTAGGTGCTGAGAAGGAAAAGGACTTGGCCAACGTGGTCCTGTGTCCCCAGTACCTAGCACCCTGTAGATAACTGATAAAATTCTGGGTGAACAGGGCGCCTGGGTGGCTCAGTGGGTTAAGCCTCTGCCTTCGGCTCAGATCATGACTCCAGGGTCCTGGGATCGAGCCCCGCATCAGGCTCTCTGCTCAGCAGGGAGCCTGCTTCCTCCTCTCTCTCCGCCTGCCTCTCTGCCTACTTGTGATTTCTCTCTGACAAATAAATAAAATCGTAAAAAAAAAAAGAGAGAGAGAAAGGAAAAGTAAAAACTAAGGTAAAGGGGGGCTTGGGGGGCTCAGTCGGTCGGTTGAGTGTCTGACTCTTGATCTATGCTCAGGTCATGGTCTCAGGGGCCTGGGATTCAGCCTGACATTGGGCTCCATGTTCAATAATAAGTCTGCTTGCCTCTCCCCCGTTCACTCCTCCCCTCCTCATCCTCACGCATGCTCTCCCTCTCAAATAAATAAATAAATAAATAAAATCTTAAAAAAAAAAAAAAACTTCAGTAAAATGTTGAGATAATTTTAACTAAACAATGAAAGGTAGAAAGAAGTTTGTTTTTTTTTTCTTTCCCAAGGAATAGTGTTTATGAATGATCAACTTTATTTTGTAAATTTAGTTGACTTGTGGATAGAACTAGCCTGGCAATGAACAAAAATAGGTTTATATTACTTCGGCATGCCAGTGTCTATTCTATGCACAAAAAGAACAAAATAAACACAGAGGGAAGGAATAAAGTATTTTGAGTTTAATATACTCTTATTTAATTGAACTCTATTGCCTGTCAATATACATTTTTCAGTCATATGTGTAAAACAGGACTCTAACTTTTATCCTTTTTAGCTCAGAGGATCTCATCAGAAGATGTTTTCTGTTTTGTAAACAGAATGGTGTTTGAATAGGAGATAAAGCTTTTATGTGAAATGTGTGAAGATCATGCCTCTAAAATATATAAAATAGATTGCAGCACGCAGTGGGAAAACACTCAATATTTCATTAAGACTCATATTTCAGAGGGAGAGTGCTGAGAAATGAATTCCCCAGCTTTAACACAAAGTTAGTTGAAAAGGGGATTTATTTTACTCAGACTGGGCTCCCAGGACAGTTCCAGCACCTTCCAGAGAACTCTTAGTGGGGGCCCCTGTCAGGCCAGGCAGACGCCGGCAGCACAGGCAAACTGCCTTTGCTGGGCTCTGAGCAGAGGAGTCAGGAAGCCCGGCCACAGGGCTCCCACCCACACCCACATCCAGGCACTCTCCTGGCGCCTTCCAGCATGTTCCGAACGCCCCGAGCCGGCTTCCTCGGTCACGCGGTACAGTCAGCCCCGAGAGAGTTTGTTCCAGGAGCCTCGGCTGGCGGCCGGAGGATGCCGGTTAAAATCAGCGCAGGGCGACGACCAGGAGGCTGGCTCGGGGGACGCTGGCGGAGCCCCGGCATCAGGGCAGATGTGGGTCTGGGTTCAGAGCGCGTCGCCGAGGAGCTGCAGGGAGCCCGTGCGACCGACTCCTTCCCGCGGGCTAGAGCGAGGATGGGAAGACACCACGCGGGCTCCCCACCTGGCAGGTCAGGAGCCCCTGAACCTGCCGCCCGGCAGAGGAGGCGGACTGCGAGTGTCACTCAGCACCGTGCTGCCGGCGACAGCAGAACAGCGAGCTTCAAAGCAAGACTTGCGCGGAAGTTGATGAGGAAACCAGGTGACCCAACGAAAGAGACCACGATGGCGTGGAAGACAGGGGTGTGTGTGTGTGTGTGTGTGTGTGTGTGCGTGTGCACGTGCGCGTGTGTGAATGATGAAGGCAGCCGCGACAGCCAGAAAGAGAACACCCGTGAGCTCGCGGCGGCCCTCTCCCCCCGCTGGCACCGGGCTGTCAGTAAAGATGGACCGAGACGTGAGACTCACTTGCTCACTCCCCCAGGAGAGAGAATGGAGTTTAGGGTTCTGGAAGGGGAACTGATCCTTGCGCTGATCCTGCAAAGGCTACATCTGAATAAAGATCCACCTGGGATACACCTGTGCCCGCATAAGCTGAGATTCAGCTTATAGTCAGCTCACCTTTGGGTTGGATCAAGGTGGTCTGCTGCAGCCGAACTAGCTGCTGGACGGACAAGCAGACCCTCTCTGGGGGGACCTACCAGCATCCAGAATCTCAAAGGATGCCTACAGGCTTTTATTCCGAGGGTCCTCCAGTCAAACGCATAGACCTCTCCCCACTGTCCCCAGCACTCGGGGCAGAAACCAAAGGATCGCAGAGTGAGTGGAAGGCGGCAGGGCTCGAGGGATTCGCAGGAAGAACTCCAGACACCCAAGTCATCAAACGCTGATTTTAAAATAACCGTGATTCATGTGCTCGAGACCATGGAAGACAGAATTTAGGAAGTCAGGAGAAAAACGACAGCTATGACAACAGAAATCAAACAGATTCTAAAGTTGAAAAACGGCAATAACAAATGAAAAAATAAGTAAATTAACAGCAGTTAGACAAAGAAGGGAGGACTCGAGAATGAGAAGAAGGGTCAGTACAAAGCATCTGAGACACGGAGCACAATGAGCGATCGTCAGAGAGGAGGGATGAGGGGGAAAATTGTAAGAAACGTTTCTCCACCAGGAGAGAGTAAAAAATGGAGCAAAAGCAGTATTTGGAGAGGCAATGGCAGGTGAGTTTCCAGAAGTGATGAAAGACATCAGATTACGCACAGAGCAAATCAAATTGCAAAGGAAGACCTTGACATCAGTCATCGACAACAGACTGTCAAAGGAACCACAACGAAACGGAGGACAGATTTCTCCCCAGAAAAACTGAAGGCAGAAGGTAACCAGTGAGATCTTTACGGAACAGTAATAAAATGCTTGCCAGGCAGAAGCTGATATCTTGTGGCAATCCCTTTAAAACAATGAAGACATTTTCCGATAAACAAAAACCAGGGACATCCCCACGGCTCTTGCAGGTACGAGAAGTGGCAGCCGGCGGACGCATGGGGGGCAGAACGCAGCAGAACGATGCGGAGAGCGCGCGCGGGTACGCGGAAAAGAACTTTGTATGTGTGGCTGAAACTCATGTTTCAGGGGCTGAAAAATACAAAAGAACTATCAATTCTACAACCTTTTAATGAGCATTTGCAACACTGTTTTAGTCGCTTACAGAAACACAGACTTTTGTTGAGGGTCAACTTTTAAAGGGCTCACACTGCCGAGGGCTTCATCTCCAAACTATTCTCCCCACGCCTCTACTCTTATAAGATTAAGCAACGGTTTTAAAAAATACAGTTGTACTAAGATAGGTTCTCTGAATGACTGTTGGTCTTTACGTTAATGATTCTCAAGCGAAAATGAGAGGTTTGTACGTTCACATGAGATTACAAACTATCTACTCCGCTAAGCTATGCCTCCCTACTCTTTGTACACGACTAGCGCGTACCTTTCACCATGTGCTCCAACAGGCTTCCACACATGAATGCAGAATTTACTGCTTTAATGATCAAAATCATGCCCACCTCCTTTTTTAATAGAGGACGATGGTTTGGCAATGTTCCAAAAATATTTTTAGGGACATTTATTTGCTCTAAGACCTTTTGGATGAAAACTTTTCTCTGCTGGGGATACGCAGCATTAGAAGAGCATTGAAATCCCTTTTTAAGAATTGACCAATCTGGGACGCCTGGGTGGCTCAGTTGGTTGGACTGCCTTCGGCTCAGGTCATGATCCTGGAGTCCCGGGATCAAGTCCCGCATCGGACTCCCAGCTCCATGGGGAGTCTGCTTCTCCCTCTGACCTTCTCCTCGCTCATGCTCTCTCTCACTGTCTCTCTCTCAAGTAAATAAATAAAATCTTAAAAAAAAAAAAAAAAAGAATTGACCAATCTTCGGGGCTTCCCGGTGGCTCTTGGTTTAAGCCTCTGCCTTCAGCTCAGGTCATGATCTCAGAGTCCTGGGGTGGAGTCCTCAGCGGGGAGCCTGCTTCCCCCTTTCTCTCTGCTCCTCTGCCTACTTGCAATCTCTGTCTGTCAAATAAATAAGTAAACAAAATCTTAAAAAAAAAAAAAAAAAAAGAACTGGCCAACCTTCATACCGAATGCCATCACACGCGTTCTCTAGAGCAGGAACAGGGACCCTGCTTTGAGAGATCTGCATTTTTCTGCTACAGTATACATGCTTCTCCACAATGGTGTTGCACTGTGGTTGCTTCAAAGTTTGCAACTTTGTGTATCTGGTACATGGCATAGGGTTTGATAGAAGCATGCAACGCATCCCGATGAACAAATGAAGACTTGAGTGCAGGCGTGGGCGTTGGGGGTCTACACGTATACAGGAATGACTAAAAAGTAATGCTACAGATATTCACTAAAAGCTGGCTGAAGTTTTCATCAGTTTTACATTTATTTCAGGCCCACCACACCTTGATTTGGGCTGTGTTCTAGACAGTCAATATCCCGTGAAGGCCTGTGGAGGAGGCTCCCTCTCTTTCACATTGACCTTTTCTGGCCACAGTGAAGAGCCAGCAAACCTGGAACTGTAAGACCCTGTAGGGCCTTCAGTGAAGTGAGTCTCCTCGGCCGCTGGTACTACTGTAAAATGAGAGCTCAAGCCCGAGACCCCGTTCAAAGGGAGCTTAACATTCTTCTGTTCACTTTCCCTGACAAAAATAACAGGGATTGGGACGCCTGGGTGGCTCAGTGGGTTAAGCCGCTGCCTTCGGCTCAGGTCATGATTCCAGGGTCCTGGGATCGAGTCCTGCATCGGGTTCTCTGCTCAGCAGGGGGCCTGCTTCCCTCTCTCTCTCTCTGCCTGCCTCTCTGCCTACTTGTGATCTCTCTCTGTCAAATAAATAAATAAAATCTTTAAAAAAAAAAAAAACAGGGATAATTCTAATACTACCACTTTTCAAAGGGTTACCGGTTCTTGAGAAAAATATGCATGCAAAATTTCCCTTGTTTCAAGTGGTTTAAGTCCTACAGAAATCCTTCTTGATATAGAAACTTTCCTAGATGTGTAAAGGAAAACAAGTTTACAAAGAACCAAGCCCAAACTCATGACTGGGATCCCATTACCTGACAAAGAATATGCCTCACAAACGCTGCCTTCCTAAGCACTGGTTGAAAGACTTCATCTGTCTCTGTCTCCCTTTCAAATGTAAAAGACTGTGCATAGAGAAAATGCTAATATGACCGATTTTCACATTATGGACTTGTGGCTGTCACTTCCCAAATCATTGTACCTTACCACACCGTTAAAAATAAAAATAAAAATAAAACAGCTTCTATACTGCGATGTAAAAATTGAAATCCCTTTAGAGATTTGAAAGCAAAAAAAAAAAAAATTTTTTTTTTTAATTCACCTCCAGTGATAGTGAAAGATTGACTTTGGATTTTAAAGTCATTTATCTTCCGTCATAATTCAAAGACAACCATGCCCAGTAAGCACGGACTAGATGCTTCTCTCAAATATGAATGTGCCATCATTTAAGCAAGAATAGTAAACAAAAAGAAGGTACAGCTTATCTAATAAATGTTTCATATTCTTAAGTGCCTCTGGGTTTCCCCTGTTGATAGTAGGTGATTCACTTTTTAAAGTTGATCTTCCTGTAAATGACATCGAAACCAATGTGACATCCTTTCTTAGTGAATTTCAGTAGCCAGAGCTGAAATGCAATTGGAAACCAGAGGAGTGGCCGTCAGAAGGAGATAACCGATCAGTGATGTTTAGGGTTCCACTAAATGCTGATATTACCATAAAAGAGAAGAGAAGCAAAACATCAGATGGTAGTCCTCCAAATTCAATGCAGAGAACACACCTCCCACTCCTGCGTTGGTGGAGACAAGGATGCGATTCCAGACCCTTCTCTCTTTCCACAGGAGGCTGCTCCTGATTTCCCTCACCAGGAGTGCGAGGGTGGCTCAAAGGACCATCCAGGAACACTGTCCCTTGAAAAGGACAGTAGCGATGATGGATTCAAGGACCTCGCAGATTCCACTGTCCCTTGAAAAATGTGTATGCGCACTTACACAAATCCATGTAGTCAAACACATTATGTGATATTAACGTAAAAAGAGAGAAATGGAAAACTTTGTCCTTATACTGCCATTAGATTGTAATGTTTTTCTAAAAGAAACTCAAAGAGCAAAGAAAGGACAGAACAAAAAGGGAGATGGAATAAACTTATCGTGATAATCGGAAAGAATATGTCTATTATTAGAAAGTCAATACATTTAATTTTGTACTTCTAAACTCTTCTTTCTCCCTCTGCCTGTACCATCAATTAAAATGTTACCCTGATTATCCATATACTCTTTTTATGCCCAATTCAAAGTATTAGCCATACTGTCTCGCTCTTTCAAGGTTTTCTTGAACAGAAAAATCAATTGTAGAAATAGAAATTTTCTTTTCCTGCAACAGTAACAATTAACAGGTTAAAGGAAAGAGACGATCTGCTTATCAGTGCCCGAGGAAGAACGGAGATGAGTAAGTCACTCCTCACCCCTCAGCTTACGATGTACGGAAGAGTTTATTGATCTCGGCTTTAGGAAACTTGCTATCCCATTAATTGCTAGCTCATTACTCATAGCGTAATGTGTTCACCGTGCAAGACTGCTGGGCTGGTGTGTTTGCACAACAGACCAGATATAAATAACTTCTCTAGTTTTTTCACGGCTGCTATCACGAAGATGTGATCTCTACACTGCAGGGATCGTGGCGGAGAGAGAAGAGATTTCGGTTGCCAAAGCAGGAAAAGCCACACAGCTCTCATGTCAAAGAGTAGCAAGAATGTTTCAATGGTTTCTAAAATGCGGTGTACGATGATTTTGAGACTATGCTAGGAGTCTGAATGGTGCTAAGTCATACCTCCTGAGATCATCTACCTGCTGATGTTGGTCCCTCAATTCACCTCATCAGGAATCTGAGGATACTAAGGTCAACAAAGGCTTATCATGCTTCTTGTTCTAACAGCTGAATTGCCTAGAAATGTTTGCTCTTTTTGTGAATATTGTGATTTTTGTTTTTTCTGTGGAACCATATGCAGGCATACCTTGGAGGTATTATGGATTTGGTTCCAGATCACTGCAATAAAGAGAGGCAAATGAAATTTTTGGTTTCCTGATGCATATAAAAGTTACATTCACACTGTAACATAGCCTACTAAGTGTGCAATAGCAGTGTGTCTACAGAAATAATGAACATAGCTTAATTTTAAAATATTTCATTGTTGGAGAGCCTGGTGGCTCGGTCCCTTAGGCATCAAATTCTTGGTTTTGGCTTAGGTCATGATTTCAAGGGTTCTGGGGTTGAGCCCCGAGTCAGTCTGACTTAAAGAATCTCTCCCTCGGTTCCTTCCCACACTCTTTCTAAACTAAATCTTTAAAAAATAAAAATACTTCACTGGTAATAAATACTAACCATTATCAGAGCTTTCAACAAGTTGTAAGTACTGATTACATATCACCATAAAAAATATATAACGGACAATTTGAAACATTGTGAGAATCACCAAAATGTGACACAGAGATGCCGCGTAAAGGCATGCTTTTGGGAAAATGCACTGGAAGACTTGCTAGAAGCAGGGTTACCACAAACCTTCAATTTCCAAAAAAAAAAAAAAAAAAAAGCAGTGCCTGAAGCAAGGTAAAACGAAGCACAACATAACGAGGTCAGCATGTATTTTTGGAACGTATGATCAAAGTTACACAGGTGCACCCGTGGTAACATGCCATTCCTTTCTGCCATGCACGTGAATTTTCTCACAGTTACTGGTTATGCCATGTTTCTGAGATGATATCCAGGTAACTAATCTGTGCTATTTGTCACCGAGGATGCCACCCAGCTTCATCCGTGAATCCAGAAGACTGGGGACTACCAGAGGCCAAGCTTCTGTCCTCGCAGCATGGCACGAGGAAGTCCTAACCCCAGCGCGGCAGCGGAGGCCACTGAGAAGTACGAGGTCATGAGGATGCAGCGTCATGAATGGGATTAGCGTCCTGACACAGGGGACCCCACAGAGCTCGCACACCCTGTCTGCCACGTGAGGAGGACACAGCAAGACGATGCATCTGTCTAGGACATCAGCTCTCACCAGACTTAAATCTGTCGTGGCCGTGTTCTTGGACACGCAGCCTCCAGTAGTGTGAGAAACACGTGTTTACCATTTACAGGCTGCGGCCTTCTGTCCTGGCAGCCAGAAGGACTCAGACAGTAACCATCGCAACGCACAAGTTCTGGGAGATAGTCACGAGCCACAGAATCCACTTCAGTGAAAACAAAAGTTACATCCAGAAAATATTACATTCTAACATTTGTATATTTAATCAACACCACAATATGCAGAGGATTGAGACATTACATTTATGCTACTGAGCTTCAGTTGTTCAAAACTGCTAATTAAGTTTGTTCAACTATATACAGGGTCAATTCATCTGATTCCATATATGTGAAATGCCTAGTGAAGTGCCTGGAATTATTCTGTCTGTTCTCAATGTATTCTGCTCAGGATACATATTTAATATTGTTTATTATGAATATTTAATACATGTCTATTATAAACATGTTACTGAATATGCATTATATATTTAAAAATAGAAAATACTGCTAATAAAACATATTTCTAAAAGTAGCTGCTGACTTCTACAATATGGATAAGGTTTCAGTCAGACTCAGATTTTAAGAATGCATGAAGTTCAGGATATTTGAGTTTTTTGTGGTTGTTAGTTCACCTAAGTGAGTGTCATTGTATATACTTGAGGATGCTGTTAAAAAGTAAATTTCTGGAAGGTTTTTTTTTTTTCTCCAACATTTATTTTAACCTATTAAGAGGACATAGAGCACAACATGCGCTTTACCTGACGAATCAAGTCTACTTTGTTGAACTGAATCATATACATTTCTGTGATGTAAGGATATTGCCAGTCTTACCGAGCCCCGTGGAGCTAGCGACCCTTACAAAACACCATTTGGTGTATGGCTGTGGGTGGCCATAATCTTCCAAATCTTCATGCCTGACTCTTTGGGTTTTTGTTGCTGCCCCAAGTGGGATCTCCTGCCGTCAATCTTCTGGTTTCCCGTAGACAGTTCCAGAATGTGTACTCTTCTCTGCTCTCAGCTCATAAATGTTCCACCAACATTCAAAGTATCGAGAGCTAAGTGCATGTTTTTTTCAACTGTCTGTTCAGTACTTACTATTTGTCACACACTAGGAGGCCGAATGGCAGAAAGCAGATGGAGAAATAAGCTATATTCTCTGACCATAACGAAATTTACAGTCACCAAGAAGAACCACCAAATGCAGAGTAAAAAACTGAGAACATAGAGGAACAAGTAATTAATTCCTCCTGGGCTATGCAAATACAAACACAATGCGCTATCCCTCGCGCCTGCCAGAAAGGCTAAAGTCAACAACACAAGAACTAACAAGTGTTGGTGGGAATGTGGAGGACAAGAACCCCCGTTCGCTGTTGGAGGGGGCACAAGCCGGTGCAGCCAGTCCGGGAAATAGTGTGGAGGTTCCTCAAGGAGTCAAAAATAGAGCTACCCTGGGACCCAGCAATCACACCTCTAGGTATTTACCCAACAGTTACAAAAATATTAGCTTGAAGGCATGCACACATTCTGACATTTATGGCAGCATTATTTACAACAGCCAAATATGGAAGAAGCTCCAGTGTCCACTGACTGATGCATGAGGAAAGAAGTGGGACGTACAATGGAATATTTGACCAGAGAAGAATGAAATCTTGCCACTTACAACAACACAGATAGCGTTAGAGAGTATTATGCTCAGTGAAATAAGGCCGAAATAAAATTAACAGATGATTTCACTCCTATGTGGAATTTAAGAAACAAAACAAATGAGCAAAGGGGAAGGAGAAAGAGAGAGGCAGAGCAAGAAGCAGGCTCTGAACTCTGGAGAACAAACTGATAGTTACCAGAGGGGAGGGGGAGGGGGATGGGGCAACAGGTGATGGGGAGGAAGGGTGCACTGTTGTGATGGGCACGGGGTCATATATCAATTCTTGAATCATTGCATTGTACACCTGAAACTAATATTACACTGTACATGAACTACACTGGAATTAAAATAAAATTTGAAAAAAAAAAAAAAAAAAGTCTTCCCGGGCTGTGTCAAGACAGAGACTCTAACAGAATGAAGCGTGGACCTATGGATAAGATTATCATAGGTGGGAAAAGTGCGGAAGAAAAGAACATCACAAACATTAAGGAAGACTTGAGCAATGCTATGGGGTGGTTGAAGCTGCCTGGTAGGTCAGGCAAAGCCCCAGTAACCCAAGATGTTTAAAGAGAGTTAGTGAGACAACGTCAGCTGTGATGGCCGTCCCCACCAGGGAGCTGGGCCAAGTCAGACTGTGGCTGGTCCAAGAAGGGTAGTGATGGCAGATCCGGACCTTCCTCTCTCAGTAGGAGACGATTCAGGCATGCAGGGTGGTGTCGGACGGCGACAGGACTTCATATTTCTGGGAATGCTCTACGGAGCCTACAGAAGACCCTATCTGTGACTGCACTGAATGCAGTGTGTTCAGCAGTGACATAATGACAGCAGGGAGACCAGGAGGAAGCCAAGGAACGAAACATGTGAGAGAGTTACAGCAAAGCATCGGGGGAGGGGGTGGGGCACATATTTCTGTCAGGACTGCATGAGAAGTTAGAAAATCCGGGTGCTGGAACAAGGCTCTGGATAGTGTGTGATGACGGTGACACCGACCACAGCTGACACAGTGTGACCAGGATGGAAAAGGCAGCATGGGAGCTACTCAGGGACTCGTAGGCATGGGCATCTCACAGCAGTAGAATAGTAGTTATTTAATAACATGTGCTTTGGGGGAGGGAGCACCCCTGAGACCAAGCATTTGCTGATTTCTACGGTATAAATTCGCCTCCAGTCAAATCATTCTGCTGAACCCTTACACTTACCTAGTCCTTTATGTCAATTACATCTCAAAAAAACTGGGGAGAATGTGGGAAAAAATTCTCCCACGATTCAGTTCAAGCTCTGAATTAAAAAAAAAAAAAAAGCTTTTCAATAAAATATTACTCAACCATTAAAAAAATGTGATCTTGCCATTTGCAATGACAAGGCTGGATCTCGAGGGTATTCTGCTAAGTGAAGTAAGTAAAAGAAAGACAAATACCATATGATTTCACCCTTATGCGGAATCTAAATAACAAACAGATAAACAAAAAAGTACAAACAGACCCATAAATACAGAGCGCTGACGGCTGCCAGAGAGAGGGATGCGTGGGGGTGGGAAAACGGGTGAAAGCTCGTGAGGACTAGAGGTCTCCAGGTATGAAATGGTAAGTCCCAAGGAGAGAAGTCCCTTGCCCAGGGAAGCCAGGCATTGGTATTAAAGCAGGATGGTGTGCAGACAGATGGCAGCTCCGCTTGTGGGGAGCGGAATACAATGAACACAGCATGGGATCACTAAGTTTCACACCTGAAACTAATGTGATATCGTGTGTCAACGATACTTCAACTAAAAGGAAATTTCCCTTGTATTATTCTCTTACGGGTTGCATTACTTAACATTTCCTGGTGAATGTTACATAGCAGTAGTAAAGGTGGAATACTTGTCTTTAACGGGAATGCTTTGGAAGTATTCCAGAAAAATGGTACTAATTACTAATTTTTTTAAGTAGCCTTCTTTCTATTTGCCTAAATTTATAAAAATCAGAAATGATGGCTAAATTTCATTTCAAAAGTTTGTAAATATAAATTAATAACCTATTGACATACTGAATTTTCCATTATGTAATCCATTGTAGTATTACTGAAATTTATCACCTTTACCTTTTATTAACTGAATCCCAAGTCCTGCGATGTATATTTAGAAATTTATAGTCAGCATTTATATGTGAGACTTGCATTCATTCTATGTTGTGTTTACTCAGGTTTTCTTAAGTGTAAAATTCATAAATATATTTGGAAAAATCATTTGTCTATATGCTAGAGGATTTTCTAAACAATCCTCGATTATCTAAGCTATCTTATGTGTCCTTAGTAATTCATCCACATCAGTCCCTGTCTTCACGACTTGTTTAGGGTGAGTAGGGGATGGTCCGTTTTCGCAATGTCGGGACAAGCAGGTGTTCACTCCAAGTGAATGCAAAGGGGCAGGGAAGCCGTGCTAGACTGCTGTTGCTGAAGAGCCAGGTTAATAGAATTTCTGCAGAAACATGAGCATTAATTTGATTTCCCCATTTATTCCTCCTCCTTTTAACATGTACATGGCGAATTAATTAAACAGTCCTACAGCACTGCTAAAGCTTTGTTACTGTCATGATAAAAAATGTAGCGTAATAATTTTGGTGCTAATTATGCATTTTTGGCAAACTGTTTCATCCTGCTAGAAATACCCTCAAGCACGGGAGAATGGCCATTTAATGAAAGTGCAAAATAAAAGAGAATGCTTTTAGAGTCTTGGATTAATTTTCTATTATAAATAGCTTAGAAAGTGAGTATTTGCAGCGCTTAAACTTTATACATAATCACACTTCATAATGAAAATAGAAAACAAAGAACAAGATTATTTTCATGATTTTTTATCATTAGGATTCTTAAGCCTCTGGAAAGACTTTACTTTAAAAATATCATGGTAACAACTTCCATTTATTAAGCACCAACTATACACGGTTTCCTGACTATAGCATGTCTTCACATTTTGCCCAAAAAACTCCCTGGCTACAAGATGCCACATCATCACCACCGTACAGAGAAGTTCGCATGATCAAAAAATCTAAGTGCCTTTCTCAAACACCTTGTAGAGAATGACCTCGTTTGCTAAGCCCGCATTCACGACGGACCACAAACCAGTTGGCTTAGCACCACATAAACGACTGGTGTCCCAGTCTTCGAGGACAAGCTCCCTCTGACAACTGTAAGTTGGCCTCTCCCCACTTCTGGTGGTTTGCCCATCATTAGTGGCATTGGCAGGGTCTCCCCTTCTCCCTCCTCAATGGCTGTCTCTCCTCTGAGCCTGTCTGTCCCTGCGTCTAAATCTGCCTTTCTTAAAAGGATACCATTCCTGCTGGATTAAGACCCACCCTAAAAAATTCTTTTTAAGTTATTACTTCTGTAAAGACCTATTTCCAAATAAGATTACACTCTGACTTACATTCTGGCTTACTAGGGATTAGGAGTTCAATGTATGCTTTTTAGGGGAAACACAATTCAACCATAACAGATAAAAAGCAGCAAATACATTTGAACTTATTCTTTCAGTTTCAAAACCTGCATTTTTCACTGCTGCTCGTGTTACCCCCTTATCAAAACCATGCATGCAAAATTCTTTAGTCTAATATTTGGAGGTTAAATTCCAGTTTACTTGGATGTTTATCCTCCTTAGATTAAGTTCCTTGTGGCACATGTGTCATCTTACTACGATTGTATCCTCATCTCAAAAGATAAGTGTCCGGTGCATCTTTTCTTTGTAACTATTTATTGTGCTAAAGAGAACCAGTTGTTGTAAATAATTCCAGTATCTGCAGTGGTTTGAATGTTGCGGTTACATATTAAAATTCAGTGACTGGCCTTTTTTGATACGACACACCAGAGCAATGAAATGGAAGGCAATAAATGTTGGTGTCTGTGATATACTGCGATTCATTGTTGGAAATGATTAACAAAGCTGAGAACAGAAGATACAGGCGTGGCATTTTTTTTTACAGCTTCAGTGGAGCTGGCCTTTCAAAGCCTGAGGAATTCTGGCAAACTTCATTTAGTTTTCCAAAGTGAGAGTATTATTAATCAATTATGGAAACATCCTACAAGGCGAGTCCATAAAAGCAGAAGTCAAGGTGGTTTGGGGTGTGTGGGAGGGGTGGTTATTACTGCATATTCCTAGACAGAAAACCAAATGTGAGGGGCACCTGGGTGGCTCAGTGGGTTAAGCCTCTGCCTTCGGCTCAGGTCATGATCTCAGGGTCCTGGGATCGAGCCCCGCATCGGGCTCTCTGCTCGGCAGGGAGCCTGCTTCCTCCTCTCTCTCTCTCTCTGCCTGCCTCTCTGCCTACTTGTAATCTCTCTCAAATAAATAAATAAAATCTTAAAAAAAAAAAAGAAAGAAAAGAAAACCAAATGTGAGAAATTGAAAGACTACTCAAAGGGTAATCATATGGACTTGACAGATTTTGCATTTTTTTCATTTCCTTATTCACACATTCATCAAATTATTATTTTTTTCTTTTAGCCATCCATCCAATGCAACATCAACTGAGTTCTCATAGTACACTGACAACCATGGGAGAAGCTGGGAGGGCTCTCCTGATCCTGGTGCTTCCTTTGGAAGGCTTTCCAAATGATGTTTTTGTTGGTTGGTTGTTTTTAACCTCTGACAGCTGCCACAGATTTACCCTGGCAGTGTACCAGCAACACCTTCTCCATGTTGCTTCCTGAACATTTACTTTTCTCTACTAAAAAATACAGCAAAGTGTTATTCTTATTTCAGTGTTCACCCCTGCATATGGCAGCACCATTTCTCTCTCCAGTGGTCCTGCTTCCTTGTCTCCTGGGTACTGAGATGTCCACCTCGGCATCAAAATGCATCTCTCAATTCCTTGACCCCCATCACCTCAATGGCGTGCTCGGCCATCCATCGTTAGGGGCCCTGCAAATCTTGTTATTCCTGTAACTGCCCAAGTCTCAATTTCAGAGATCTCACATGCTCACGCAATGAAATCCGTCATCTGATAGGATTCTTTTTGTGCTGCTGCAACAGATCAACCGTCCCCTCTCTCTGCACCGGAGGCCAGCTTCCCTGGGCACCATTGTCAGTGCCTCCTGGATAGAGTTACAGGTTCCAAAACTCTGTGTTTGATGATCCAGTAAATCTGGAATATACATAGTCCCTGTCACCATGATTTTTGGCTTTAGTGGGAAAGGTAGAGAGGTAAAGATGGAAATCACAATGCAGTTTGTTAACAATTATGGAAGGGATATCCAACCCAGTTTCAGGATTAGAATCAGAAAGATTCCAAAAGAGAAAGTATTGGGAATATTTTCTACAAAAATAATTTCTAAGCTAAGTCCTCATAAATTTTTCTGTTCTTTTCTAACGAATGTTGAGAGTTTGGCAAATTATTCCTATTACACAGTCATAATACTTAAAATTACTTGTACAATGCATGAAGCATCGTTCCTTAACTATAGTCTTTTTTGCAAACAAAATAGTTACCTGCCTTTGATTAAGAATTAACTTTCTGAAATGGATATTTTCTCCCTGAGCTGATACATCATTGTCTTCATTAGCTTTGTGCAATCACCACTGCCGTTTTCCCTGTTAGAATGCCAACTCCTACCGTGCCCACACGGGGTCCAACTGAAGCTCTTTCAAGAAGAGCACATTTTTAAAAGAAATATACAACATATACATGTTTTTTAGAAAGAGATAGCATGAGTTGGGGGAGAGGCAGAGGGAAAGAGAGAATCTCAAGCAGACTCCCCACTGAGCACAGAGCCTGATGTAGGGATTGATCTCAGGACCCAGAGATCATGACCTGAGCCGAAATCAAGAGTCAGAAGCTTAACCAACTGAGCCACCCACGTGCCCAACACACAAAATATTTTCTTTTTTTCTGGCATTTGGATGACCTCAGAAGCAATTCCTTTTCAGATGACCTGTACAATTAATAAAGATGTTAACTGAATGACATAATTAAATGCATGGTTTCTGATAATAACAATGGTGATCTAGTTTACCATGGCCTTTGTCTCCTAATTTGAGAAATTCATGTAAATATATTATTTTTCTTGATCCTTAACATTGCCCGTTCAAACAGGAGAGATGGCCCTCCTATTTCCCAGACTGAAAAGAGTTTGCGCTTATAAACTCATACCCCAAATCCTGTTCTTTTTTTTTTTTTTTAAAGATTTTATTTATCTATTTGACAGACAGAGATCACAAATAGGCAGAGAGGCAGGCAGAGAGAGAGAGAGGAGGAAGCAGGCTCCCCGCTGAGCAGAGAGCCCGATGCGGGACTCGATCCCAGGACCCTGAGATCATGACCCGAGCCGAAGGCAGAGGCCTAACCCACTGAGCCACCCAGGCGCCCCCCCAAATCCTCTTCTGAACTATTCTTTTTATTTGGTTTTTATCTTAATTACATTATTGGCTTTCTAAAAAAATAAACCTGAGCATCTTCTTAGTTTGTATTTTCAGTTCTATTTGAAGTGGAACATTTTTCAAAATCATGCAACATACAAAGAAATAAAATATAGATATGATAAGTAAAATTTGGATCAGAACTATGTACTTCTAATATCTTCAGCACAATAGAGCACAGTCAGCACATTTTGTTATGAAATAGTAGCATTCACTTCTGTGGACCATCTTGGTATATTATAAGGAAAATGGCACATTTTAGCTTTTCTTCTATTTTAGCTGAAAAAAATGATTGGATGTCTCCTATAAACCAGTCCCTTTGCTCTCAAGTAGACCTAAAAGATAGTCACACACGTCCCCGAACATATAGAAGCTTACAGTCTAGAGAGAAAGACGCAAATGAATCATATAATATCGGGAGAACAAAGGAACTACTGAAATTATGGCAAGAGTCATCATGGATCATTTTTAAAGATACAACTTTTTTTTATAAAAGTTTATATATATATATATATGCAAAATTACAGCAGATTGTCCTTACACAACTCCTCTGTATTCACAATAACTTGTCTTTAATGAGACACTTAAGATAAAGAAATAAACTAGAAAAAATGTTTCTCCAAATTCCCCCTGGATCACTTTACCAATCCAACCCCAATCAAAATGTACTTTGGATAAGTAAGGCTTTTGTAAATGGGATTATTGTAGTTATAGGGATTAATATTTAGATGCCTGAGAGCCCTCCTGTCTAATTTGTGCTACATCAGTCCTGCTCCCAGTGATGAGCTGCATTTTCTACTTGAATTATAATCACTCTCCTAAGCACCTTGCACGATGCACAGCTGAAGGTAGCATTGGATGCTGGCATAAATAGTGCTTAGTCATCAGCCGTAAATGTGTGGATAAGGTAAGCCAAGTCACCACTGCTAACAGGAGTGTGCCTGCAGCGTTGTTCGTCAGTGATAGTGGCTGCCTGAGGACACCAGGGGCCCCAGACTCAACCCCAGCTACAGAAGTTTCATTCTGCTGCATTGGATCTGCCAACAAAACTCAAGGAAAACTTCAAAGTTGTTTAAAATCATAAATGATCAACTTTATATGCATTCATTTTCATTTCAGAAATCTCAGTCAAATTAAGTCTACTAGGACTCCAACTACCTGTGTCTGAAAGACTTACACATGTGGCTGACAAGCTCTCGTGGGGAGGGGGGGGGGACTGATGTTAACCAGTGTCGACCGAAGCAAAATGGAAATCCATCTAGAATATGTATTACTTGAAATCACAGAACTAGAGTGAAGTTGTTTTTTTTTTTTTAAAGATATTTATTTATTTATTTGTCAGAGAGAGAGAGAGAGAGAGAGAGAGAGAATGAATGCGTGCACAAGCAGGCAGAGAGGCAGGCAGAGGCAGAGAGAAAAGCAGGCTACCTGCCGAGCAGAGAGCCCGATGCAGGACTCGATCCCAAGACCCTGGGACCATGACCTGAGCCGAAGGCAGATGCTTAACCGACTGAGCCACCCAGGCATCTGTAGGGTGAGTTTTAAATACAAAAGATTTCACTTGACTAAGCAAGCGTATTAAAATAACTACTGTCTATCACAGGAGAAGGAAATGACTTTTTTCCCCTAGATTCAGGGAAAATTTTCAAATAACAATTACCCTTGTAAATAAAGCATATTTTATTTTATTTTTTATTCTTTATTTTTTAGGTATCTATTTAATTTTACTTTGGAGTACATATTGCTTCCCTGAATGACTATACTGGTCTACAGTTTCAGAAGCCATGATGAGGATTTTGATGACCCCAAACCTGATTTTAAATCAAGTTAGTCTTTCCAGCATGTTACAAATTTGCCAGAAAAAAATGTTAAAAAGATGTTAATTTTTGCCTTTCATTTACATCTAAAGCAGCCACATAAGATGGCCTAACTTCATGCAAACTCTAAGATTAGGGTTAAAAGAGTAAGAACATGTCTGTAGACTTTGGTCTAAAATAGATGGACAGACTGTAACTGTAGGAAGACATTAAAACTTTCAACAGTGAACAAAGAGAACAGAATGAGGCTGAAGAATCTATCATGTGCCCCGTGGCAAAGAGACAAATTGCGCACTGCAGGCCGTCACGTGCTCCTGTCCCTTTGTGCTCGTCAGGATTTAAGGAAACACTTAAAGTGAGAACAGCCTAGTGATCTTGGAGGAAAAAAAAATCAGTATTTCTAAGTTGGAACAGACTCTACATCATTAATAGAAGAAAGAGCAGAATCTCAAATTCAAGTGGAACTTCTGAGTTCTATATAAACACTAATCCTTTTATGCTAAATAGGTTTACAGTGAAATGAATACATGAAATTGGAAAAACTCATTGAGAAATTAGGTCAATGTACATAAGTGTATTCCTCTTTATCACACTCCTTTCCATTCCATCTGGTTATTTTATGTATTTGACTACTCGAGGGAATGGTGTTCAACGTATTTCTCCACCAGCATGAGAGGTCGCTCAGCAGATTCTTGCCAGGAGCCCTGAGTGGACAACTGTGACCGTCACAATGGTGACTATTTATGGAGGGGCTACTGGGAGCTAAGTGCTTTTCACAGAATATTTATCATAACAAAACCTCTCAAGTATGCACATTATCTCCATTGGAGAAATGGCTGAAGTTACATTCAGAGAAATTTGCATTCATTTCTAAAGGTGACCCAGCTAATAAAGTGGTGCGTGAAAGCTTCAGAATAGGATGTCTAGACGCGGAACACACATGGTCTCTCGGACAGCTCCTGCTTCTGCTGGAAGAAGGTGTGCATATGTAATACCCGGAAATGAGGTGTGGGTGCTGGTCCACGTAGCATAGATCACCAGGGGTCTACAAATACTTTGTGCTCCCCTTTTAAACCTAGGAAGGAACGGTGTGGGTAGGGGCTACTGTTCCTAGTGCTTCCTGCCTCGATAGGGGCCTGGAGCTAAGTGATACCCAGCAGAACGTGGGGGGAAGTGGCCGCAGCACTTCCACAGCTGGTCCATGAAAACCTCCAACAGGCTACTCCCTCTTCACTCTTCCCTTCTGCCAGTGGATTTTACCCTCCAGGATTACCTTGGAAGAAATAGTCATGGGTATAGATTTGGTTATAGCTATAGCTTTGCTACAAAATGTGAAGTCAAAAATAGAGTTATCAGCATAGTGTGAAGCCACAGCTACTGATGGGGATGTACCCTATTTCAGAAGTAAGTTCCACTGATCATCAATGTCTTTTCCTAAATTCAGCTAACAGATATAGATGGGTAGACAGACATTTAGCATGTTATATCTATTTTAGTATGTTGATTATAAACAGAGAGAAGGATTTCCTAATGTGTTTTCCCAACCAAACACACACACACACACACACACACACACACACAATTCTATAGTTTGAATTCAACATCAAAGAGTATTTGTCAAATTAAGTACCAAACATTACCATGAACCACATGAGAAGTTGATATAACGATTCCATGGAAAAGGAGGAACTGGCATCCTTTTCTGCTCATAGAAAGAGAGGGTATAGACTTATCTGATCTTTATGGAAATTTATGCATAAGGATTTATTGATAGTAGCCTCAAACTTTGGAATAAAAATTCTCTCCAACTGTCCAGGTTATAGTTGTAAAAGATAGTTTATTTCACCCTTAAGAAGAAGTTTCCTTATCGCTACATGTCTATCGAATTTAGAGGAGATTCTCTCACTAAAAAGAAAGATAAATAAAAAAAAAAATAATACAATGTACAAATGTGTCTGAAGGAAATTCCCCACTTAGATAAAAGGTATGAGAACAGCCCAGAGAGAAGATTAACACCAAAAGAAAAGCTTGGGGGTACTCGGGGAAGTTCACCAAATTTGAAGCTCAGAGTGAGTCCCTTGCCTCTCTCAGAGGAATGAATGATTCTCCTTATTTAAACTGGTCCTTAGGTACAGAAGATGCTGCAACCCTCCTCCTCACCTCCATCTAATTCACTGAAGGTAAAGGAAGTTGGTCACTGGGACCTGGACTCCGGTGGCTGTCCATCCGGGAGTCCTGGAAGCATCTGCCAAGGTTGGCGTGTTTGTAACTCACTTGTTTAAATCTTCACCATCTCTCATGCCCTTTCCACGAGTATTATTCCCATTTGTTTCTGAACCTGGTGAACTGATAGGGCCTGTGTGACATCCCAAAAGAGGAAAAGGAGACAGGGGGATACTACAGGACAGTCTGTGGGCACCCAGCGGATACGATGGAATACTGATCACTGAATTCAAGTTCACTACTTTTCTACCAGTCCTCAACATGTGTGGAGATTTCTACAGGTGGGAGATCTGCTGATTTCTACACACACTTCCCTGTGCGAAGAGGTTACTTTCCGCTCACTGCGTTAGGACTCACAGGTCTCCTGCAGTGGGACCTGGCAGGTGCCCCATGACGTGGCCCAGTGCAAAGTGAGTGGCCTCAACTCTGCCTTGGAGCAGGGACTCTGAGAGGCGCTGTGAGTTTCGGGCAATGGGTCTTTTCTTTCTCTTTGCCTGGAGAATAGCACATTCCAAGGGCAAATGGCATCTACGAGGTCGGGGTGGTTCTTTCTCACTTGGTTCTGGATGACAAGCCACATGGAGCGGAACCCAGGCTGGAGCGGGCCTCTCACTACCGGCCCGCGTTGAGCGAGAATGGATCCGCTGCTGAAAGCGGATTCCGCAGGCGGAAGGGCGGACGGCCGCAGAGTCAGCAGCTGCACTCCCAGAAAGTTTTTATCTTTACCTTCAAAATGACATTGGCTGGCAGGCATTCTCAAAGCACCCTGCACACAGACACAGATAAAGAATGTATCAGCAAAGTTACCAATTGCATTCATGGAGATAAGAGCCTCAGGAAAACTGTGGTTCTGTTCTTCCCCGTCCCTAAGGCGACCTGGCTTAATGGGAAAATTATTTCCTCTTATTGCGTGCCTCGAGGCATTGCGTTTCCACCCCACGGCATTGAAAACGGACATTGTCAGAGGTTGTTTCCTGGGATGATCATTCTCATTAGAGAAGAAGAAAGGGGTGCTGCCTAGGTGAGCCCCTCAGGGTGTCTCAGACCAGAGCACGTAACAGGGAAAGCAGCGGAAGCAGAAACGTCGACCGCCAGTGGAGACTGCCTGCTGACCTGTAGGTCTCAGACATCGGACACAGGGACACGTTATGGCATGTTTATACGGGAGCACAGCTGAGACCGTGAGGGAGCCAGCCAGGTCTGGAATATCATGGAGCACTTATGCATTCATACGATAAAATATTGATATTAAGGGAAGGATTTGTTACTACAATTATTGAGACAGGATGGAAAACAAAGAACTTCACAAGGAAAGGAACTTGTATGAAATTGAGAGGTTGGAAGATCTTTCTTTTCACGTTAGAACAAGTGGCGAATGCTTCTGGATGTGAAACGTTTTCATAGTCTTAATGTCTTCATGGTTGTGACCGAAGAGGAAGTCATCAGTATTTAGAGAGCGTCGCGACTGAAAAATCTGTAATGAGCATAATCCAGGAGATGCCCCATAATCACCACCTTGGTGGAAAAACAAGTTAACTTTATCCTTTACTGATGAAGAATGACAAGCAAGTTCATCTTTTAATTGTTACTGTTACAGAACCATGTTGATGGACTAGAATGCAACACCATGATATTCAAATCATTTGATGATTTACTAAATTATTTAGTATTTAAACACTATTGATTCTCCAACTGAAATTCTAGAGATTTAAACAAAAGTAAGATTCTAATTCTAAATAACTATTGAAAGAATGATGATTTACATATGATGAAACCAGCGGGAGCTGAAGTTTTTTTATGGAGCCATTGGTACAATTAAAAATTAAAGCAAATATCAATTATAATTGTTTTTATGAATTTAAACAAATCTCAGTTGAGATCACATGCTTAAAAATATTGACAAAAATGTTCTCTTGAACTGTGACCTACCACCAATATTTCAGACACTTCTTTACATTTCATTTTTTTTGTTCAGTTCCATTTCATCTTAAAAATTCAGATTCATTAAATTTCTAAAAACTCATAACAAATCTTACACATCAAGGTGAATCTTCTTTTAAAATGTATGTTAGTTAACCAGCTGGTTCCTAGAAATAGTGAGTAAATGAGAAAGTATTACTCCACTTTGATAAGGAACCCTGAGGACAAAATAAAAGGGAAAAAAAAGAACTGTTACATGACGCCTCAATCTCTTTCAGTTAGCTTTGCAAAATATTTAATGCAAAATGTGAAAATAATCATCTCAGTCAGCATTATCTCAAAATGATGTTGTCTGTCATATCAAATATTATGATTTTCCTCAGTTTCTAAATGTTGGGTAGCACGCTCGTCAGGAAGATGCTTCCTTGGAAGAAAGATAATGGATGACTTAGGTTGCCAGTGATGTTGGAATAAAATACAATAATTTCCGACATTTCAAAGGGCAACATGTATTTTAAATGCCATGCAGAAGACCAAGTTTTAATTTCGAGTACTACTTTTGAGAATTTTTTGCATGTGATCGAATTTCTAAGTGAATCCTCATTAACATAGATTTATATATGTGCTTCTAAATAACTCACAAAGTTGGCATTTTATAATCTGTATACAATGTAAGGTTATTTCTTAGGAACTGGAAGGATACATACCAATTTATTGGCAGTTGTTAACTTTGGGTCATAGATCTATAAATTATTTTTATTATTTTCCTTATATTTGTGTCTATATTCTCAAACCTTTGTTTTACAATTGTAAACCAATTCCGAAGTCCTCACATCACGGGAAAAGTAGAATGACTATCCTGTCCTTGCGTGTTCAGGGTTTAACATCTTTATCGTAGATGCACATAAGATAAAGTCTAGTGGGCATCAGACATTAATGTCTTTACAATGAAGCAGGAACCTGCATTACATTTTCTTATATGTGTAACATGTTGTTTATCACGACTAAAGATTAATTCCTTTAAGAAGGAGAATCAAGTCATGTGTGTTTGCGGCTGTTTGCGGAGGTTCATTTTTTATGGTTATTAGCTTCTATCTTGACTATGATTATAACAGCTATAAATAAGCAAACATCTTTTAATTTCCCTAAATCTTCAAATCTGTCAAGAGGAAACCTAGCTAAAATCTCTAATAAACTGCCTTATGAATTCAAAAATGAAACTTAAAGCCATGGGTCTCAGAATGAAAAGGAATCAAAACCAGAATGAAAAGTCATCAACTGTCATCAATAACAATCTGTCAGTCACCGTCACATCTTATGACTCCGAGTTGGAACTCATAATGACACACAGATTTAACAGGGATATTCATATTCATACACAAAACATTGTTTGCAGTTAACTTTGTAAAATTCTACTATGAACATATTCCTTGTTCAATATTGAGTTATGTCTCCTGTTCCCTCAGCCCAGCGCCTGTCAAGAACGGAAGGTCCTTGATGGCACAAGGCAATTATTCAAGATTTTCTGGGGCCTCTGATTGTGTCTGGGGTTCACAGTCACGTCTGCACCCGTCAGACTCTGCCAGATTGGTGATTTGCCCTTGAGAGTCTGTGCCAAAAACGAAAGGCTTTCCTGCGGGGCTGTCCAGAAAGCTTAGGCAACAACCCTCATCATGTCTTGTGGCTGGCCACCAAAAGTCCTCTAACCCCTGCCGAGCTAATGTGCACTTTAACAACCACGGCCACGGCTTATAGATAGAGATCTACAGGGAACACACGAAGACTGCGACGTATCATGAGGATCCCAGCGTGCGCACAACAGAACATGTTCCAACATACTCTACATCGAAGACAAGAATCATAGGTATGTTAACTTGAGAAACAGGACAATGAGGCCAAATGATGAGCGTTAGTGCGACAGAGCTCCCCAGAAAGGATCTTCACAGGCTTGGCTCCCTTTCCACCCAAACCAAAACGGCATCGTTACCGACACTGCGGTCCTGCGGCACGCTCTCTTAGACGTCCTTACAGACAGCAGGAAAACTAGATCAAGGTGAATGCGAGAATCTGGGACATCTGTGCTCAGCCGTGTGCATCAGCAGTTACAATCTGTCCCGTATGGCAGCCCATGTTTTGCATGACTAAGTCGCATCGCAAAGGAAAATGTGCGACCAGGAAATCGTCCCTACCAGGCTTTCCGTGCCGATGACTGAAGGACACGTATGCAAGGTTTTGCTGTCCGCGTGTCTGTGCACACACGCAGCACTCATCCGCGGAAGCCAACTCGAGGGCGGGTCCTGTAAACTCGCCAGGTAGGAGCCGGAGGACACTCAGTAGAGGATGAGCAGTAACCACACGGACGATCCTGACTGCCGTCGCTTCTCTTAGTTCTCTTCCCTTCGATGAACGGACTGACTACCAGCACGTCTGAACAGTGAAGTGGAACCAAACAGGGACAATGGGAAATGACAATCCCAAACGGCGTAATGATCCCATCACTAAAGGGACTGGGGACAAACATGACAAGTACTCCCTGGAAGCAAATCTGACATTTTCGACCACCACATCCGGCTTCAAATGTTCTTATAATTTAAAAATCCATACTTGTGCTCTGCACTCCCTATAAGGCATCAGAATAGTGGTTCCTCGACTCTGTGGCCTCTGACTTCTCCCTCTGGGGATGCGGGAAGACGCCCTTGCCTGCTGCAGGTCTTGAGTGCTGGCAGGCGGACTTCGATGGTAGTAAAGCTCCGGTGGTCACCGCTCCGTCAGACCACGGTCACCTGGGTCTGGAGCAGCAGCATTTGGATATTCTCAAGAGCCAGCTGGGTGCAGGAAACACGCTGTTGCCTCGAGCATGTCCTAGACAGGCATGGGCAGAGCCGATGCCCGCACACGGCGCTGGGAGAGCGGGAGCCAGACCAGAGCCGCCCCTGGCCCCCCTGGACCATCTCTATTCCGGAAGCCCTAGAGGCAAGCGGTGCCTGCCCCCCCACCCCAAGCCCACTTTCCCCAGCCGGCCACCCTGTGGGACTTGCCACACAGTTCACACTCGCACCTGTAACTCCCCTGTGACCCTCTACCGAGCTCCCCGAGCTGTGCATGGCTGAGATTTAAGGAGAAACAGGCTCCGTTTAGAAATAAAAGCCTCCGACATGGGACCAGGTGTTAGAAACAGGGTCTGTTTGAAAATGATGTCTTCGTGAGCAGGCAGGGAAACGATCACAGAAACAGGAGAAAAAAGGGAAGAGCTCTTTCAGCACCGAGCTCCAAGCCTATCCCCAGCTGCCGGGCTGCACAGTGGGGATGGGGGCTCGTCCTCCCTGGGGGTGATGCCGCCGGACGCCAGGTCTGCGTGCAGCTGGACGCGTGGCCGGAGGAAGGTGGCCAGCGGCCACAGGACTGTGCGCTGCTGGAAAGCAGGGAGGGCCTCCCAAGGACCAGAGAGTGCTGGAGAGTCACTTGACATAGGCCCAAGGAGGCAAGTGGGGGCTGAACATTGTCGTAAATCGCCAAGAGCTCTGTGCACCTGAACAACTTCTGCGTGTGATCTTCTAGGATTATTCTCTCCAGTTCTGCCCCCAGGAGGGGCAATGAAGTTGGAAATCATCAGCGAAGAGACGCTATCATCTCCCAAAACGTAGAGAATTACTTTTATAAATCCAGAAGTAGGCTGCTTTCATTAAAAATGAACTAAAAATAAATGAACTAAAGATAAATCGTCCAACTTTCCATCATGTTACCAATGCCTTATGTCATCATAGATAAGTTGGTCTTACATATAAAATGCGTAAAATTTTGAAGCTTGCTAAGATGCTAAATTTTTGTGATGTAGCACCATATTTAAAGCAACTCAATGTCCAAAAATAGAATACGTACTCTTTGTTATTTTTTTATTCACTCATATACTTATGTACTAGACCAATTTTGGTGGAGTACTGATTGGGTTTCAAGCATTTCAAGCATTTTTTTTTTTTTTCAGCCCTGGGAATGCGGTGAAGAGACAAGACCAGATTCTTGTACTGAATAAGCTCAGATTCTAGTGTTGGCAGGGGGGTGGGAGATAGGCAGAGAGCAAATGAATAAGCACAGAATAAATCTGTTGGCGATAAGCATAAAGTGTGAAAGTAAATATAACAGAAAATATATTTAATATTTTCAGAACACTGGGGACTAAAGAGGGTAAAGACAGAAGTCGATTCTCTTTCCTAGAGTGACAGCTGACCACAGGTCTGAGAAAGTGAGCGAGAACTCGGTCCTTGCTGGAGCAGAACCTTCCACGTGACGGCTCCAAGGAGTGTCCCCGGGGTGTCGAGATGACCAGCGGGAGGAGGGGTGAGGCGGGTGACGGGGGCAGGCCACGCGGCTGGAATTCAGACAGGAGGGGGATGGCGTTCTAGCAGATCGGACCTCAGGCTTCGTAGGGCAAGGTGAGGAGTTTGGCTTTTGCATCCGGGAAGGTGGAAAGCCCCGGAAGTGGTCGGAGCACAGGATGATCTGATGCCAGCGGGCAGAGGCGCTCTCTGGCTGCAACCGTGAGCGGCCGGGCAGGAGGACAAGAGCAGGGAAATAGCCAAGAGGCTACTGTCACGGTTCAGGTGAGCCACCGTGGCGGCCCTGCGTGCTCCACAGGTAAAGGTCATGAGAAGGCAGCATGTTCTCAAGAAGGGTTGAAGGCCATCTTGGTCTGTTTGGGCTTCTATAACAAAATACCCCATAGCAAGGAGCTTATGATCAACAGAAATTTCTCACCGTTCTGAAGGCTGACGTCTGAGATCAGGGTGCCGGTGTGGTCACTTAAGGGCTGGCTCATAGACAACCTTCCCCTAGCTGCACCCTCGCATGCAGGAAGGGGTGAGGGAGCTCTGTGGGACACTGATCCCACGCAGAAGTCGCACACTCATGCCCTAGCCACCCCCCAGCACCACATCTCCCAACACCATCCCCATACGAATGTCGGGCAGGGAGACACCTGCAGACTATAGCAAAATAGAGCCGATGTGCTTCAACATGGGTGTGGGTTGAACACGGAGTTTGATACAATGTCAAGGAAATGATTATTTGGGGTGTTTGAGGGTTGAATCTACAGCAGCAGTGTAATTACAAACTGCTCTTTACCGTCATCAAGGTAAGAAACACTAGTATTTATATCATTAATAATTATCTTAGCAATCTTCACAGTAAATTTTTAATTGTTATTTATAAAACAAAGTCCTAAAGTCTTCCTTGTGGAATAATGGAAATTATCCTTCAGGCATTTATGAAATTAGGCATGCTACAGTGGATGTTCTCTTATGAGTTCATGTATTTCCTTAATTAGTCTGCGTGCAGGAAGTTTGGAAATACCCCATTTAAGGTGTGATGCCCTTGGTAACAATCCAAGGAAACACGAGTGAAGAACAGGTTACGTCCTACAGAACTGGGAACTAGATCATTCGTTTGTTTTAATTGGCCATTAAAAAATGTACCTAAGGTTAAATACTTTGAATGTTATTTGACGGAACTCTGGGAAATCCTAACATAATACTTGTTTTTGTTCAAGTGTTAAAAGAACCATGGCATACTTGAATGGCAATAAAAAAATCAGAAAGAGGATCAAAGTCCCCTTAGCTTCCTTGTTCTTAAAACGAGGCACTAACTCTGGTGATCCCAAAAGTCCTTTACTAGGTGACGTTTTACTATTTTAAGTGCTGTGTTAATAACTCGATAGATATTCAAAACCTTTTTTTCTAGATTTTGCTAAATACTATGCATTCAAAAGTGAGACTAATCAGTTAGTGATGTCACAGAAAATGGCATACATTTAAAATTCTATTCATGTGAGACTAGTACTTTGCAAAGATTTTATGTCACTTGTCTTGTA
This sequence comes from Mustela erminea, assembly GCF_009829155.1. Classification (NCBI taxonomy): domain Eukaryota; kingdom Metazoa; phylum Chordata; class Mammalia; order Carnivora; family Mustelidae; genus Mustela; species Mustela erminea. The sequence goes on along the minus strand of NC_045634.1, from coordinate 36,168,391 downwards.
AGTCGTCAGCGTCAGAACCATTAAAATAAGGAAACAAACAAACAAAAAAAGAAACAATTAAGGGGTATGAAGTATTACCCCAGAAATAAATGGATATGGGGGGGGAATCCATTACAGCAGAGCATCAAACAAGGCCCTGGGACTTCTAATCGCCATGGGGAAAATGAAAGAGCAATGGGGTGTGTTACTTTCCTCATTGAAATAAAAGGAACCATCTCATTGAAAAGGCAATCTAACTATCAGTAGATAGTTACAGCAAGGGTATCGATACCTCCAACGGCTTTGCACAAGCTACAGGAATGACCATCGCTTTGTGTCATGGTCCACAAAAAAAGATGACAAGGTCTAACTTCCCCTAACTGCTTTATTGTATGGACACGTCTCTTTCCCCATTGGCCGTTCCAGGAAAAGTGTATTTCATTTAAGTCCTAATAGGTTCCCAAGAACTTTTCTTCCCCCTTTCCACTTCCTACTGCCCCATTTGAAATTAGGGAGTAAGCAAGGCTTTGGAGAATCTAAAGTCCTAACAGTTAAATTTTTTACAGAGACTCGAAACGTACTCTGGAATCCATGAAATCGGGCAACGTCCTTCTGGGATCAGTGACGGGGTATCAGGCACTGTTCTAAGCGCGTTTCATGCATGATCAGTTAATCCTCCCAACAGCTCTACGCAGTCATGTCCAAATACATGTTCATTTGATGGATGAGGGCAGAATGCCGAAGGGGCCAGGCGTCTGCCCCAGGGTCAGACGGCTAACACGGGGGGGCCGGGGGGAGCGAATTCAGGACTTAACTCGGCTGCCCCAGAATGCCGGCTCCAGTTCTGGATCACCGTGCCCTGCCTATTACAAATACCTCATAACTGTAACGTACATGCCGTTTTGTCTCCCAGATTTCTTCGGTTTCTGGAACTATATAATGATGGAAATGCATGGCATCAAACCTAGAAATACCCGATTATAGATAGACTGCTTGATTCTTCCTTGAATCAGCTTTGTATTCATTCAAAAATTAAGGCCTACAGTTTTAACAGTTTTGAAAATGGTTCTTCTTGACCAAACTGCCAAATACGGGTCACTGAATCTAACGGCTCTCCTCACGTCACCCTTCCCGATAACGTGGGACGGCGCGCACACGTACACATGAGCTATGGGATGCGTAGCTAGAAACCTTAATGCTGTTTGTAAAATAACTTTAATGATACTTAATTACCCGTGCAGAGTGAGAAGAATAAACCCGTAGGTTGGAAATCTCACTTAATGAAATTTTGCTTTTTTGAAACTAACGAGTGCATGCTTCTTTTGGAGACAGCAATACTTTCTCCCTTCAAAATTAACTTTTTCTTTTTCTTTTTTTTGTCTAATTACAAAAACTTCAGCTAAGTAAAAGGAGGCCATAGATAATGGCCCCTGTTACCCCTCCCCCGGAGGCAAATATGGTTACGATGTGGTGATGTGTCCTTCTAGATGTCTGTTGGCGGATCTAGTATGGGTCCACGGGAGCACAGTTCTAACTTTTAACTAGAAAGGACTTTTTGTTGATGGGCCTTTCAATTAATGTGTTGTGAAAATGTTTTTGTATCAGTTATCAAGACCTTTATCGATCTTACGGACATCGCGACCCCTCTCTGGTCGTCCAGTGATGCCTCCCAACGAGCCTCTGCTTGTCCACGATTACTTCAAATGTGAAACCCCACTGCTGGAAGCTTCCTCAAACATAGCTCTCCCCAATCTATTCACTTCCCCTACAAGAGCTGAGATTCGAAACGTAGGAGTCAAACTGTGTAAGTTTATGAAGACTTTTCACATATTGCTACATTGTCTTCCCAAAAGGTCCCACTTTTCGCCACTTGGACATATGAACATCACTTTCCCTTTGACCCTCCATAAATGTCAGTTATTTTTTTAAGGGGGGAAAAAAAAGGTTGTTGGTGTTTTTTATTCGAGGTCCCTTTCTGTCATGACTAAAAGTTACATTTTAACATTCTTTGTAGTTTTACTTTCATACGAGTTCTCTCTTTGAAGTATAACAAAATTACTATTTCCCTTCTGCTTTTTATAAATATTCCAATTTAAGCCTAGTTTAAAATGGTAATTCCTCACCAGGCATCCAAGACCCTAACATTTAATTTGCAGCTTGAAGGTCAACTGGAAATCAGATACCATTTCACATTCTCGATAAATTACTTGTGTAGGTATTCCTGAATTTGGCATAATTTGCTTTTCTTTGCCTTGTATGTGCTCAGCTCTGAACAGAGAGAACTGAATGGCCTGATCTGAAGGAGAATGCCAGGCTTCCCTGCTTCCCGCCGGAGGTGAAGATGGCCGAGGGCTGGGAAGAAGGTCAGCTGCCCTCTTTAGGGGCTGCTCCCCCAACCCTGGGAGCAGAGAGACTGTCCTTCCAGGGACCCTGGATGGGACGGGAAAGCGAGCCTGCACTTGGAGAGCACTGAAGGGTGCAGCAGACCCCCTGCCTTCTTGCTCCCGCTGACCCCCACACTTGCAGCCCAGCTTTGTCTGCAGCGGCTCGCAGAGGAATCGCCGAGTAAACGGGTGTGCGCTTGGACCCGTGCTGCAGCCGGAAGAGTGCAGACATCCAACCCCACAGCGATGGTGCTAGGGGTGTGGTGCTGGAGGGTGATGGTCATGAGCCCCACAAATGCGGGTAAGTGCCCTCCTAAGAGTGGCCTCGGGGAGCTCCCAGCCCCCTCCTCCACGGGAGACACTGCTTGGGGGGCCGTGACCGGGAAGCGGGCTCTCACCGGACACCAGATCTGCCGGCACCTAGATCTGGGACGTTCCCGCCTCCCAAACTGTGCAAGATGCTTGTCTGGTTTAAAGTCCCCAGCCTGCTCTGTCGTTGGAGCAGCCCATGGGGACTGAGACAAGGGCCGGCTCTGCTTTGACCCAGCGGAGAGGCTCCTCAGCGGCCTCGGTCCGCTCCGCGACGGCGCACGGGAATGCAGCTCCCGGCTCTCTGGAGGGGACAGGGGGACACCGGACGCTTTAATCAGCTGGAACACTGGTGGCCTGACACACTGGCCAATGACCTCATTTAAAAATAATAATAATAATAATAATAATAATAGCACAGAATAGATTCCCCTTAAAGCTCCTGTCTGGCCATCTTTGTGTGGGCTCAGGAGGCTCGGCGTCAGGTGTGCGTTCCCGCTTGCGCCTTCTCCAGGGTTTTATCGTGGCTGAGGACACATACACGGACGCGACACTTCGACGGAAAATGCTGCCCTTCTTTGGCTGAAAACTGCACAGCGGAGAGGAAGAACCGCTCCACTTCATTTCAGTGATGCCCAGAGCGTGCGGAGGAAGACAACGGGGAGTCTACAAACTACTGTTTATCACGAGTGACAAAGGTGTCACAGCAGCTGCACAACTAGTGCTGTCTGCACCTGGCGGTCTCCAGACCGGGCGCTGCGGCGGGCCAGGCCAAAGAGCCGCCGGTCTCACCCGCACCCAACCCATACAGAAGGTTTAGAAAGAACCAGGACTTGGTGACCATCTCCCCGCTGATAAGTTACCTCGTGAGCCTGGTCTGCTGCCCCCAGGACCACGGCAGCGGCGCCCCGTCCACCCAGGCCCAGAAACGAGCCTCGCGCCAAGGAGCGTCTCAGGGATCGCGGCTGCGAACCACACGTCCACGCATGGGCTGCCCAAGAGTCATGTAAGAGCTGACCGGGCGCCTGGGTTCTTCCTTGCGGTCTCTTTGTTAAGTGACGTGAGTGAGGTCTGCTGGACAAGCCTCAATGCCTTACAGGCAGCGGAGTCCGTTCTCTGCCACTTGGCGGTAGTGAATCACTCACCCCGGCACTGAGAAGAAGCCAGGGTATTCACTTTGGATCCTTAGGTGAGTTTCCTTCTCTCTCCTAGCACAGGACCAGAGAAAGGTTGAGATTTATATCAGAAAGGGCCCAACGGCAAGGTTATCTGTGGGCGCCGAAGGCCCGTCTGGCGCCAGAAAAACTCTCTCCCTCCATCTGCCGGCCCGTAATTCAGCATTGGGCAGTTTTTCTTCTGCATTATGGATTAATCCCCAGGAGTCCGCATGGAAAACAGGGAGAAAAGGAGCCCTAAAAGTATTGTATAAATAATTAATAGAGCTTAGCCTTGACAGTTCACGGACAGACCAACATGAGGGTTCTCAGAGGCAGTCGGGCCAGTCAACATACAGGCACGGACGTGAGCGAGGAATGGTTGCATGAGAAATCCATTTCTTAGGAAGAAAAGGGCATCAGAGTCCAGTCGGGGACACTGTATCATTAAGATCTGGACCAAAGGCTTATTGCTGTCTCCCTGTTTGAGTGTGGACCCTATAGATTGCGTTAATGTTAATGTTAAACGTTAAAACTAGATAGAAAATTCTTTCCTGGAGGTTCCGTCCCGGCGGTCATGGTTGTAGCTCCTGCTGAGAGGGGAAGGGGACAGAAAACAGGTCACCCAGGACTGCATCAGCCCCCAGGACTTGCTGTCTAGCTGAGCCTGAGCAAATGTCTTCACCCCTAACCTGATTTTCTCATTTTTAAGACTGAGATCCTAATGAGGATTTTGGAAGATGATGCATGCAAAGTATCTAGAAGATGGAAAGCACCTGCTGAAAGTGAGCTCAAAGGGACTCTGTACCCACAGACACACGCAGAAAATGGGACAGATATTTTCTTAAGATACTCAACTGAGCATGAAAGATGGGAGTTTCTTACCTAAACGAATATTTCAAAATACTATTTTTTTACAGCATTTAAAATGCATGGATTTTATTAAAGGAAATAAAATGCTCACTTTTTGAAAAATTTACCTTCTTACGTGGAAACCAAAAAGCTACCCCATCTTTTCCTTACATTAAAAATCGTTATCTCAGGTCATCTTCTGAGATGTTACTAATTTTCTCTGATTTATCTGAAAAACAATCGTATTTGTAACACAAAGTAATTTAACCTGAAAATTACAATCCATGGTCTCTAATGACTTCACACTCATTTCCAGATAAGAAAAATGTCCTATTTGTCACAGACCCACAAACCCATATAATCTACTAGGGCCTCTGGAACACCGCAGCATAAAATAAACGGAGCACCATGAAAAGGGAAAGCGATTACTTATTTCAAATCTATTATCACCTTTGCACTCTCAAATCGGAGAGAAACAAGAGTGAGTGTGAGTGTGCATTCAAGTGTGGAAAGTGCCCAAGTGCCGATGGGTACACATGCACACACCCAGGCTGATTTCTCTAGGCTGTCTATCACTACCTAGTCTCTTCGCGATGCACTTAAAGAGCATTTCCCCTGAACGCTGAAAGTGCTCCCCAGGACCAAAGACAGACAGGACTGGGGTTTATTCCCATTTTCTACATGGAGAGATTACGGAAGCACTGTTCATTGGCTTATGCAAAGTAGAGAGTCATTTAGAAATTAAGAGAAGTTTCCTGACTTAGATCACAGTAACGTAATTGCCTAGAAAGGTCCCATTCTTAGTCACACAGTCATGAAATTCTTAGGCCGGTCCAGTCACTTATTCAACAGTCCACAAGCACCAGAGAACTAGCTGCAGGTCTTCACACTGTGACAAAAGAAATTTCACCTGAATCAAAAGAGGTTCTACTCCCAAGAGTCCCCAGGAAACGAACGAGTATCAGGACTGGAAGGTGTTACTTCCTTATGTCATCTAGAATACCCAAACGAACTGTACAAAGCTGTCTTTAAGATAATCAAAGAAGCTAAACAAATAAACGAAAACTTCATTTCAGTGAGTCGAATTTCAATGTTTAAAATGATGGTTTTCATCTTTCTCCTGACCCTGACAGTAATATATGAGAATATATCAGAACTATACTCCAACGGGATGTTTTAACCACAGCAGATGGACCTGCAGTCATCAGTAATTCTCATGTTGTTCCTATAAACTTAGAGTCTCTAGCTGGAGACATTTTCAAATCACGATGTAAAACTATATATATATAATTCTTTTGATTAGTCAATTCCTAAAATATGAATCTCGAAATGAAACAATCGTAATTTTACCCGCAGTTCATGGTGTGGCCCATCTCTGCCCCAGGAACTTAGAAGCCGTCCTATAAGGTGCTCCTTTTTTTTCTGCCCAATTCAACACCGAGAGAAGCACTCCCAAAATGTTTTCTTAGTGAAGTTCTACACTCTACATGCAGGTTTTGAGACTTGAAAAAGTGAGATGAACAGTGGACCCAGCACAGAGCTCTGTCCTGACCTTCTGAATGAAACCGCTCAGACCAAACCGACGAGATGCCCACTCGTCCTTCTCCGTCGGAACTCCCCCGCCACATGGAGGCCATGCAGGAGACGAGTTCCAGCCTCTGGCACACAGAGCACCTCAATGACTCTAGCTCATTTTTATGAGGAAAAAAAAATTTTAAGCTGGTTACAAACGTGTGTTTTATGCTTACTATCTGTATTGAAGACCCTAAACTCTACCAAAAAAAAGATTTTCTGATTTCTGAATTTCGGCAAAATACCATTTTTAAAAAAAGATTTTTATTTATTTATTTGACACACAGAGATCACAAGTAGGCAGAGAGGCAGGCAGAGAGAGAGGCAGGGAAGCAGGCTCTCCACTGAGCAGAGAGCCCGATGTGGGGCTCGATCCCAGGACCCTGAGACCATGACCTGAGCTGAAGGCAGAGGCTTAACCCACTGAGCCACCCAGGTGCCCCGAAATATCATTTTTAATAATGTTCAATAGACTACAGCTTAAAAAACAAAACAAAACAAAAACCTCTCAGATACAGGAAATGGTGCATCAACTACTGAGAGCCTACAATGGACCCCGTCACGGGAGAGGGAACTCTGAGCCAGTTTTACTTGAGGGACGCGGTGACTCATCGGCTTCTACCCAATGGTGAGGAGCATCCCTGTTTTCATTATTTTAAGAAACCAAAGGAAAAAGTTAAAAGGCAAGAAATTTTAGTCTTTTAAGCTGGTTCATTCTTCTCCCTGATGTTTGACTGGCTTTTAAGTTACAGTCTGTTTCATCTCACGTAGGATACCAAAAATGCAACCAGTCTGTTTCACAGCCCACGGCAAATCCATTCAAGACCGTGGGTAGGTCGGCTTCATTTCACCTGCTAGAGTCCTTAACATGCCACGCGTGACTTCTAATAGGCTTCTAATTTTTTTAATTGATTGTAGTTTAGACTTGTTTTAGAAATAGGTTTATGAACACAAGTACGCAACTTAATTTTTTAAACAAGTTTATAATTTTTATGGAAACTAAGACAAGCTGCATTTTTATTACTTTCAACGGCTCTGTCGCTTTTATTCGATCTACCTTCACACTTCCATACGAATAGATGAACAAAGAAAACATAAATAAAATCTTTAAAAAGTCCTTTTCTTTGATACAGCATAAAAACTGATAGAAGTTTTACCAGAAAAGTTCAAATTCCAAATGGAAATGAAAAAGAAAACCAGAGCTGGTTCTAACAGCATTTACTAGCATCAAGAACAATGCAAGTGTGTCAGTTCTCCGTATCTCTGAATGTGGAAGACTGATCTTTCAGAAAAGCAAATGCCTCGCCATGGACACAGAATGTCAATCCCCGGGCCAACAACAGACCCACTAGAACACAGCAGTAGGTTTCCAACAGAGTCTGCCTCTCCTAGCTCCACTGGGAGCCAGGCCTTCTCCTTGGGGTCCATTGTGTGGACCACCCAGGTCATGTGTTCGAAATAAGAGCCCATCATAGAATTAAGCACACCCCACCATGTGAGGTCACCCGCGTGGGAAGGGTTCTTCCCCAGATCACCACGGAGTTCATTCTCACTGGCTAGACATCGCCTCAAAGGCCATTCCCTCGGCAAATGTGGCCGCAGGAAGCTCCGGACGCTCGAGCCTATCTCCTGACACCCCTTCCAGAAGAGTAGTTTACGGCTCTTCTTCTCCGTGAGACCATTCAAGGTCCAGAGCCCCACCGGTGGCCCTGCATCACCTGACCCACCTTAACCGCCTTCTGACCAATGTCGACGGCCTTGCCCACAGTCAGTATTTGTTAACGGAATGAGAAAATGCAGTTTTGATCCTTGTAAGTGTTCGTACTATGGTCGCTTCTTATTTTTTTTTTTTAAGTTTATTTATTTATCTGACAGACAGAGATCACAGGTAGGCAGAGAGAGAGGGGGGCAAGCAGGCTCCCCACCAAACAGAGAGCCCAACGTGGGGCTCGATCCCAGGACCCTGAGATCATGACCTGAACCAAAGGCAGAGGCCCAACATACTGAGCCACTCAGGCGCCCCCTTTTTTTTTTTTTTTTTAAAAAGTCGCTTCTTATTTTGATACGTTTTCTCTTGGCCCTTTGTCTTTGCATAGCTCGTAGTTCCTAGAATAGGTATTTTGGAATGTGTGCGACATGACAAGACCAGTCTACTTCTAGGTGCATCTAGTTCTGCACAGACCCCCAAGTTGCCAGTTGCCACGTGAGAGGGTCCCGTCCCCAGAACAAAAATAGAAAACGAAAATCTGGGGACCATTCACTCGTAGTGCCCCGGGTATATGAGCAACCCGTCCTCCCTTCTGGAAATATCCATCTTCAAAGACTCCAACCCAGATCTTAAAAATATCCTTCCCTTGTTACCCGTTCTGAGAGCGCACACAGACCCAGGAAGGCAGGGTCCTTCCTCAGTAGCAGGAAATCCCGTGAATGAAGCGTCACTGGATGAACGGGTTTTGTTCGGGGCCATAACGGTATTCTCAGATGCAGAAATATTTTAGAGGTTCTTTAGCAGAAGGGAAAAAAAAAAAAAAAAAAGAGAGTGGGCAAGACTCAGATACGGTGTTATTACAGAGCTAAAGCTTAATTCATATTCTGGTTGGGAACCAAGCAAAAATCTCAGGAGAGGGTTTTCTTCAACTCTGTGTGTATTTATTCCTGGAGTCTTCTTATCTCCTGCATAGGCTTCTCTCACATCCAACAGAAGCGGGCGTTTGGAGTTTCCTGAGCTTCACAGCCAGCCGTGGGAAGCAGTTACTCGCTGTGTCTCCGGCAGGCATCACAGCAGCCGAGCTACAATGCAGCCCCTGGGCCATGGTGCTGTTTGTGCAACGGGGGAGGGGCGGGGGTGCTGTCCCTGCCTCCCTAGCACCGGGGGAAAGCCCAACACGTATTTCTGGTTTCCCTTCTCAGGGAAACTGTTACAGGATTTTTCACATCACCTCACCCTCACCCTATGCAATGTAAAATATGAGAGTATGCGTAATGTGACAGACACCGTTGGCAAGAGTGAACGAATTCATACACACACGTGAACAAATCTACTGTATTTCTAGCACAGAGAACCCTAGTTTCAATAATACTAGAAGGAGTATAAAATTGCAATTCTGGTTCAAGAAGGATCTACCTACTTCACGTCTGCTTAGGCATTTCCTCCCATAGGGACGCCAAACAAATACTCAGTGATAAACAACCTCAACGAACTTCACTAGTCTTCTGCCCTGGATTTAACTCACGAAAGAAAAAGTAATGATTTTCCTCTTTTTGGGGGGAAGCAGCAGGTATCTACACGATCAGTTTTCCAAAGATTAATTACAGATGTATTTTAAGGCCATTGAGTATAACATATTCATAATAGATCATAAAATTAACACTACTATCTAGCATGTTCCAAACAAACAGAATTTCAATTTGTCACTCAGGCTTTGGCAATGTTGAGCATCAAGACGGATTTTTCAGTTCTGAGTGTCTGTCTTCCCTCCCATAAAATGAGAAGCACATGTGAGGCTCTGGATGATGGTCCTCGACAGGGCAGCCGGCCCCTAGGACAGCCCATCGGGCTGGGTTATTACCAAGCCCCACAGCCGTAACACAAGTCTGGAGTCTCCACTACATCTCACCGCACCATGCACTGGCATGCCTAGTATTCCCAACGGGTCCACAAAATACCGCCAGTCACATTTCCCACCCTCTTCCAGCCACAAGGACTCCTTGCTGTTTAAGTGACGGACACATCACTCTAGAAAGGTCTTCAGACTACTGTTCTCATCTTGCTTTAATAACGTCTTCTTTCGGGGTGCCTGGGTGGCTCAGTGGTTTAAGCCTCTGCCTTGGGCTCAGGTCATGATCTCAGGATCCTGGGATCGAGTCCCACATCAGGCTCTCTGCTCAGCAGGGAGCCTGTTTCCCCCTCTCTCTGCCTGCCTCTCTGCCTACTTGTGATCTCTATCAAATAAATAAATAAAATCTTTTAAAAAAATTAAAAAAAAAATAACACCTTCTTTCTCTGCCAAGAGAAAGCTCCTGGAAAACCAGGCATGTCCTAATAATCTTGGCAACCACATAACTTAACACAGTGTCTAGGTAGGTTTGCTACAGAACACATCTTACTTGGAATTAGATAATTTCATTTAAAAAAGTCATTTGCTTCACCTAAGGACAAATAATAGCATAAACGTTAGCACTATGTCAATTAGATCCAAATGTTAAATATTAATAACAGACTTACATTTATACACTGGAAAATATGCATCAACTACAAAAAAGGCATAATTATGTGTGCATAAACACTATTTTTACATACACATTTTATTAAATTATAATCACTATGGGTGAATTAAATCCTTATTAATAGAATTAGTGAATTCTATGGGTGAATTAAATGGGTGAATTAACTCCTTATTAATAGAATTAGTTTTGCTATTCATCTTCAGATTTACAGAACTAGATCATTGGTTATGAGAATGTAAGCTTTTCCTTTTGTAATAGTAGGTCTATAAAAACCCACACCTATTATGTTTGGTGTTCAGAAGGTAGTAAATACAGAAATGTTTGAAACAGCAACTACTGAATAAAATTATATATAGTAATAAAAAGTATTCTATAAAAGTCTTCTGGGTTTTAAGAAATAGATTACAGTGTGGAGATTCCTTAAGAAAACACACACAGATGTCGTGAAAAGAAGGGCCATCTCTACCCCAATGTTCATAGCAGCAATGGCCACGGTCGCCAAACTGTGGAAAGAACCAAGATGCCCTTCAACGGACGAATGGATAAGGAAGATGTGGTCCATATACACTATGGAGTATGATTCCTCCATCAGAAAGGATGAATACCCAACTTTTGTAGCAACATGGACGGGACTGGAAGAGATTATGCTGAGTGAAATAAGTCAAGCAGAGAGAGTCAGTTATCATATGGTTTCACTTACTTGTGGAGCATAACAAATAGCATGGAGGACATGGGGAGATGGGGAGGAGAAGGGAGTTGGGGGAAATTGGAAGGGGAGGTGAATCATGCGAGTGTGGACTCTGAGAAACAAACTGAGGGTTTTGGAGGGGTGGGGGATCGTAAGCCTGGTGGTGGTGGGGTTATGAAGGTCACGTATCACACAGAGCACTGGGTGTGGTGCATAAACAATGAATTCTGGCACACTGAAAAGAAAAAAAAAAAGTGTGGTTAGAACTGTCACACCATGGCGTCCTGGTTGACATGTGACCTGGCTACCTCAATAATATTTCAGCGCACACACACACACACACACACACACAAAATAGATAATAGATGTATGGATGTATATCCATGTTTGCATACATAAAATATGCACCCATATGCATAAAATACTTATATGACCTGAGAAAGTTAAGTGGCTTGCCCAGAGGCTGAAATGTACCAAAGGCTCACGTGGGACGCTTTTCTCTCTCTACCGACAGCTGGGATTGGGAAAACTGCCACACAGTGAAAAAAGACAAATTATGTTTCACTGATTTCAAAAGGACATGAATCATGCAGAATATATTCCCTCCCTAGAATAGAGATGAGAAGCCAATAGGAATAAAGTTGCTGGAAATCCCCAGATTTTGAACTCAGACTCTATTCTTCTTAATAGTTTACATTTCAAAGAGGAAATCATAAGAGAAAATAGAAAATATTTTAAATGAATTACTACAAAATGTATGTCATGCAGATCAAATAGTTTGGGGAGGGAAATCTTTATCATATGAAAGAGCTAAATCAGTGACCTTATATACTACTTAAATTGGTTGAAAAAGAACAGAATAAGCCCAATATAAATAGAAGGAGAGAAATAAAAGAAATAAGTGAAATTTTAAAAAACGATAAGCTGAAGTATCTTTGGGAAAAAAGAAATCAGACAAACTCTTACCTAGAAGGAATATGAATCACTAATATCAAAAATGAAAAATTATTTATCACCACAGATTTTATGGACACTAAGAGAATTTAAAATACTATTAACAACTTTGTAGCAACAAATTTTATAAGAGATTAAGTGCATATATCTTGAAAAATATAAGTTACCAAAACTGACATGATAAATATGAAATCTGAAAAGTTCTGAATCTCAGAAATACTTTTTTTTTTTTTAACAGATTCACAAAAGAAACTCCCAACACAGATGTTTCTTTGTGAATTCTGTCACGGAATAACATCGAAATACCACAAACTTTCTGAGAAACAGAGGCCAGGGAACACGAATTTACTCAATTTTTTGAGATTACTCTTACCCTTATAGCAACACCTGAAAAAAGTTACCAAAAAATGAGAATTACAAACCACAACACTCATGGGTGTAGACACATAATTCTTAAACTATAGTAAGTCAGTGAAGGGAGGGAAAAGTGAATGGGCAGACAGAGAGGAAGAGAAACCACGAGAGGCTCTTGACTCTGGGCAACAGATGAGTGTGTGGGGGATGGGTAACCAGGTGATGGGCATTAAGGAGGGCATGTGATGTGCTGAGCACTGAGTGTTATATGTAACTAATGAATCACTGAACACTACACCAAAACCTAATGATTTACTGTATGTTGACTAATCGAATTTAAATTAAAAAAAACATGTAACAAGTCAAGCCCAACAGTATATAAAATGATAATATTTTATGACCAAATAGACGTCAGCAAGAATGCAAAATTGGCTTGACATTTTAAACACTAATCAATATAATTGACCATGTTAATATAAAAAGGAAAGAAAATGCCACCATTTCAACTGATGTGGAAAAAGCACTTGACAAAATTAGGCACATTCATATTAAAAACCCTTAGCAGATAGTAGGAAACCATCTCAGACTGATAAAGACCATTTATGAAAGAAAACATATCAGTCAAGTTGCAGGAGAGAGACCAAAACTCCTCCAGTAATTTGAATGGAGAATTTGTATTAAAGACTGATTAATCTCCAAGCATTGTGTCTTATAAAATGTGTTTGAAAGAGCATTATTTTATGTTAAGAAGCAAAAAGCCTGAATTTGGTTTGATATTTACAGACTACTATGTCTTATTACAGTGAATAACTTGGAGACTTTAATGACTATCATCTTAACTGTAAGAGTTCAAGTGTCTTAGTTTACTGGATTTTTTTTTTTTTCAGATAAGAAAAAAATGGGGAGCCTTGTGGGAGGCTCAGTCAGTAAAATGTATGACTTCAGCTCAGATCATGATCCCAGGGTCCAGGGACAGAGTCCTTCAAGGGGCTTGCTGCTCAGTGGGGAGTTGACTTCTCATTCTGGCCCTTCCTCTTGCTCCTGTGCACCAGCACTCTCTTTCTCAAGTAAATTACATCTTTTAAAGAACAATGAATTAGCAGAGGTTAAGTACAAAGAGAGGTAAACAGAACTGCTACAAAGTAACAGGAGAGTAGCCTGTGTCTTTAAGGCTGACATGTACCCAGAGAAGAAAGGGGGAAAAGAAAGTCGTCCTACAAGCTGGCTCATGAGAACCACGGGAGGGCTAGGGGTCCACCGACAGTGGAAGGACTCGCTGAGTCCCAGAGTGGAGAGCTGACAAGGCGGTTAGTACTGGCCAGAGCTCTGTTGAACCTTTCTGGAGAGGAGCCTGGGGGTTGCCAGCCAGACTCCAGGAGGAGGACGCCCCTGGCCGTCCTGGACTGTGCACAGAGCCACGGGACACAGAAGGAAGTTCAGAGCGCCCCGGAACCAGCAGGAACAGCGCCTTCCTCTCTCAGCGACCCTGCAGCAACTGCGAAAGTCGAGCATGGTGCGAGCTGGCGAAGGACAAGGGTTTCCGGGGCACATATCTAGCACCCCAAAGCCGGCAGAGAAGGGTTTGGAAATGAGAGGCAGCATGTTGGTAACCAGGACAAGCAAGGTCATCTGTACTGGCCTGTATTTTCCCTCTGTGTTCAAAACCGAGGCGAAGTTGCTCATTTTTATCACTGCTATGAGACACGGTACTGAAGGGGTTATCCGATTCAAGACAGTCCCAAGGAGAAATAGGAGGCGGGGCGCCTGGATGCTCAGTGGGCTAAGGGTCTAACTCTTGGTTTCGGCTCGGGTCATGATCTCAGGGTCCTACGTTAGAGTCCTGCACTGGGCTCCACCGTTAGTGGGGAGCCTGCTTGGGATTCTCTCCCTCTCCCTCAGCCCCTCCCCCACCCACTCCTCCACCCACACTCTCTAAGAATAAATCTTAAAAGATAAATAAAAGGCCAAAAGGAAGAGGTGAACCCCCCCCACCTTGTAGATGATATGATTGTTTACATTAAGATCCCAGCAAATCTTCAAAATAGCTACTACAACTAATAATTGGATTTGGGAAGGTCACAGGATACAACATTAACACTAAAAAAGTCTTACCTATTATCAAACAAAACCAAAATGTAATAAACAACGGCATTCATAATAACAACAAAATACTAGAAGCAGATAAGGATAAATGTTATGTCCTGAAAGAAACCCTAAAGAAATGGTGAGATGTTTTACGTATTCAAGTTTTGGAAGATTATTATTAAAAGGACAATACTTCTCAAATTTCTGTATATAGATTCAAAGCAAGCCTAACAAAAACCCAAGGAAATTTTTATAGAAATTGACAAGATGATTCTAAATGAATCTATGAAATGCAAAAGGTCCAGAGTAAACAGCACAATAATTAAAAAAAAAAATTGGAGCATCTACTTTACCTGACTTCATGACTTACTGTGTATTACAATGATCAGTTCAGCAAAAGACAAACATCATTGGGAGAAAAAAAAAAAAAAAGAAGTCCCTCACATATATTAGAAATTGATTTTCAACAATGGTGCCAATTCATTTCAATGAGGGAAAATGAAGTCTTTAACAAAGGTTAGACCAGCTGAATATTTAATTCTTTTTTTCAATGAGCACCTACACTTACCTAGCACTATACACAAGAAGTTAACTTTGTAAAAATCATAGTCTTTTCAACAAGTGGTGCTGGAATGCCTGGATATCCACATGCAAAAAGATAAATTTAAAACCGTAATTCACGACACATATGCAAATTAACTCCAAATGGACAACAGATCTCGGCTGAAGAGCTCAACTATTAAAACTTTAGAAGAGGGCGCCTGGGTGGCTCAGTGGTTAAGCCGCTGCCTTCGGCTCAGGTCATGATCTCAGGGTCCTGGGATCGAGTCCCGCATCAGGCTCTCTACTCAGCAGGGAGCCTGCTTCCTCCTCTCTCTCTCTCTCTGCCTACTTGTGATTTCTCTCTGTCAAATAAATAAATAAAATCTTTAAAAAAAAAATAAAAAAAAAACTTTAGAAGAAAACATTTGTGGTATTGGAATATGCAGACATTCTTATATATTCCATAAATTCAAAAAATACTGATAAATTGAACTTTACCAAGATTAAAAACGTTTGCTTTCCAAAATACACCATTAAGAGAATGTATCTGGGAGAAATTATAACACAGATCAGTGGAAGATTTGAAGTCACTTCACTAGAAGAAGATGGTTGACCAGGAAGCATGCGACAAGACACGAACATTGTAAGTCATCAGATAAATGTAAATTCAGCCACAGACACACTCTTTGACACAGCCATGAGAATGACCAAAATTGAAAAGGCCGGACACACCAAATACTGACAAAGATGTGGAGTAGCCGTAACTCATAACTATTGCTGGGAATGTAAAAGGTTAAAACCCAGGGAAACCATGGCCATCGACACAAGAATTCAACATAAACTTACCTTGTGACCCATCCATTCCATTCCTAGGTATACGCTCATACAAGTGACCAAGGAAACTTTATTTTTAATAACTAAAAACTGGGGGGGGGGGACGACAAAAACAAACCCATGTTCATCAACAAAGTATAAATCAAACATGGCCTAACCATACAACAGAATACTATTTGGTGATAAAAAGAATGCACGTTCGGGGTACCTGAGTGGCTCAGTCATTCAAGTGCCTACCTTCTGGGGCTCCCTGATCAGAGGGGAGCCTGCTTCTCCCTCTCCCTCTGACCCTCCCCCCTGCTCCTGCTCATTCTCTCAAATAAATAAAATCTTTAAAAAAAAATAATGCACTATTGTTACATAGAAAAAAATGTATGTATCTTAAAAAATGACTAAGTAAAAAAAATTCAAAAAAGCATACATGGCATATAATTCAATGTACATAAAATTCTAGCAAATGCAAAAGAATCTGGAAAATCAAAATGAATTAGTGGCTGCCTAGAAACCAAGGGTAGGAAGCAGGACGGATCACAAATGGGCACAGCGACATTTTCGTGGGTAACAGAAACACTGTGCTGACATTTTATGGCGGTGTATGAAAATTCCAGTTTTCCGTTTTCAATATATACAACTTTTGTTTATTATATTTCAAAAGAAATCTGCGGGGCGCCTGCATGCCTCAGCCCATTAGGCGTCCAAGTCTTGGTTTCTGCTCAGGCCATGATCTCAGGGTGGCCGCATCGAACCCCACATTGGGCTCTGTGCTGAAAGGGGTTGGGGGTTCGTCTTCAGGGTTCTCTCTCTTCCCCTCCCGCGGCCCCTCCCCATGCTCTCTCACTAAAATCAATCAATCAATCTTCAAAAAAAGAAAAAACCTGTGAAAAGCTAAAGGATTCATTCGTCAATCTAATTTTCAAAATCCAGTCTGCAGCTCCGGCCTAAAGAAGTCTCAATGCTTCCGATGTCATGTGGGCTATTTACATACCAGAGTCTAATTCAGGAAACCCAAATAGCAGGTTTTCAGAACGACTTGGCAAACCAACCACCTAATAATCACACCAACTATTCCGTTACGGAGCCGCGCGACGCAGGATCGCGCTATTGGCACGACGCACCGCATCCCGGGAACACAGGGCAGATCACGGGGAAGGTCACCTCCGGTCTACGGGACGCCTCTGAGACTTTGGCACGTCGCCCCGTTTTCAAAACGAAGGAACTCAGCTCTCGGAAGCTGTCGTTCCTTTGGGGCCAGGCGTGTCCTGCACGCGGACTCCTCCCGCGGGAATGAGCAACACGCGGCGTTCCGAGGCCGCGACTGCAACTGACCGGGCCAGAGGCTGCGAGCTGCCGCCGCCCCAGTACCCGTCCGGTCGCCTGCACCGTTCCTGCTGCCGTTTGGAGCTCTTGGCAAGTCAGAGAATAGTGGGTGTTAGGCTGGCGAATGACCCGTGGGGTCCCACCCGATAAGACCACCGCCCTCGTCTTGGGGCACCTCGAGCACCCCCACAGCCGCCCTGCAGCCCGCGGTCCCCGCTGCCCCAACACCGCGTGCCCCCGCCGCCGGGCAAAGCGCCGACCGCACCAGCCTCACCGCCCCCCCAACAGACAAAGGAGAGGGCGCCCGGCTCGGGGACGGCTGGGGCACACCCGGGTCAGCACCTCGGGGTGCTGGCGGAGACCGGCCGCCGGGCAGAGGCCTGCTGTCCCGTGCGGCAGAGGGGACCGTCTCCGCCGAGCCCCGCAGCTCTCGCACGGCGTGAACCGGCCTTCCCCGCACAACCCGGGTCCGCGGGAAACGTGGCCCCAACGACCCGACGCTCCGGGCCGAACAGGGACACGGGCCGCCGCTGGTCCTTCGCCTCCGCGGCCCCCCACCCGGACGCCGCATCCAGAAGGAGCTTCCCCAGCTTCGCGCACTCCGAGGGCACGAAAGGAGAAGCCGGCGCGCTCGAACCTACCCGAGCACCACGGGCGTCCGCGGCCGGAGGCTGCTCCCGTGTCGGCGTCCGGAACCTGTCCCGGGACGCGACGGCCGCCGGCTTCTGGAGGCTTCTGCGGCGGGCGAGCCTCGGCCGTCGCTCTCACTGTGGACCCGGCGGACCTGCGGCTCCGGGACCGGGAGCGGCTCTTCCCGCAGCCCCGCGCGCCGGAGCGCCCCGGCCTCTGCGCCCGTGTGGCCGCCCGCGGCCGGGCCTGCTGCGCGCTCCCGCGAGGCCCACGGGCCCAGGTGGAGCCGCAGGCGCACGCGGGGCTCCCGATGCAGGGCAGCAGGGGCCCGAGGGTTCGCGGGCTTCACCGCCCGTGGCGGCTGCCGGGCCAGTTTAAGCTGAAGCGGCCGGGTCTTGAGGGCCTCCGGGGCGGTCCACAGGAGGCCCGTGCCGCACTTGACATACGACGGAGGTTCACGCAGCAGAGCCATGGCCGGGAACGGCTGCTGGTCAGTCGGAAGCTCTGGTCACCTTGGACAAGGCCCACGTTTCTGCTTAGCAGCCGTGGGTGGAGATGTGGTGGGGGCTGCAATTTCCTGCACCTTGATTCCCCCTCCCACCGCAGGTTCTTTTACCGCCGTCTTACACCGGGTCTGCTTCACCCGGTTACACCCTCCGTCTGGCCCCAGGAGCCCCAAGAGCTTGTGACCCTTGTCCGGTGAGCGCGAGGCCATCAGACCTCCACGTCGAAATATCACCTACTTTACCCCGTCCCACTCCCATCACGGGGCACCTGCAGCTCACCTGGGCACCCTTTTTTAAATTGAATGATGATCACGGCAGGTCATGGTCTTTGTTACAAATCAGTCGTTGATTTGGAACGATTGCTTCATTCTTCGTTCAAGTGGCTTGCTATGCGGGCGACTGAGATCCTGAGAAAACGGGACACCGGACAGGGGGTTTCGGAAAGAGAAAGTGCTCTTCGCGGTGGGGGGAGGCCTGGATCACAGCGGAGACCTAACTGTGGGGCCAGCACACCAGAAAACGGGAGAAAGGAACCGGCCGAGAAGGAAATAAGGCTGAGCATCTACCCCACCTGCTGCTTCACCACGGCCCTCCAGCTGCCTCCAAAGATGTTAATCTTCCTTTACTGTAGCTGTTTCCTCAATGTCCCTCAACCTTTTCAACTCTGCCCTTGTTGGCTGAGAGCTTTTCTTAAACAAACAAACAAACAAAAAACCTGCCTCTGGCTGTGCGTTTGGGATGAAAGTGTACACTAATGCCCGTTATTTAGAACGGGCCGAATTGAAGGAGCCACCAGCACGCAGCCTGGAGAAGAATATCCATTCATCATCACCTCCTTATAAAGAGATGCGTATTTTCTCCTAAATCATGAACACATTCATTACACCAGATGGGAGAGTCTCACATACAGGGTAAAGTTCCAGGGCAAAGCTGAAATGATATTTCAGGGTCCCAGTGTGAGCCACAGACATTGTATTGGAAAGTAACTCTTTGAGGAAGCCGGAGGGGTTACAGAGCAGAAACTTAAAAGGGCAGTAGCAGTCAGTACTCTGAACTACCCCACCTCCAAGAGTTACCCTGCTTTCTTCCCACATCCAGCCCACTTTTCCACGGTAATATTAGCCTAATTCTATTAGATTTAAAAAACACACCAAAAAAACCCCTCTATACATACCAGGCATTTGCTTTTTCAGAAATATCTAACCGATCGCTTCTCGGCCTTTTGGCTAAGATCAAGTGTAGAAATATCTAACCGAAAAAAGTATTTTCTGTTGCATGGGCACATAGAGTGTAAAAGCCGTTAAAACCGAAGCAAGAAGATACTTTCATTCACATGTCTGTATCCTACACAGGATAAGCTCAGGACGTTTTAGATGGGATGATCATGGTCAGAAAAGATGCCATTCAGGGACCAAGTATCGCTTAGAGGAAACTGAGAAGCTGTCTGATTGGGGAAGCCATGCTTAGAAACTTGTAGGAAGACAAGGTTTTATGTATGTCACTTTGCCTCCTCGGGCTGAAAGGCCAGGGGTTGTATGAAGCATTCCCTTGCAGGCTTTCCTGCCCCTTCTACGTCTCCCTCTCCAAGTGCGTACGCACCCTGTCCACCCGGGACTGCTTCCTTGACACAGGGAGCCAGGAACGCAGATCTTGCTTTTATGTGAGCGCTTTCTAAAGGAAAAGAGGAATGGCTGTTGGTTAGAAAGTATATGGTGGTAGTCAAACAATACTGATGACCTTAAAGCTTCTGTTTGAGGGTGTAGTGCAGGATCAATACCATTTGGGGCTTGGGAACTTGGGCTGAGAATAAGCTGCAGAGAGGAAATTATCTGATCTTAACGTGGTTGTCAGACAGGGGCTAAGGAAACAGGCTCAGGGAGAGAAGCCAAGAAAATCCAATTAGGGTCAGTGACCTAGGGGGCAGAGCAAGGAGGGCGACGCTCCAGATACTTCTGGAGTTGGTATTGGCAAGCTTTATCCCCACTCATATAAGGATCCCTGCCACAGCCTGCCTCGGCCTCCAGAGCAAAGGATGCCCCAGAAAAAAGATGTGAAGGCTTTACTCACTTATAGTCACAAACCTGGAAGCTGGGAGCAGATTTCGGAATTCTGCTTCAGTTACTACTCCGGATGCTAGGAGGTAGGCAAGGGAAGATGTAAGCCAGAAAACAAGCAAGCACTCTGAGGTTTAAGAAAGAGGACCCTCTATTTCTGCTCCGGGAAAGCCTTATTTGAAAGCATCTTCCTAAAGTTAGAGCCTTTGGGCTGTCAATACTTTTAATTGTTTACATAGTTTTTATTTATCATACTACTGGCTGCCTAAATGCAAAAACGTGCAAAATGTCTACCAAAACTGCTGCAGTTTTTAAGAGTAGCACTTCAAAATTCAAAACAAGTCTCCTTTTGCAGATTCACTACGATGAAGATGAGTAAAAGTCAGGATCTAACTGATCTTTCGACACGTTTATTCCTTTTCCAGGAAACCAAGGACCAAAAAAATATGATAATTCTATTTCCTTTTGAGAGAGAATACAAACATGATTCTCAGTAAAATCTGATTATGCTGAATACTGTGGGCATCCTGTTTCCTTGCTAACACAGTCCTGCAGGCGACGCAAGCATGTCCGTTCAGTCCAGTTAGAGCACCGGCCAGCTCCCTCCGCACAGCAGAGAGTAAGCGTCGCCCAGGCCTGGTGAGTTCTGTTGTAGTCCTTCTGGCTCGGGTCCTTTACTGGTAAGACCACGTAGAGAAACGGAGGTATGGGCACAGATGCTGATGGTTAGAGCCACAGATGGTTTGCATTGACGACTTGTATAGACGGTGCAGTGCTCTAAGTCAGGGGTTTTTATCCACAACATTATTGATGTTTTGTGATGGACACCTCTTTGTCCTGAGAGGCTGTCTTGTGCCTTATAGGATTTTTATCAACATCTCTGTGTTACACCGACTATGTACTAGCGGTGCCTCCATCCAGTTGTGACCGCCAAAAATGTCTCTAGACATTGCCAAATGTCCCCTGGGGCAGAAAGTCACAGTTGAGAAACACTGATATAAATATAGATGAGAGAGAGAAAGAGAGAGAGAGAGAGCGAACACGCTGGAGACAGATGGAGATAGGTAGAGATAGAAAGAGATAGAAACAGATAAACAGGGAGGAAGATAGGCCTAGTTGCTTAGACCTAGACCTAGTTGCTTTCACGAGTTCCAAAGACAGAAAACAGATATTTACAAAAACACAGAAAACAAAAACAAGGACAAAACAACATCCCTCCAGAAGGGCCTCCAGGGACACTCAGTAGCCACAATATTTCCGGATGAGGACAGCATTTTCAGTTGATGACCGCTGGCTGGCAGAACGCCCCTGGGATCTCTCAGGCTGGGTTCGTGCCCTGGGTCCAGCTTCCCACCGCCCCACGGAACTCACTACAGTGGACGGTAATTATATGTAAGGAAGAGAGCTCCGAGGTCCCAACGTCTGGGACTCCCCCGAAGGTGTTTGATTATGTGTTAATAAGCATCATCTATTCAAAAGAATAAGGTGTTGAGAGAAATTGGACATTCTAATTCTGTATTTATTTTTAACTGAAAAAGAGAGATCACTTCATATCAACCATCAAAGATCACACTTCCTAATTTCAGTGGTGTGCTATAATACATACACACTCTAATTCATTTAGTCTCTGTGGAAAGACAGGCAATCCTGATCTTTTTCAGTATTATCAAAATGCACCCATAAACATTCCTTTACATATATTTTGTCATGTTTGGGGGTACTTTTGTAGAATAAATTTATAGCACAGTCTTGCTGAATGAGTTTGTTTACAGTTTTTCAATCTGAGAGAAATTTCAAGATTTGTATCTCGAATAATCCTTAAAAACTCTGACTTGTCAAAACATGTAAAAGTGTTGCTCTTCAGAATGGTGAGATATTATTTTGCATTATTATTTTAATTGGCTTTAGTTACACTGATTGCCATGAATTTCTTATAGTTGAACTCTTTGGTCATATCTTTACCAGATTTTCAGATAAATGCTTTCATTCCCTGATATTTCCGCTGGTGAATTTTCTCAGCGAAGGACATCATCTCTTTGTCTTGCATGGCTCTTGTGAATTCTTTTTCTCGATTTGTCATTTGGCTTTTGGGCTTTAAATTTTAGGAGGTCAAAGTCTTCTGCCATTTTCTTCATGATTTATAAGTGATTTGTACTGAAGAATTTTTTCCACTATTTTTGGTTTTCCATATGAATATTGAAATTGGTGACCCAACGTATCTCTCCTGTTATTAAGTAGTGAGATAAGATTTTATATTTTGTAAAACCCTGCCTACTTTCAGGCTCCCATGACTAATCCAACAAATTATCTTTGCTGAACATGGAATCCGGTTTCCAACCATTTGTTCCTCTTCTCATCTGTTCTTTCTAAAACTCCTATTTCCCGATGTCCACATGTTTATAAGGGAAATTCCGTCCTGAGAGTTAGAAGTTTTAGGAAATTTTCCAAACACACGTATACTTATGATGAGCCAAAAGACTTCTCTGACCGAATGAATAAAGTTTGCCAAGATACGGAAATGAACCATCCGTGTTTGGCTACTGCAGAAAAAAATCGCCACAGCTTGAAGAGGTAGTGGTTAGGATTTAAATACATGTTAAAACTTGCTTGTAGTATTACAAACAAAATTCTGCCTATCTCCCTTGAATGCTTCATTATTTTATCTCTGGGACTTCTACTTACTAACAATTTCATCATTTTTGTTAATAAACGTAAGTCTTATGAACATACATGCATATATAAAATATAGTTAGTCTCAAACAAAGCTACCTATTAAAATCAACTATATTATATATATTGAAATCAGCTATAATATATATAATATATAGTATTATATATTACACACACATATATACACACATATATATTAAAATCAGCTATAATATATATAATAAATATTACACACACCCATATATACACATATGTGTGTGTATATATTATATATATATATATATAGAGAGAGAGATATCTATATATCTGTATTATAGGTAGATATAGAGACAGAGATATACAGATATATATCTATATTCAGGCCTCAATCTTATCCTTGAATTTCTGGTTTCCATGCTAATCCACAGGAGAACACCAATTAAAACAAAAAACAAAAAACCCACTACTCCTTACCCAATAAGCATTGAGCTTGCCTATCTATGAGTTGCTAAGTTAGAGCATATGTTGAGAAAAAAATAATAAATAATAAAGCAAGAAAGCAAGCATATGGTGAGAAAGGAAATTTGGAAGATGTATCAGAAACATTTATTCTTTGTTTCATCACTAATCCTGTATGTAGAGTAGTGGACGGGGCTGACAAATTCACATAATTCTGGGAACATGACAGGTTTATATACGAGGACCAGACGCCACCACTGTCCCGCTCAGCTTCTCTGAGGAGTCCTCGCGAAGGCAGGAGAGCCCGCTGCATTGGACGCGCAAGCGCCGCTGGAGTTTCTGGGCTCTGTGGCTGGAGACATCAGCTCTGGGCAGTGGGCTCTCGTGCTTTGCTCTGACTACAAGGCCCCTCTCTCCGGGCTCTCCCTCCCTCCCTCGCCAGGTGCTGGTGCGGTCGTTCCTGACCGTGAGGCTGGCTGAAGAGGATACGGCGTCAAGATCCATGTTGGTGTTAGAATGGGACTCCGGGCGCTGTAGAATCTCCTATGCCCACTTTGCACGACGTGTATCTGAGTCTCAATTGCAGCATGAGTCACCACCCCAGTTCAATATAAAATGATGCTTTGATTTTTATCTATTGATCTGTGAGTGTTTCCGCCGGGACCTCATACCAGCAACGGGGGATGGAAAGGCAGAATTTAGGCATTGCTAGATCTCAAGGCTAATCTATTCTGGGTGCAATTAAAACCCCTTCTTAGCTCTTCAAAGTCCTCATGTTCTAAACACCAGATATAGTTAATATTACACAGGTTTCTTAGCTAATTTAAATGCATTCAAACCCATGATAACAGTGCAGAAAAAAAAGCTAGAGAAAACTGTGATATTTTAACAACACTTATTAATGATCTCTTCATTGGGATGGCCTTATCACATTAATCTCTAGCTTCTTATCATCATCATTGCAGAAAACAAGGGATAATCTTGTCTAAGTCACAGGAGAGTCAAGATCACTGCCAAACCAATTTCTTGTATGCTGCAATAATTGTGGAATAATATATTCTGATTTCCCACATATGCATGCCACAATTTCCCTCCATAGGTTCACTTTCACTCATTTATTGAGGTTATAATGAGATTTCTACTCCAAGTTTGGATATTATAATGTTATCACAGTTGGAGGTTGATGGCAACTTCAATTATTTTCTGATTTGGAGACAAAAAACACTAGTTCACTACTTCATATTTAGAGATATGGAGTATCTTACTGGATAACAATCTCTCTCTTGGACAATTAACTCGTGCTTATCCAGAGGAGAAAGGCTAAGTGAACATATCCACCATCACCAGAGAAACGCACTCATGACCCATGTCTTGGCTTCAAAGGGCATATGTTCTACTTGACATACTCAACACAGATCTACAACCCCAACAACAACTTTGGAGCTGGTGTAATTTCAAAGGAGCCTATCCTTCAAGGTCTATGTTAGTGGGAAGTGCTAAAAGAGCTTAGAAAAAAATGAAACTTCAGGGGGTGTTTTCATTTCATAATGTGTACGCACAGGGAGAATTTTCCGAAATAGGTATAATGCGAAGTGGGTTTTGGAAGTAGGATATCATTTAGGTAAGCAGAAGGAAGGATGAGGAAGTAGAGATGATCAACACACTCTCCCAAAATCAGATCAAGGAATAACTCACAGATCCATTGCACGAATCATGAGCTCCTACAGTGCTGTAGACAATGTTCGCGACCCTGCTCCCAAATGCTTCTGTTGAAATCCTAACCTCCAATGAAACAGACACTCTTTGAAGGTGAGCTCTGCGGGAGGTGGTTAGGGCGTAAGGGGAAGGCCCCGGGAAGGAGATGAATGCCCTTCCAACAGAGACCCTGGAGAGCTACCGTGGCCCTTCTGCCACACGAGGACACAGGACAAAACCACCACCTATGAACCAAGAAGCAGGCCTTCATTCGACATTAAATTTGCCAGCACCTTCATCTTGAAGTTACAACCTCCAGAACTATGAGGAATAAATGTCTGTTGTTTTTAAAGGCCACGTAGGGTCTGGTGTTCTGTGATGCAGCCCAAGTAGACAAAGAGAATTAGAAATGAGTACAAGAGACTCAAGGTCAGACATGTAGTCAGGGGTCAGGTGACTGCGTTCCTTCAATATCAGGGCCCTGTTTCTAGAAATGCTTCTATTACCGGCACTACAGAACATGGCAGGACTGCAGTGAATGTTTCCAGGTGGGGAGGCGTGAGCCTAGGACAGGAACGGCCCGTGTCGGCGTACTGGTCAACCCAAATCCCCCTCTATGATAGAAGGGGCTTCACTGGAGCCGCTTCTGTGAGGAACAAAGCAGGTTGTGGCTAACGAAGGGATGTTCCAGAATATGAAGTGTAAGACTTTACAACGACATGGCTGCAGTGTGGGAACTTGAGAAGCAAGACGGGGGCAGAGTCTATAAGGGGTAAAGAGTCACAAAATAGCGATAATGTGATAGGTCATAAGAATCACTTGTCTTAAGTCGAGGTAATTCAAAGGGTCGATGTTTTCCTTCTTTTTTAAATAATCACTACACCAGTGTAGGGCTTGAACTCACTACGAGAGTCCAAGAGTTGCATGCTCTTCTTTTAATTTTTTTTTTTTAAGATTTTATTTATTCATTTCTTGGAGAGAGAGAGAGCAAGCGTGAGCCCCAACAGGGGGAGCAGCAGAGGGAGAGGGAGAAGCAGATTCCCTGCTGAGCAGGGAGCCAGATGTGGGACTTGATCCCGGGACCCCGACGTCATGACCTGAGCTGAAGGCGGCCCCTTCACCTGCGGAGCCCGCCACCCACCCCAGCGGCTGCATGTTCTTCCCACCAAGCCGGCCACGTGCCCCTCAAGGAGCACCCTTCTATTTCTAATTTTGAGTCAAAACTCTTCTTTTGGGTTTAAGAGAAGCCTTAATTGACCTTTCCATATCTCCATGCTAAAACCAATTTACTGATGGCGGTGCGCATCATGTATGTTGTCTGAGTTGTATAAATAATTCAAGCCGATAACATACATTGTATGTCGGGTTTCTGTTGTTGTTTGCTTTGTTTTGTTTTGCTTCAAAGTTTTTTTTTTTTTAATTTATTTATTTTTTTCTTTCTTTCTTTCAGAATGCCCCGGTGGCTCAGTCAGTGAAGCCTCTGCCTTCAGCTCAGGTCATGGTTCCAGGGTCCTGGGATCAAGCCCCACATCCGGCTCTCTGCTCAGTGGGAAGCCGACCTCTCCCTCTGCCTGCCGCTCCCCCTGCTGGCGCTCTCTCACTCAATCTCTCTCTCTGACAAATAAACAAATATTTTAAAAATATTTAAAAATAAAGACTTTTTTTTTTCTTCCAGAGGGTAAATAATAGAGTTAGTCTTCACTGAAGGTCAAATTACAACACGAATATCAACAATTCTACCCTCCACATCCTAGGTTCTGGTAGCAGTTAAATCTAAATCGTATACAATTTGGAAAAATTTTCTTCATTGTGGTTAAGCAAAAAAGATTTCTTTATAATAAAACTCTCACGTTCTTGAATAAAAAAAAAAATTACTGTGTTTTGTTGCTATCCATGTTGAGCTACTAAGGACAGTTTCTGTGCAACAGTTCAGACTGGGATAGAGCTAAGAAAGAACGTCCGTGACAACTCAGTGCATCAGGACAGACATCAGTCCTCTTAGAAAACAGCCTTAGAATGCCAGAGCTGCGGTCTGTGTTGAGCTGGTCATGTTCCAGAACTAGACACCCGTTCCAAGACCTAATGGGAAACAGGTAGCAAGCATGGAGACGAGAAGCTTCCTCCCCTCGTTAATTAGAATTTGATTCTATTTGAATCAGCCAGTCTTGAAATGTTGCAACCATCTTAACAATGTCCATGTTTCTATTTCATGTCCTTATTTATCCAAAACGTTATGTGAGTGAAGACTCCTAGCACCGAGCCATCTGTGGCATCCTGTTCCTGATCTGTTTTGTCTATTTGTGTCATGATACCTGCCCTGGTGATTTCTGTCCTCAGAAGATCTCCCCTCTGCCCGCAGACTGTCCCCAAAAGGCAGTCCAAGTATGGAGATGTAAGATAGATTACAGAATTTAATGGATGAAAGCATTTTCCTCACCTTAAGGACTGGAAACAGGCAGAAATGTGACATATTTATCCTCTGTCTCAAACAAAAAATTGTAGGTAACTGAGTAACTTACATGAACATAAGGAGTTTTTTCTTATCAGCTTGTTAGCTTTGCTTTCTTTAGTAAAAGTACCTATGTCGGTAAAAACGTCATGATGTCATTCCTATTATTCACCTACATTTATAAAGCTCTTTGAGGTACTGAGAGCGATTTCTATACTATTCACTGAAATAAAATGCAATGAATCTAGTTACTCAACCTTCACATTTCCACTGCTATCTTGTTAAAATATTGAAGATCACGGGAATGCTGTTTTCTAAACGTTGGAGTTAACATATGAAGTGGTCATAAGGCCACTGTAAGGACATAAATCGTTTAAAGACAGGGAATCAACATTGTAGCAGATTTCCTTTAGAATAAGGTAGAATTATAGGAATTAAGATAAAATTGTAAATTCAAATAGTTATAAAACATTATAAAAATGTAAAATAAATAATATATATTAAAATAAAAATATTTTTAGATTTTAAAATAAAATAGGAAACATATTGACAGAGAAGTATCTCTATAGAGTACATATGGAGAATTTTCTTAATGGAAAGAGAAATAATTGCTTTGAAAAAAGTTATATGATGATATTAGAATAAATTTGATTCTCTATTTTTTATTTATTTTTTAAAATTTAAGTTAATTTAATTTTTTTCAGTGTTCCAAAATTCATCGTTTATGCTATTTTTTAAATGTTACATCTGCAGTTTCTATTACAATTCTTTCTATTGTTACAACATACCACCATTCTCTAGTATCATAACTTATTTGCAAGAAAAACTAGTAAATAACTAATCTTTAGAAGAGCAGGAAGTGGGTAAGAAATCTTATATCAAATTACCAAGAATTATATTTGTAGAAACTTTCCTCAACACCCAAAATGAGGGCCATACATGTTAGACAGGGAAAAGCTTACCTAGGTCATTCATAAGAAGAGATAGTTGCGTGCAATATGTGACAAAAAGGCAAAGAGTTTCTAGACACAGACACAGATATTGTAAATGACCCAGAAAAAAACAAAACGTGTTGTATATCTAAAAATGCATAAAGAAAGTATAAATAAAGCATATCATTATATATTTAATATATTAACTTGTATATATCTTAATTATTAATATATTAACTAGATGTACAATTGTCTGTGGTCAGAGGAGACTTTTCTCAATCCACAAAATAAAATATAAAGCATCGGATTTGTGTGTAATTCTGTTGACAATAGCAACAATCCCATTTTATTTATCTAAGCAGTAAATTTCTCTGCCCACTGTCCATTTTTCTACAAAACTTCATATATTCAACAATCTCTAATTAGTATAAAATTTTAAAGCCAGAAGATAAAGCTTCATTTGCCTTATTTAAATATGTTTAGCAGTTTACCCAAGAAATTCCAATTTATTTGAAAGGGACATTCCTCTCTCCTTTAACCAAAAAAAAAAAAAAAAAAGGATATACTTGCACAGGCACAATTCTTTTCCGGCTGATAAATGGGGAAAAAAAAAAAAGTACCTTAAAATCATCCCAGAAAATTTTTGTTCTTTCTTTATGGTAGAAATCATAGCTCGAAAGAGAAAACTGATGGGGAATGGAATATATCCTGATTGTGAGAACCACCAGTTCTCCGAGGAGCTCAGTATTCTTTCATGTTTTTATCCCGCCCACGCCCCGACTCCTTGTCTTGAGTGTGCTCTCCGACAGTGCAGAAGCTCCTTCTGCTGTTCTCCGGATCGTCCCCATCCGAACTCTCTGTGACTTCTCTCTCCCATCCGCAGTTGCTTAAAAACAACGGTGTATTGTAACTTGACTGGAATTACCTTGACAACACCGTTCTACAGATCTGTAACCATTTGACATCTATAAATGAAGGCAATGACTGCTTTCAATAACAAGTTCTTAAGTATTAAAACAGTGTGCACAAAAGTCTACTTTTTATTGTACTAACATTTTCTGATAATTAAACTCAGGTCATTCCAACTGACTTCCAGAACCTAAGTCCCGCAGGGCTGCCTGACCTGTGATATAAAGAGGCAGTACTTTACCTCACTTTCAAATTCCCTTGTTGGAGCTGGCCGTCGTACACCGATAAAATATCAAAATCTTCTTCAAGGGCGAAGGTGTGGAAGGACAGTTGTATCCGATTGCGTTCTCCTGTGATAATGATCCAGGTGCAGTTCGCGTAGTTTGGATAACCGTGCGGAAACCCTGGGCTCTCGATGGTGCCGTTGGGACCCTGGACTAAACCGCCGCAGTTCTGACCTGAAAAAGAAGGCACACAAGAAAACAGCATATTATTTTGGCCTATCTTTACTCTGTGACTTTTTTTTCTTCATTTCCAATCATTTGGCTAATTTTTATAAATGACTTAGTTTGTGACCTTTTGTGCACAAATAGGGGATGATAAATTGCGAAAGTGTTCTCCAGTGCGAAAAGGTGGGGTGGGGGGGAGGGAGGCAAAAAAGGAAAATACACACATTTAGGAACTCATATTAGAAATTTGAGAAAAAAGTTTTCTGTAATTTTCAAGTACGTCTTCATGGGTACCAAACTGCCATATTCGTGAAGCAAATTTGGTGTCAATGATCTGCTACAACATCATGTTGAAGCTGGAAAACTCTGCCTTTAAGTTCCTTGCTCAGAGAAACCACACTGACAGATCCACAAACCACGCTAAACACACACGCACACGCACACGCACACTCACACACGCGTGCCCACACAAGTTATCATATGACCGCAACCCGAAGCGACGTGAACCATCAGCAAAAACCACACTCCGTGTTCAATCTATTCCTACCTACACTGGCAAAGTCCCACAAAGCAAAGAATGAACATCACTGCTGAAATCTACCCAGTTTGAAAGAAAAGGCGTAAAATGAGAGAAATTAAATTATGCAGAAATGAAGGAGCAACCCATTAGACTAAGGGACATCCCCTCATCGGTGTCTTCCTTTCTCCTGGCCAGGATTCAGCAGTTGTCAGAGGAGGGTGACTGACATCCTTGCGATGGATGCCATTAAAGAAAGGCTCAGAGTCAGGCTTGCCTAAGCAGGATGCAGGGTATCCCACACTCGGTTCCCCTTTCTTATTTGAACTTCCCTTAGATAGGCTGAATTAGGATTGCTCTTACTGTTCAAGATGGACCTTTGTGATATGACGATTTATAATAAGATGTATAAAAAGAAGTAGATTTTGGTCTTTGTCCCCTTTGGCACAGAGCTCCTAAAACCTTCGGAATTTCCTAAGGAATGTAAGGAAAAAAAAAAAAAAGGTCTCGTGTCATGTTAATGAGAGGACTTTTGGAAAGCCTGGAAGGTTGGGGGCCAGTTGCAAGGGGAAACAACCAAGTGATTAGAGGGTTTGGAACATTCAGTCCCATCACCCTGACCTCCCGGAAAGGGACAGGTGCTGGAGGCTAGATCAACCGCCAATGGCCAGTGATGCCTGTTAACTGATCATACCTATATAACGAAGTCTTCATCAAATCACAAAAAGAAGATCACAGGGTTTGTAAATTGTAGCCCCAAGATTCAATGGACAAGGACTTGTGGCGAAAGGACAGTGTCTGGCAGATTAGGGACAGCCGCATGCCTGCCCGTCCGCTGCGTTCCTATTACCAGATAGACCCCAGGACCCTTCCCTTCCGGACCTCCCCAGGACCTCTCCGGCCTGACAACCCTCCTCCTTCAACCACCTGCTTGTGCTCGTCTTTCTGCTCCTGTTTCTCCCACCTCCTCTCTTCTCTCCTTCCCACATCTAGCGTAGGAAACTTTAGGGACATGCCCTGTTCTGTCACTTCTCATCGGGAGCCTTCCACGGCGATGTGTGGGTCAACCAGCCAGAAAGAATGTCAGGACAGCCCGGCCCTTTGAACTGCCCTGGCGAACACATTTCCATCATCCATCACCGTAACCGCGAATCTCACCATCGTGAGAGGAAACAAAGTAACTCCTACCAGATCCTTCCAGCTGTGCTCCGCCTGGTGTTGGTGAGTAAGAGGGCTCTGAAAACTGCCTGCGGGCTTGCATCCTTCTCCATCTGGACCTTTCCCATCAACATGCTTAAATGTACTTAAATATTTTGACAGAAAGAATATAGGAGAGTTTGGGAGGGACCGGGGCACACTCAGATTATTGTATGTAGTGTAAATATCTGAATACAATTATCTCGGCTTTTACTGTTGAACCGCAAACAGGAGATTATTTGCGACTACATTTTTACATGTTAAAAAAATACAGGAGTAGCTCTCTGAGAGTCAAGTCTTTCCCAGGAATATTATCAAATGCTGGTGGGAGTTTGCTAAACCTTAATAAAAAAAGATTTAATGAAAGGGATTTATGAGTTTAAAACCAAAGAACTAATAAGAAGCCCATTTTCCACTAAATTTAAATCTAACAATAACACTGTAACAAGTAGATATTAAAGCTGTGGGGTTTTGAAAGGTCTTTAAGGAAAATAGCTTTTCTGGTTTATCTAGCAATTCTTGCTTCACAGTAAATCAAAAAGTGAAGACTTGATTATAAATTGGAGGAAAGAAAAATAAATTCAAGAGAAAAAGTGTCAGCTGGAAGGTAGCTACTATTATAGACCCATCACGCTGAACCAGATTATCAGGTATTAAGATTTTCCCCATGGAAGAACATTTAGGTTGTAGTGGGTCCCAATTAGTACCACGCATTTTGAAGAATGAGTCACGTTTGATCAACAGATAAATTTTCCACAGGCCCTGGCAAAAACTTCGGGAACTGCTCAAAAGTTCAAGTAACTCTCCACTTCGGCTGCACATTCTAAACAATGTAGGGGCTTTTCAGGTCAATTCTAATGTGGGTGTCTGGACCGAGAACATCCGGGACAGCCCTGAAGAACAGAACTGGAGATCTGGTCCTACTGGGGACCCCATCTGATTAGGAAGCTGGAAGAAGCCGAACAGTGTTTAATTGGGACAAACCTGGAAACACAGGCAATGGCACAGAGTTGAAAGCCCCAAAACAAATTCGTGGAGGTGTGGACTCTAGATTTTTAGCAAAGGTGCACTGCATTGCAAAAAGCACGGTATTTTCAGTAGATAGTCCTGGGGCAACTGGACATCCAAATGGGAAAAATAAGCCCTGATCCCCCCTTACGACGCACACAAACATCAAATCCTACTGAATTGCAGACCTAAATGTGAACTGTAAGACAGTCCCAGTGCCAAAAGAAAACAACATAAGAAACCTTCTTAACTGTGGGGTAAGCGAAGACTTCTCAAATAGAACACAAAAAGTAAGACTCCTAAAAGGAAAGAATGAAAAAGAAACAGAAACATGGGCATGTTGGTATTCAACAAATGGCTTGCTCATAATACAATAAACAAGCTTCAGAAATCAATAAGAAAAAGGTAATAGAATAGAAAAATAAGGATTAGAGGCAGCTGGGGACTCAGAATCAGAGTAGGGTTTTGCCAAAATTGGAAAGAGACGAATGGATTATGAAATGGAAATCCTTTGGCAGCCCTGACTGCTTTCTCACCTGGGCCAGTGCTGATCCCAAAGGCAGAGGAAGCACCATTTTGTGGTGCAGGAAAAAAAAAAAAAAAAAAGAAATCCTGATTTCACTGGTCTTTCTTTGTAGGAACAACGCCGCCACGCTGCTTCACACCAAGCACCTTTTGGTCCCACTAGGGAATTGTGAACTTGCCAGCCAGTTACTCACTGTCTCCTGTCCCATTAAATCATCTCGACTCTTAAGAACAACAACACACAGGGCACGTTTATTTGTCTAAGCATCAGGACTACAATGGTATTGACTAGAGCTCCTGAGAGTAATTAAAAATCTCTACTAATGTTGCCTGGAAGGACGTCTCCTTAGTAACGATTACCGTGAAGTTGTGGACCTCAGCATCATCATGAGCTGATTGGGGTTCATGCTTCCTAACACACTCACCATATGTAATGGCTGACACCACCTATAATTAAACTAAAATTACTCTCCAAGTGGTTACTTCCAGGATGTAAAGTGATTATAATTAATGAATGCAAATAACTTATAGATGACGTCCTTCACTGGTACCAGAATCTGCTTCAGGTATCTCGGTAAGGTATGTCTGAAAGAAGGATTGCTCTAATAGCAAAAAGTTCTTTGGGTTGAATAAAATAAAATAAAAAATAGATGAATGTATGTAGATGACACATGGCATCTGCATGCATCCAGAATTTACGTAAGTTACATATAGAGTAAGGGTCTGGCCTGTGGCCCCACTACTGGCAAATCCTAAGGTTGGGGTTCCTCCTTAAACGTTCCCAGCAAGGAGTTTTGCCTGTCTCCCCTATACGATTTTCCCCTCTTGGTTCTTAAACTGCAATGGGCACTTGCCCGCTACAGAAAACTCTCAAATATTTCAAAAATGTTTCCTTCTTATACAGCTTAAATCTATGCTTCTCAATTTAAATGCAGACCTTAAAAATAGCTTAACATAAGCAGATTATTTTAACTGGAAAAAACTTGATGGACACATCTTCAAATACTGTAAACATAATCTCACATTAATATGTTGCTCAATGGGCATCAATTGTAAGTATTTTTTTAAGTTATATTTCCTAAGGGCACTGAAGTAATCTGCAGATAAGTTTAATCTTTTAGTGAATCATATTGTTCTTTTCAAGACTGAAAACTCAATTATGGCAGAAGAAAATGCCTAATGGTCTTCTTTCTTCAGGTACTGGTGTTGGAAGTTACCTTAACATCAAACGTCAGTGTCAACGGGAGAAAAGGAATTCGTGTGTCCACGCACATGGACGGCACCCCTAACTTAGACGCACATCTCGCAGAAACACACAGAACCGAATCCAGACCCAAGCTGTTAGGTGCTACAGTTCAAATTTGCAGTTCAAGCCCAGTCAGAGCATTGCAATACATGCCTGAATTCGAAGGGATTGGTGTCTAATAATGTGACATATTGGTTATATCTCAATGAAGCCAGGAAAACAAAAGAACCTGGTATCTAAATCCTCCAGCAGTTAAATTACACCTTATGAAATACTCCGCTCATTCTGAAGTAATCAGCAGAATGTATCAGGGACCCACACAGAGTTAATTTAGTATAGATTTCGCTCAATTTAGAGATCCTCAGCACCATGGCGTCCAACGCAGAGGATTACCAGCAGGCGTTTTAATTCGCTCTCAGACTTTTGGAGCGAGGCACTGTTTTCAAACTACGTGTTCACACAGAACCTCGGTTGGCCAGACAGCAGTCCCACAACATGGCGGGCACAGACAGGGAAACGCGGATCGAGCTGGGGAGCCTTTCCAAGTTTCTCAGCGATGACGGAGGGCTTTCTGACACCAGACACTCGTGTTGGTGCCACCACGTCCCACAACCACAGCTGTCCCACCGGAGACGAGCACCGTGCCGAAGGCAGACGTCCCTGTGCTGGAACAGCCATGGAACCACAATGCGTGGCTCCGACCGCACAACACAACTGGGATGAAACAGACATTCAGAGACTCTGGCTTCCGCTCCTCTCTGAAACCGACCCAGGCCCCTATGAAGCAGCGTTTAAAACTACAGAAATCACTCACGGCCCACGACCGAGGGTAACTACTGCCACCACTCCTGGACACTTCTCTTGCCTCGCCTGGTTTCACGGAGCGCTGTGTTGCCCGATCGCGTGTTGAGGACGGCCAACTTGCCAGCCCTGCAGGATGAACACGAGCCGGTCAGAACTGGATCCAGGACGTGTCTTGCTTCGTTTGCTTGCTCCTTGATGCTGCCCTTGATTCTGAGAGGGTCCAAAACAGCACCCCTGCCTCGTCAAGAAGACCCCTGGAAAAATCGAGTGCCGGTGAGGGCAGAGCCAGAGTGTGTTCAGCAGGGGTGTCCCCATGGATGCGACACATGTCCTGGCCGAGCCTGGGTGTCTCGTGCGGTGCGACAGTTTCCTACCTGGGAAGCACTCAGCTGAGAACATGGCACCATGTCCTTGCCGTTTTTGAGGTGAAGTGACCTCTCCGCTCTGAAGGGTCACCACACTGGGGTCTGCACCCCACCGCCACTCTTGCTGCCCAATTTGTGTCCCAACTTAGCACGCACCTTTCATTTCCTAAAAGAAAGTATTTGCTGGGATGATTGATCTGTGAGGCATCCTGGTCGGCCGCACGCGTCTGACGAACGAGTGTGTGCACAAACGAAAGCCTTCCTCGAGTCCACAGCTGCTCGCACCGTTGTTTTCCTCAATTCTGGGCCTGACGACCCATTCTTAGGAAGTAACAGATGGAATTCTTGCAAACCTCAGGTGCCAAGAACTCGGCGTGTACTATCTCATTTAATTCTGGCACAGCCTCTCAGACAGGAGCTAGCCTGCCTTCTGGGCTGCTAGCTGTTACATTTAACTGCACAAAGAGTTATGATAATATAATGCCCTTGGTATGTAAAACCCCATTCTGAGACCAAATATTTTCTGTCTGGGGCCTTTTGACTTCCATGATTCAGCTCACTGACTCCGGGGAGATAAGATCTGTGTTGTTCAGTAGTGAGAGACGCCATACAGGGAAAGGATACCCCGTGCTGAAATCTACCAACACCGGCACCGGTCACGTGACAATGAGCACAGGGGCTGCCGAAAAAGTAATCCGGAGGTGAGGAGATTTGGCAACTACATAATTATATTTCAACTACGTGGTCTGGTATCATTTAAAAGAGCAAATATATTGGTATGTAAACACAGAAAATGAGCGGAAGCTCTATGAACATAACAACTAAACCTCAGTAAAGACAGACATAAGAAAATAAACAAGTTTACATCCTGTTGCAACAGGCGCAGATTACCACAGTGATTTGTTTGGAAAACCATGCGAATCGGGAAAAACTTGGAAGCATCTTTATTATACCCAGCCGCCGCCTCCATTCATTCGCTCGATCCTCCCCGCGAAAGCAACACTTTACGCTTGTCCCATCTTATGCACATTTCCATGCAACGGAAATTTTACTTCTGTGAGACCAGATTTTGGATCTCCAAAGCCTCTCTGCTTTTGGCATTTTTATGGAAAGACAACACTGCACATCTGTAGGTTTGCTACAAGACTAAAAATTGCCTCCTCTTCTTGCTGTAACAAGGTAGTAACTCCAAAGTTAAAAAAGAAATAGTTCACTATAATCTCCATTTGAATTTTTCATTGTCTTTAATGACTAAGGAGTATGACATATTTTGATGTGATCCGGCGTTTCAAATATCAGGAGCCCTCAAATGTCAGTGATGGAAGTGGAAGTTTCCCTGATCAGAGAAGTACTTTTGGAAGCAGTAAACAAATCAAATATGCATTAAACTCTGCATTATCTTCTACAGTTTCATCGATTAGTTCAGGGTCTGCATTATTTGGAAAATGATTAATTGCACAGAGATCACGACTTAAAATGCCCTTCCTAGGACTTTGATTAAGGTGTTTCAAAATTAAGGTGTTCAGGCATCTTCTAGGAACAGCATGTCCTGAAGGAAGGTTTAAAAGCATTACTTCTCAGTGCACCAGGAGGAGCAGCATATTGCCTGCTGGAGCTGAGAGCCTTAGGGTGCTTGGTTTAGTTTTAATCCCAAACACTTATGGGAGATTACTCACAATGTGAGCAAAGGAAAAAAAAAAAAAAGTAGAAAAGCCGGAGGCTCATGAGCCTGAGATGGGGCCAAGGAATCAGTTCATCTTTAAAACCTCCACAGCCTGATAACACAGCTATGCAGGTAGCTCTTCGAGGACATATAAACCATGGATGCCTAATCTCTACTGCTTATCAGAGATGAAGGGGTTTTTCCCTGGGCTGTGTTAATATAAGGAGTATGATCTTTCTTTATTCCAGTAGAGTTTCTCGTCATAACCACATGCAGGTTTTGTCTGCTTACTTTATTTCCCTTCCTAGAACACACCACACTTGTCCACACCTCAGGGCCTTTGCACATGCTTATCCATCTGACCCAAAAGCTCTTCCCCCAGACCTTCCCATTTCTGACATCTCTTCATGCTGGCTAAGGGCAGACACTCATCTCGATCAACAACCCCCCACATCACTGCTCCTTCATTCTGCTTATTTCCTTATTGTGTTCATCATTTTGTGAGCATATCCTGCCTCCTGGTTTACTCATTAATTACCTGTCTCTGTAATTAATATGTAACCCTTTCAAGAGTGAAGACACTGCCTGCCTTGATCATATCCCCGTTGTAGAATAGTGCCTGGCACTCGATATTCAACAAATGAAGTATGTGGAAAAGTTGGGTATGTGAGTGAGAGGCAGTGAAAATGGTGGCATAAATTTCATCTATACACACACTCAGGTAGACAAAATCTGTAAAAATACAATGCTGCAGTACTAGAAGGAACTTCAACTGCTGACTCCAGCCAGGGGACAGATTGCTCAGAGCATTCGGATTTCAGTATTGCTGTTTGTGTCCCAAGAAGAGAGGCCCTGTAATCTCCTGTTTCCCAGCCTGATTGCTGAGAGCTCCTTACACTAATTTAAATATCCGCTGCTTTATTGGAAGCTAAATGTTTCCTGTGCAACCCTCGTCGTAATCGGTAGCTCTGCCTTTTCCTTCTCAACAAGGGTCATAATTCAGGACAAGACAAAGCCGCAGTGAGTGAGACCTAGAGCTGCACAGATACGATGTCTACGTTGGCTCTGGAGCTCCTGCACCCAGGGGAGGTAATGGTAGCTCATTCCAGGACTGCCACGATTTCACCAACTGAGAACTTGTTACCTTAATGTAATAAAGTCATTCAATGTCTACCCACGCTGCACAGACGAATCCAAAGAACTTCGTGCATCCCATAGGCCCAAAATAGCATGGGTCTTTGGGCCAAACAAAACAAAGCTATGACGGACTTCCACTATGGAGCACTGGGGCTTGGAGCAAGTCACCGGGTCAATATGAGCCTCAGTTTCTAGATGGGAAATGAGGGTGATTTTGCGAGGTTCTTGTAAGTGATTTCTAGAAGGTGCCTTCGGGGGCACCCATGCTTTCTTGGCGCCTTGCCAATACGGTCCCTCAGTGCCTGCGACGGTACTTGAAATACCAAGATTGCGATTGCCAAATTATTTGACTTTAGAGATTTTGAATGATGAAGCTGGTTATATCACTAAACAAGCCAAATTAACACAAAACAAACAAGCAAACGCAGCCCCTCTACTGTGGTCCCCAGATCCCACAAAGGCACTCTTCAAATAGATGACGTTTTGCCTAAAACAGGTTCCCATCTACATCCGAGTCTTTCTTTCAGAAACTTCAAAGCTATCGTTCCAAACTGCCAGTTATTCTGAAGCCCATTCTACTTTTCTCACAGAAACAAACCATACTCATCAATTAAGATAAGTCTTTCTCTCCATAGCCTGTGCAATTAACATTCTTAATTGGATGTCAGATATTTCTTTATCTTTTAATGGAATATCCAGTAATGAAACACATCATTATGGATAACTAGGATTGAACTGTTCCCCAAATTTGAAAGAATGTTATTTCATACTCCTGCTTTAATACATGAGAAGTCAAAAGAAGCATAAATCAGAATCTCAAGGTAGTGGTGGCAGATCAATGTAAGGAAATAAGTTTCCCTTAAATACAGCATTAAAAATCTGAGATGTTAATTGGTATAGTTTAATCACGATGCTGTACAATTTAGCATTCCTTGTTAAAAAAGGTAAAATAAAACCACCAGCTGACTCCTTCCCTGGGTGCTCCAAGTTTCTACCAGAAATAGACTTCCCTAGCCTCTGCGTGAACTCTTTCCATGCATGTGGAGGCTCACTTCCCTTGGGTTCCCTATTTCTTCATTGCTGAACAGCAGAGAATGATTTCCAGATCATCCAGAGATATTTTAAAATTCTAAAAGTGTGGTCTTTCTTAATGTTGAGTGAATTTTTCTCCAAAGAGAAACTAAAATGTTCAAAAGTCATGCTAAGGTGGGGCGCTTGGATGGCTTAGTGGGTTAAAGCCTCTGCCTTCGGCTCAGGTCATGATCCCAGGGTCCTGGGATCGAGTCCCGCATCGGGCTCTCTGCTCAGCAGGAAACCTGCTTCCCCCTCTCTCTCTGCCTGCCTCTCTGTCTGCTTGTGATCTCTGTCCCTCTCTCTCAAATAAATAAATAAAATCTTTAAAAAAAAAAAAAAGTCATGCTAAGGGACACCTGGGTGGCTCAGCCAGTGAAGCATCTGCCTTTGGCCCAGGTGATGATCTCAGGGTCCTGGGATCGAGTCCTGAGCCAGGCTCCTTGCTCAGTGGGGAGCCTGCTTCTCCTCATGCCTGTACTCCTCCTGCTTATGCTCTCCTGCTCGCTCTCTCTCTGCTAAATAAATAAATAAAATCATAAAAAAAAAATGGTCATGCTAAAACCCCATTGGTTCAAGATGCTCTATGAAGAATACAGCCAATGAAGTTTCTCTTGGTGGGAAGCAGGTAAGGACATTAATTGACGAGGTCCATGCTACTGGGGAAGCTTTTCAGATTTAGAGTCTGGAAGCATGGCACATCATGAGCAGCTCTTTCTTATACTCATCAGAATTAGCAGATAAACTGTAAAAATCAAAAACAAATATGTGATGATTTCCTCTGCTCTCTAATACTACACAGAATGAGTGGCTAGGATGACAAGACAGAATTTTAAGGGTTAGTTTATAGATTTAATATAAAAGAATTGGTCTCCAAAAAGTTGCACTTAAATTTGTTACCTTTTTGTAGAAAAGGAATTTGTATGTATTTGTCCCTTTAGGCAGATAGACCACAGAGCCCTATAAGACTCCTGAGATGTCGCAGGTCTCAATTTAATGCCACTATTGCTCCCATTCCCTCATGATTCTGCCACCCAGATTCTCAGTGGGTTCCGGGAGGGTCTTGGTCACCCCCTGGCCCACAGTGGCGCCTTGGCCATTAGTCCTGTGACAGAACATACATTGGAGGAGCACAAAACAGTGAGATTCTCGCTCTGTGTCTCTTGTCTCTCATTCACACGCATACGGTGAACCTTCCGTCCCTGCCGCTCCGTGAAATGATGCTGAGCTTTGTATGTGGATTAAAGTCTACCTGGATGAAAATGAAATTTTCGCACAGTGGCTGTGCACCAGAAACCCTGACGTGTTCATTATTTACAGGGCTGACTTTGCACGCGACCATGTTTCATCTTTTAGCAGATTTTTACATTTACAACTGTGTTTTTACCCAGAGTCTTTGAGATTTTAGCTAGTGAATCTGTGGGGCAAGAGGTTCTCTGATAAACCCCGGTTATGATGGCAGAGAGACATCCCAATGCCCACGCTCCAGCCTCTGTGCTCCGCCAGGACTGTGGCCCAGCTGCTTGCCAAGAGCCTCTCATCTGATAAGCACACATTTTAGGGACGGCCGGGAAGGATGCATGTCTACTGTGGTAACAACATCAAAGTGTAAAGAATTTGTTTCCATCTATACCTTAGATTGATTTTAGGAGTTTCTTGGTACTGATGCTTAGTCCATCAGAACCAGGAAATATC
Organism: Mustela erminea; assembly: GCF_009829155.1. Classification (NCBI taxonomy): domain Eukaryota; kingdom Metazoa; phylum Chordata; class Mammalia; order Carnivora; family Mustelidae; genus Mustela; species Mustela erminea. Next base: position 36,127,179 of record NC_045634.1, on the reverse strand, counting down.
GATCCCATTAAAGTAGACTGTGACTTGGCCCTAGACCTCTTATGGGCTGTAACTGCTGTATCTGGCAATGATTTGAAAGCAGTGGGTCATTATGGATTACCCATCACTCGTATACCCGATCTTTGCCTAAAGATGTAAGTGCCCTCGGCCGGAAGCCATGTGAGGGCAGGTACCGTCATCCCAGACTGCTGCCCCGGCTTGTGCGGTGCCCAGCACGGATTCGACATGCTGCAGACAGGAACAGAGAAACCAGGCTGACCACTGTATCTGGTAAAGGATATTAGTACTACAGCATTAGTACTCGAGTATTACTACTACAACAGTACTGAATACTTGTTATATGGCAAGAACTTTCCACAAATTGCCTCATCCTCTCAGGGATCTTGATAGACAGACATGGTCAGTCCTTTTTTTACTGACGGGGAAACTAAAGAGGTAAGGGCTTTGTGCAAAGCCTCACGTGCACACACACACATACACACATGCACGCGTGTGCAGAAGCAGGGGGGTGAGGGGAGCCTGGGTGGCTCAGTTGGTTGGGTATCTGCCTTCAGCTCAGGTCATGATCTCAGGGTCCTGGGATCCAGCCCCGCATCGCGCTCTCTGCTCAGCGGGGAGCCTGCTTCTCCGTCTCCCACTCCCCCTGCTTGTGTTCCATCTCTTGCTCTGTCAAATATATAAATAAAATCTTTTAAAAAAAAGAAAAAGAAAGATGAGATGAACCAAGTTGTTTTATTTCAACACCTGTGCTCATTCTCTCATGCCACAATTTAGAAATTTATTTATTTATTTATTGTTTCTAAATTAATTTAGAAATTTAGATAGATACTATCTCTTCCTCTATTTTCTAAAAAGGATGACTCTTACAAACTGTACGGCAGAAGCAAAGGACAGTTCCTAAATCCTAAGAATCTCCTGCTGCTCTTTGTGAGGAGCCCAGTAATTATGTAAATTGAAAAAGAAACAAAAAAATGAGTTTGTGTGTCTGAGCTGAAGGCTGGATTCCGCCTATTAGTCTCTATTTATAGGTGGGCTATTTGAGAAAGCCAAAAACTATTTCCAGTTACAGTCCTATTCCTTCAATAAGTCTCCTGACCCAAAGCTAGTATATGAATTACTACATAAGAACGGGTCTAGGATTTCAGGAGTAATTTTGGGTGTGGGGCTGGGGGCACGAGGGGCCGACGCCCAGGCTGCGCATGGTGCAGCTCGGGGTGCTACTCACACAGGCCACCGGCTGAGCAGCTGACGGGATGCGTCCACGCAGCACCCGACTGGCTTCGGGATTGCTCCCGGCCCAGCCGAAGCAGCGGATGTGCGGGTGCGCACCGACGAGACAGAGCCGCTGCCTGCGCCGCTCCGGGAGCATGAGTGGGCGGGACGCTGCGTTTAGGGCCTTGCTGCGGCCACGGGTCTCTCCCGGCCACGGGTCTCTCCCGGCCCGTCTCCGCCCTTCCGCGTCTAACCTGCTCCGCGCTGCGTGCAAAGCGCAAAGCCCCGGCTTCTGCCCCTCATTCCTTCTTGGCTTGGCGACGGTTTGGAGCAACCATGCATGTGCTGACACCCGTGCAGGGTTAGGATTCCCAGTACGAGCTGCTCTGGCCGAAGAGAATTACCTTTCACAGCCGGGGCCTTGAGTCGGAAGGACAGACGGTCCAGAGTACACCGCGTGTACTTTGGTTTTACCGACCTCTAACTAGAACTTCAAGGGCACAAAAGTCCCCCCCACACACTTTAAACACTTTTTCAGTTACACCTAGATTCTAATCCTTTCTGCTAGTTTACCTTCCAGGCTTTGTTTTATTTATTTATTTGTTGATTTTTTTTTTTAAGTAGCCTCCATACCTGGTGTGGAGCCCAGTGTGGGGTTTGAACTCACAGCCCTGAGATCAAGACCGGAGCAGAGATCAAGAGACAGAGATCAAGAGTCAGACACTTAACTGAGCCACCCAGGCACCCGCCGCCCCAAGGTTTTAGATCAAAAATAAGATTGGGGGGCGCCTGGGTGGCTCAGTTGGTTGAGCGGCTGCCTTCGGCTCGGGTCATGATCCCAGCGTCCTGGGATCGAGTCCCACATCGGGCTCCTTGCTTGGCGGGGAGTCTGCTTCTCCCTCTGCCTCTGCCTGCCACTCTGTCTGCCTGTGCTTGCTCTCGCTTCTCTCTCTATGACAAATAAATAAATAAAATCTTTAAAAAAAAAAAAGACTTAAAAATAAGATTGGGGAAAATAGCTTTTCTCCTCCATAAAGAAGAGTGGCTCTGTTTTGCAGCAATTTATAATTTAATTTACTTTGCTTTAACTATTTAAATGAGACAGAAGGTAATAGTCATGACTTAATATTTACAACCAGAAGGAAAACGGACATAGAGATCAGGGGCCGCCTCCGAGCTTGACCGCGCTCAGCGCTTGGCACGGTAGACGCAGACATTCACTCTACTGGGGGGTCTCAGGGACGAGCAGGCGAGCTAAGTCAGCGGCTGAGGCTGAGCCGTGGGCGCTGCTTTCAGTCATGAGAAAGTGACGACGCGCAGACTCCCGTAGCATGGCACGTGTGCAAACTCACCAATGTCACACGGCGGGCGTGGAGCAGTGGGAAGGTCAGTAAGTGATAAAAAGTGTTTAATCACCACGACTTTGCTGTCGAAATGCGTGAAGGGGATCGAAAGGTACCTCCCGTTAGGAGGGACACGAGTCTGGGAGATGTCAGGTGCGGCCTGGCGACGGTAGGTAATGCCAGTTTATTTTTCTTCTTTTGTCTTCCCCACAGAGCTTCGTTATAATAATTTGTAGACAATAAAACTTTGAACAAATAGAAGTGGATCAGAAAAGAAAGAATAAAGTTTGGAGGTTTCTCAACTCGGAGTCATACTCCACATTCACACTTAAGCACTGAACGTCGCCTGGTTCTCAGGTCCTCAGTCCCCAGCGGCAAAACGCAGCCCACGTGACTGACGGCCTGGCAGGAGTCTTGCCCATCTCCCGGGAACATGTGCGCTGTCTCTGTCTCCGCCGGGTGTAGGGTGGCATCCGCCCTTCTTATCTCAATCGGACTCTTGAACCCAACTTCTGGTAGACTGAAACACGCATTACCGGCCCCCCCGGATCTGGGAAGGTGGATGTTTACTCCAGGGAGCTGTTTCAAGTCACTGAACAAACCAGAGATTTTTGAGATGAAACAATCCTATTTTAGCAGGGCTGCAGCCCACAAACCAGGCTCACAGATTGTGCCGCAGGTCCCGGGACTATCAGACCCGCGGGAGGACTCTCATTGCATTCTCTGGCCGAGTCACTGACCTAGAGAAGAGGCTGACCTCCGTTTCCTCTGAGACCTACAGCGACTGCACAGAGTCGGGGGAGCCTGAATCATCAACCCTTTAACGCCATCTTCCAGTCAAACTATAAGACAGGAGATGAGGAGGGGCAGGGGACGAGGTGATATTCTATTCCCTTTCCTAAGGAACACAGACATTACATTCACTGCAGACTTCCAAACAACCATGAACGTCGCTGGAGCTTCATTTCGCGGCCTCATGTATCTGGAGAACAGGCAGTCGGAGATTTCTTGAAAGTCCAGCTTGCTGTGGGTAAAGTGCTTCTGAAGCCAACTTCCGAGACTCCCTTTCTGGTTTTTAGTCTGCTCTGCTTTGGGCCGAAGTGGGCATGGCGGTTGAGTAGGACAGGCTGAGAGGGGCCACGTCTGTCAGCCCCCAGGACAGAATGACGGTGGCCCACTGGCCAAGAACAGAACCTCCCCAGATTTAGTCCCGCAGAAGCTGCTGTTACAGGGACTTGCTCAGGAGAGACAGTGCTCCTTGTCTGTTGCCTTACGACAGATTCAGGCCATTTAGCAAAATTTTCAAAGTAGACTCTCTGGTGATAACACCAGGTGATGGTTTTAGAGATTGAGTAAATGACTTTTCTCATCTATGAAAATCTGACAAAGGTAAAGGATAATTTGAACCATGAGCCCCCAAGCCATGGATGAAAGGTGACAATCACTAATGTACTAGGAAGTTAAAAGTTTCACTCCCAGTTAACTCTTAAGTAGATGGTGGTTATTTTTCATGCAGCCGTAGAAACGCATGAAATGTACGATCTTTTTCCTGTTATTGAAAATTCCATCCTTGCTATTTAATTCGCAATAGTAATGTGTCTGCTTCTGTATGGGTGCCGATAATGTTATTTCCTTCTCTAGGAAAGTTCTGAAATCTGAGTTTTAAATGAAGCAAACACTTATAGGCAACAAACATTCTAAAATAGATTTTAGAAACCTCTGATCATGATTGCTTCTATTTGTTTCAAAATAGAAACTTTTCTTTGTGATTTATGACATGCATTAAAATAGTCCTAGATAACAGCTCAGCGCTGTCAAGTCAACGGCGGGGGTTCCTGATCTCAGTAAGATTCTCGGGTAGCTCAGTTGCCCGCGGCTGAAAATAATCATGACACAAATGGCAAGAAAGAAACATCGGAGGCAAATCTATTTTCAAACACATTTCTCTGGAACTCCAAAGCATGCTCAATATCATTTTGAATTTGAATTGAGGCATTTGCAAATAACCGGTCTTTATCAAGAGTCGCACTTTTAGGGTCCTGAGAAAGACTTACATGTGTCATATTGTTATTCGTGAAAAAATAGCTCAATAGCCCCTTTTCTCCAAAGTGTGTCATTAAGATCGTTTTAGGATTGAGCTGGGTTCATTTGCTCATGGTCAGGGCTCTGATACCTACGGGTGGAGGTTGGCTCTATACATGACTTGACTCCAGTTCTCTGAGTTTGAAAACAACTTCCGTAAGTCTCACAACGAGCCTCAGACACACTTTTCTCTCCCTTTGTCATCTGGGGCCAATTTAACATCACACTTTGCATTGTGGTGCATTTTCCGTTTGCCTGTTGCACTGTCTGTCGTCCCATCTTTAAACCCTTGTTCTGGGCTGGTCTGGATCTAGCTCTCCCAATGTATCCAAAATCTTTCTTGAGAATTCAGTTCAGACAGTAGCTCAGGCAGGTCTCAAATACAGAGGCCTATGGGAAGGATACAAGTGATTGTGACACATGTTTTCCTTCCAGGTGAGGTAACCTCGGGAGGGTACTATCCCTGGTCTCTCTCTACCCACCCCTTTCATGCACTCTAATTCAAGAGAGGTAGAGTAAATGATTTGCTTTCTGAGTTTGGAAGGGGAACGTGGAACTTCGGAACATGGCTCCTACTCTCTCCCACTGTTAGGCAATGTGCCATCTTCTGTAGTCTTTTAGAGGTAGGGATTCCACTCTCAAAGGCACGGATGGGGTTTAATGCATGGAGTTTAATGGGGGAAAGAGAGAAAGGATGTCATTTTCCCAAAATTTCATATTGGGAAGACCAAGTGCCTGTAAGTATCAAGTAAACTGTCTAACATTAGCTTGATTTGTAATAAGGCTTTCTGATGTTTGCTGATTCCCCTCAGCCTCAAATCTTTGCCTTATTTCTCAATTTATTCATAACTGAGGAAGGAATGAAGGTTATCTATTGGGCTCCTTAGGCATATCAAGAGACAACTTTGGAAAGTAGACTCTGGCTGGCCAAACTGGAACTCTCTCTCTAGGACAGCACATAACTATTCCTTAAAAATGAGGATAATCAAGACTTGACACACAGACATACCTCCGATATAGTCTAGCGTTGTGTAAACCTTCACGCAGCTTATCCATCAGAGGAGATGTATAGATTCCTTCCTATAAATAATTCTAAGGAACTTTGTCTAAGACTCAGTTTTGATTCTTTTGACATTATCAAAATGTATTCTCTTAAATGTAGACAACTACCTTTTTCAAGAACTTGTTTTGCTTTCTCCGGAAAGTTTGTTATTTGTAATTACCATGGGAGAGAATCAGCTTTCATGTTAATATTCTGGCTGATGTCATGTTAATAACCCACCACCTGTCCCCAGCCCACCCTCTGAGGTTTTGAAAGTGGCCTCCAGGAAACAGGGTAATGCAAAGGGAAGGCAAGTGAATGTTCCAAAATAATTGTCTATGTAGAAGAGAAATGTGACTGTAGACATGAATCCTAGCTTATTTTTTATATCTAATTGAAGTAAATTCCTTGGGGATCAGAATTTTTAAAAGAAACTCAAGTTATAATATATGCTTCAACTAATATTTTACGAGGAAATAAACAGTTGAATTAAACAAGTTGTTTGCCAAGCAGCTTCTAGGTACATAAATTTGATCTATTTGCTATAGAAAATATGATATGTAATCACCTTAACAATTTAGTTGAAATGTCGAGGTAATATAAAAACCGATTGGGGCACAAAGAGATATTAAATGGGAATACCATTATTTTAAATTTTTATTTTTTAAAAGATTTTTTAAAATTTATTTGACAGACAGAGATGACAAGTAGGCAGAGAAGCAGAGAGAGGAGAAAACACGTTCCCTGCCAAGCAAAGAGCCCAATGCAGGGCTCGATCCCAGGACCCTGGGATCATGACCTGACCTAAAGGCAAAGGCTTTAACCCACTGAGCCACCCAGGTGCCCCAGGAATACCATTTTAATCAGAAAAGCAAAACAGCTGCTCATAATTATGGAAAAATTAAGACTGGTATATAAAAATTAATTACTGAAAGGCTGTCAACAATAAAGTATGAATTCGAGTTCAACTAATTCATTTTTCAGCAATGGGAAAATGTGCTTTCCATCATTCATCAAAAACACATTGTCTGTAAGTAGCTTCCATGTTCTAGTCACTTGAGTTCTATCAGGAAAGACAAAAATCCATGCCCTTTGGCCCTCTGTATTTCAGTGCAGAGTTAGACAATAAACAAGGGCCAGACTAAGTACACAAATACATGCTCTGTGAGGAGCTGAGAAGTGTTATGGAAGAAAAATATATGACGGATAAGTGGGGAAAGGGGGTTGCCATTGGGAGTGAGATTTAAATTAGGTTTCAAAGGGATGTGACCTTGAGCAAAGAAGGAAGCAGAGGGCAGCTTCGTGAGGGCGTCTTCAGAGACCCTAGGAGGCTGCAGGGGCCACAGGCAGGCTGCACCGAGATGGGATACAAGGGCACGCCGATTATTTTGATCTGAAATTAATCAAGACGGAGACTCAGGAAGAAACTTTGAACTATCCCCAGAACTATCTAAAAAGAATTTAGATAGAAGACCTGTACTAGGAGGAGAGATACGACCGTATATTCCTTCTTTTCTAAGAAACTGACCCACATAACAGGGCAACATTTTTTACCAAACACTTCCTCTCACCTTCCCACTAAGGGCCTTCATCTCCTTTGTACCTCCAGATCCTTGACTCAGGATGGCATATATACCTCGTTCTGCCTCACAATCTTTGGAATCTCATGTCTGTGGGTTTCCCAGATGTATGAGACTAAATTTAATTTTTTTTCCCCATGAATCTGTCTCATGTAATTTTAATTCTTAGTCCAGCTAAAAGAATCAGGAACAGAAGAAAATGTCTTTCTTCCTAACAGTGGTCAAGAAGCTGAGTGAATGGGAGTATCGGAGGTAGTGAAGTCTAAGAAGTAACCTGGGGGGTGGTCAAGGTCAGATCAGGTCGACTGTAGAAGGCTACTATTATTTTGGATTCAAATTTGAATGAGACAGGGAGACACTGAAGAGCTATTTCTACATATTACCATATTACAGATATATAACTTAAAGGACTTGACCTTAACTGATGAGTACATTTACTGATTATTTAATTAAAAACCCATTTCTCAACTATTCTGATAACAGAATTTGTTTGATTTTCAGTGCCACATTCAACTTGCAAATATAACTGTTATAGAGAATTAGTTGACTTATTATAAACAGATCAACAACGGTATCTAATAAATTAAAATTTAAAGTATACTGATAGTCCCTAATCATTGAACACATTGAAGAAATTCTGTGTGTTTGTCTTATTCTTTGTGTGTTGTTACTTGAAGGACTGACATAATGCACTCATTTTTATTTTGCCTAACATATAACTCAAAGGCAGAAAACAGTGAGCGTTTCCCAAAAACATTTTAAGGCAAGTGACCAACCAAAGCCACTTGAGGCAAAATATTACGACTGAAGTAAACAGTAGAGCGCCGAAAGTCTGGGAAGAAAAGCTGGAGAGGAATTCTTTGGGGGAACTCAGAACATTCTAAAGCACTGTGGACAGTGGGGAATTGAGAGAATCACATACATGCTTGGAGGAAGCTAAATTCTCAGAAAAGGCGAGAGAATTCCTACTCTTTCACATCTGCTTGATTACTGGATTCAATGAAAGCAAGAAGAAATGGCTAAGGGCAAAAGGACATGGGTGCTATTTGTGAAGTGCTGGGGAAAAACAAACAAACTTGGCACAAAGTATTCTATTTTCAGCAAAACTTCCCTTTAGAAATGTAAAAATGAAGACATTCATGAATAAACAAACACTGAAAGAATGTGTTGTCAGCACACCTGCCCTAGGAGAGAAATGCCAGTGGGGGGCCTTGAGGCCAAAATAAAAGGAAACAGTAGCTCAGACTTGTGCAGTGTAATAAATAACCCCAATAAATGCAAATAGTAAATATTATAGTCACCATTATTCTATTTTTGGTGAACTTCTTTCTTTTTCTACATGATTTAAAAGACAAATGCATAAAACAGTAACTATAAATCTATGTTAACAGGCACACAATGTATAAAGATATAATTTTTAACAATATTAACATCAAGGGAGGATTCAGAACTGTATAAGAGGAGAATATTTTATGCCACTGAAGCTAAGTTAGCATCAATTCAAACTGGATAGTTATAATTTTAGGGGGTTAATTGTAATCTCTATAGTTATCACCAAGGAAATTACTGAAAATATACACAGATGAAAATGAGAGAAAAATCAAAATGGAACGCTTCAAAGAAGAGGCAGTGGTGGAAGAAATGAGAAATAAAAAAAGTTTAAGACATTTAGAAAACACATAGCAAATGTTAAAAGGGAGCCCTCCCATATTAGTGATTATTTTACATGTAAATGGACTAGACTTCACATTCAAAAAAGAAGGGATTGAAAAAATACATTTAAAAAAAATGATTCAATTATATGCTGTCTATAAGAGACTCACTTTATATCCAAAGACACAACTAAGTTCATACTAAAATAAATGGAAAAAGATACAGCATTCAAATAGGAGCCAGAGACATTTTAACTTTAAATTTTTCTCAGATTCTTTCAAAAATAGGAAAGGAAGGAGAATTTCCAATTCTTTCTATGAGATCAGTATGACCCTAATGCCAACACACAAAGAAAAAACTAGAGACTGTTATCACTTATGAACATAGACAAGAATTCTCCAACACAGTACTACCAAGCTGAACCCAACAGAATATTAATATAAGCACACATCATTACCAAATAGGATTTATGCCAAGGATGCAAATATAATATACTATATTAGTAGAAAAATATGAAAAATACATAACGCCTCATCAGTTTCTCATAGCAAACAAACAAATAAACAAAAAGAAGCATTTAATAAAGTTCAACATTTTTTTTCATGGTGGAAATACCCAATCAACAGAAAGTGGAGGGGTACTTCCTCAACTAAAATCTGAAGTAGCATTATACACAGTGGTGGGATAAAAAGAGGAAGAGGAAAGATTTCCCCTGAGATCAGGAGCAAGATAAGGATGTGTACTTTCACCACTGTTATTCAACATTACATTCAAAGCTCCAGCCAAAGGAAATATGAAAATAAATAAACAAGGCATCCAATGAAAAAGGAAGAAGTACAACTATCTCTTTTTGCAAATGACATGGTCTTGCATATCGGAAATCCCAAAGAATTTACACACACACACACACACACACACACACACAATGACTAGAATTAATAAGCAAATTCATCAAATTTGCAGGAGATAAGATAGACACAGAAAGTTCATTATGTTTCTATACACCAGCAAATAGTAATCCAAAAAAAGAAATTACCGAAATGTTCCTATTGACAATAGCCTCAGAAAGAATAAAATACCTAGTATTAAAATTTAACCAAGGAGGCGAAAGCCTTATACACTGAAAACTACAAGAAATTGCTGAAATATATTAAAGACCTAGAGAAACGGAAATCAGCCCGTGCTCATGCACCGACATAGTTCATGTTGTCATGATGGCAAAGCTACCCAAAGTGATCAATGAATTCAGTGAGATACCTATAAAAATTCCCACCATCTCTTTTGCAAAAATGGAAAATCTATAAGCTTATAAGCTTAAAATCTATATATGGGGTTCAAAGAGGCCCCAAAGAGCTAAAGCAATATCAAAAAAGGACAAAACACAGTAGCCAAAAGGTAGAAACAGCCTACATTTTCATCAGCGAATGGATAGACAACATCTGATAGAAACCTGATTGAAGATGATTCAGCCATAAAGATGCATGAAGCAGGGATACGTACCCCAGGGATTAACGGCAGAAACACTATGCTAAGTGAGGAAAGTTGGATACGAAAGGTCACATAATGTGTGATTTCACGTGTAAGAAATACCCAGAACAGCCATATCCACAAACAGAGGAAGCAGACGGGCAGCGACCAAGGTTTGAGTCACAGGTCAGGGGAGCAGGGAGTACCTGCTTAGGGGGTATGGAACTTCCTTTTTGGGAGATCATTTTCAGACTTAAAGGTGATGTCCGCACAACATTGTAAATATACGAAATGCTACCTTTTTATTCACCTTAAAATAGTCCATTTTGTATTATGTAAATTTCTCTTGAATAAAAATGTTTCAAAAACAAGGGTGTCTGGTGGCTCAGTCGCTTAAGCGTCTGCCTTCGGCTCAGGTCAGAGACTGGTGTCCGGGGATCGAGCCCCAGGTCAAGCCCCCTGCTCAGCCAGGAGTCTGCTTCTCCCTCTGCTCCCCCTTCCCGCTCTCTCGCTCACCTTTCCCTCAAATAGACAAATAAAAACTTCAAAAAGAAGTTTTAATAACAATATGATCCCCCCATATTAATAGGCTAAAAAATACAAAATACATAAATAATAAAAATCACATCAATCAATGCAAAAAAAAAAGTATTTTATATAATTCAACACACACTCATGATAAAACCACTCTGAAAACTAGGAATCAAGGGGAGCTTCCCCAAACTGATAAAGAGCATCTACAAAAAAGAAAAAAAAAAGCATAATTACATGGTGAAAGACCTTTCTCCTGAGACTGGGAAAAAGACTTCTCTGCACTCTCACCACTTTACCCAACACACTGCTGGGAGTTCTCCACCAGTGCAACAGGGCAAGAAAATGAAATAAAATTATACAGGTCAGAAAGGAAGAAATAAAACTGTCTCTGCTTACAGATGACATGGTTGTCTATGTAGAAAATCCCAAGGACTCTATGGAGAAATTTCTAGAACTAACAGTATGATTTAAAACCATTTCAAAATAATTAAATGCAAATCTAAGAGAACACATAAGACTTACACGTTGAAAACCATAAAACACTGGTGAAATGATGATAGAAATTTCAATACATGGAGAGCCATACTGCTGGGAGACATAATATAGCAAAAATATCAATTCTTTAAAAATTGATATCCAGGTTTCATGAAATTCCTTCAAAATTCTTGGTCTTTCTACATTGATAGACAAGAATATTCTAAAACTTAAATGGAAAGGCAAGTAGAATGGCTAGATTGATTTTTTAAAAAGGGAAATGGAGGAACAAGTGTAGCCAAGTTCAAGACTTACTACTACATGAGCCACTAAAATCAAGACTGTGTGGTTTTGGCAGAGTCACAGACACATGGATGAGTAAACAGAAAAAGAACCCAGAAATAGGCTCACAAAGACATGCCTAGCGGGTTTTTCACAAAGGTAGAAAAGCGATTCAATAAAAGAAGGATAGATAGCCTTTTCACAAGAAGACATTCCTGGGCTTAAAATGAATACAGACCTGAGTCCTATACCGTGTATCGAAATTAATGCAATATAAATCATGAACTTAAACGCAAAGCGTAAAAGTATAAAAACCTTTTGGAAAAAAAATGGGAAGAAATCTTCAGGATCTACACCCAGGCAAAGAGTTTTAGACTTGATGTGAAAGTCACATTCCACAAAAAGAAGTGGTCAATTGTACTTCATCAAAATTAAAAAAAAAAAAAAAGAAAAAAGGTTTGCTCTGTGAGTGAGTCCTGCTGACAATAAAAAGACAAGCTACAGGCTGGCTGAAAGGGTTTGCAAAATACACCTTTGACAACAGAGTCATTATCTGGAATATGCAAAGAGCCATTAAAGCTCATCTGTAAAAAACAATCCAAGTATACAAGGCAAAGGAGAGACATTCCCTGAAGAAGACAGACACGTGGCAAAGAAGCCCAGGGAAAGGTGTTCTACGTCCTCAGCCATCGGGGAAACGCAAATTCACTACATCCTTGTCAGAAGGTCTATGTTAAAACGAAACAAACCGGTGATCTCGTCCAGTACTGGCTGGGATGTGGGGAAAACGGGTCACTCAGATGTCACTGGTGGGGCCCCTGGGTGGCTCAGTCAGGTGAGCGCCCGACTCTGGGTTTCTGCTCAGGTCCCCATCTCCTGTGGTGTGGTGGAGCGTGGTGGGTGGGGCTCTGTGTTCAGCTTGGAGTCTACTCAGATTCTCTCTCCCACCCCTACCCCTCCCGCTCTCATGCTCCACCCCCCCCAAATAAATAAGTTAATAATAAAATCTTGAAGAAGTGTTGTTGGCGGAATATAAAATGATACAGCCACTCTGGAAAACCACTCACAGTTTTTGTTAAAAAAAAAAAAAAAATTAGACCTGCAGCAGCCATACAACCTAGTAGCTGTCCTCCTGGGCATGTGTCCCGAGAAAGAAAGACAGGTTCAGTGTAAATAAGGCCGCAGTAAACACAGAGACAGGGATACGTGAAGTACACCAAGTGTCCACGCACGGACGCACGGATAAAGATGTGTACAGGTACATACATGTGCACACACACACACACACACACACACACACACACTGCAATAGCACACAGCCACAAAAAAGAATAAGATTTTGCCAGTTTCAACAACTCGTATGGACCTACGGAGTATTATGCTAAGTGAAATAAGTCAAAGAAAGAAAGAAAAACACCATATGATTTCACTTACAGGAGGACTTTAAAAATAAACAAAAAAACAAACAGAAAGCTGAATCAGACCGATAAGCAGCACACACTGATGGCTGAGAGAGGGGAGCGGGGGCAGATGGGCAAAGATGGGGGAGGGGTGCGGGAGATACAGGCCTCCAGTTACGCAATGAGTAAGTCATGGAAATAAAAGGTATCGTACAGGGAATGGAGTCAATGATAGTGTAAAAAAAGTTAATAAAAAATAAATTAATTAAATACATGAGTAAAAATAAAATAAACAAAATAAAAATAAATTAATAATAAATGTTTCTGCAAAAAGCTGCACATGAATGTTTACAGCAACCTTATTTGCAAGAGACAAAAGCTGCAACAGCCCAGATGCTCTTCCACGAGTGAATGGATACATGAATCTGGGGGCATCCTTCCCGGGGAGCCCCACTCAGCCACAGAAAGGTACAGGCTACTGGCTCACGTGCGTAACAACATGCGTGAATCTGAGGGCAAAGACGCAATCCCAAGGCTACCTGCTCTATGATTCAGTGCATGCACTATCCTAGAGATAACAAAATGACTGAAAAGGAGGGTCGATGAGTAGTTGCCCTGGGTTAGGTGCAGGTGGGATCAGGAAGAACACAAATCCGTCTGGAACACCACCTTCGTGGGGATAGGAATGACCTCTGCCCTGCCCATATTAGTGTCAGTATCCTGGTCGTGAAGTGCACTGTGCCTTTCAAAGATGTTACCACTGAGGAAACTGAGTAAAGGCACAGGACGTTGTTCTGTATGAGTTTCCAGAATCACGTGTGAGTCTAAAATTATCTGAAAATAAAATAGCTCATTAGAATAGAGAACGCCAACTAAGATAAATACCTTTCTTTTAAGAACATTAGATCTCGATTACCCTAAATCCAAAAGAAGGGTTAGAATTTTGACTGTCAGTAATGGGTAATACAAGTTGTCTAAGTCCCCTGTTAGCACGGAGATAAGAAAGTGTGCGTATACATATTCACAGACGATGTTTTCTAATCCGATTACATTAACCAACAGAACTTTTACATGGCTATATGAATCTGTAGTGTTATTACAATCTAATCGACATTATTTTGCTCTGTCAGGAGAGTTCACATTTGGTGGACAAATCCATCACCCGCATGCGCAGGTCAAATAAATAAATGTGTTTACATTTTATATTTAAAGAGAAATTTGGGGCTGGAGACACGCTACACACAAATTAAACTTCCTGACTTCAAATATATTGGGATGAAATGTGTAAATTGCAAAGGAAATGAAATCCCTCAAATAAATCCACACAGTTTCTAATAACTTGGCATGCGCTCAGAGTTACACTGGAATGATTTTTTGATAATTAATAGCAAGTTTAATAAATATCCCTACTTTGTAGACAAATAAGGGGTTTCTAAAAATAACCAGAGCCCTGAATTACTCAGAGGAAATGAGAAAAGGCACTGGGGACAATTTTTAGGAACACGCATTGTTCCTGAAATTGCTGAGGAAAAGGATTAGGTTTTACAAAAAAGACCACACTGACACACTTTTATCTTAATAAGGTTAATTTCTTTTTTCCAGTTTAATTTTTTCCAATTTATTTTTTCCAGCGAAGCCCTTGGTCCCTACAGCCTGGTGCCTTCCCCTGGTGAAGTCTGTGTTTTCCGCGCACCTTGGCGGGTGTCCCCGGCGAGCGCTAACGGAAGGACGTTATTCATGCGCCCAACGACGTCCCACTGAGCCGCTACCACTTCTCACACCATGTTCTTCGGAAATGCAAGATCCCCGTGGGCAGCCCGCTCCGGCGGGCCATCTATTTTCAGGGACATTTCTACAGGGCCTTTCGCTTCAGGTAATGACCCCTCCCATGCCGCTTCTGCCTCATTATGCCCAGGGAGCCTGGGCCCAGCCCCGTGCCCTGGGGCCGCAAGCGCACGCACAAGCTCCCGCACTGTCCGGCCCGGGGGGACACTTGTCCCGGCGCTGAGACGCGGGTGACGGTGTTCCTCCCCGCGTGCGCTGGCCGAAAAGAGACACAAAGGGGCAGCGAAAATGCAGGGACTCTAGGAATTCTACTCAATACTGTTTCCTGTTCCATGCTGAGACCTTTTTTGTTTGTGGTTCTGTCCGGCGCGATCCCCGCTTCAGCGCGGCACTCACCGAAACGGCTTCGCGCGGGGAAGCGGTCGGCCGACCCCAGCCGCGCTCGGGGGCACGAGGCGGCGGCTGGGGACCACGCGGGCGCTCGCGGCCTTGTTCGTCCAGCGGCCGACGCGGAACCGGCCTCGGGGACGCTGGCCCTCCTGGGAGGCAGGTCTGAACCATGGTCCCACCGGACTTCTAGTCTCTCTTGCCGTGATGTCTCTTTACAAGATAACAGAAGGTTAGAGCCAGGAGGCACATTCGACCCCCTGAATAAAGCCCTTTATTTATTTATTGGGGGGGGAGTGGAGAGCATCAGTTTCTATTTTGAGCCCGTGACAATACCCCACTGTGGGTTTAATCTGCGTTTCCCGAGGGCTACCCACGTCCAGCATCTCTGCTTGTGCGCGCCTTCTTTCCAGGGAAACGTCTTTGCGTGTGTCCGCGCGCGGCCCGCCCGCACTGAGCCTAGTGGAGGAGGCGCGGGAAGCCAGCAGAGCACGAGTGTCCGCTTCCACAGGTACGGGGCCCCTCTCGAGGGCAGCTCCGCAGGCCGCTGAGCGCTGTTGCACGGCCGGGCTGAGGGCTGGGAGCAGAGCGACCCCCAGGATCCTGACACGCGCCCTCCAGAACCTCACGGAAACGGGCTGGGGCTCTGCCTGGGGTCGCCCAGCGAGCAGCACCTGCTCCCTGCTGGGATCGGGGTCCGCGGCTCCAGCAGAGCCCGATCCGGGGGAAGCGATGCCCGTGGAAGGTTCTAGCAAACCCAGGTCCTGAGGTCAGGAAATCGCCTGCCCTGGGCGAGGGAGCCTTCGGGAAGGATTTCACCGGATCCCGGGGGGTTCTCGTCCTCGCCCGGACGCGACCGGCTCGGGGAGACCTGGGGCGGCATCTGCATCCCGGCTTTATCGTGGGGACTCTGGAGACACTGTGCACGATTTCTAGCGTGGCCGCGCCGCGCCTCCATCACGCGTCCCTGGCTCTCGGGGCTCCTCCCCGCATCCGCGCACCACCCCCCCCCCCGGGGCTCCCCTGCCTGCCCCGCCCTCAGGCTGAGCTTTCTCTCACATCAGCGGTGCTGCTTCCTTTAGGCTCCTCTCCCAATGTATCCATCATTTCTGTGTGTTTTCTTTCTTCTAGTGTATTTCTCAGACCACCTGCCTTCCTTCTGGTCTCTTCCATCAGAGCCGTTCCTTCCATACCTGGGAAGCATTAGGATCTACACTGTATTTCCTTACCGGAATGTTCTACCTTTGATTTAAGCTCTGAACATTTCAGGGTATGAAGCCATCACTTTTTGTTTTGTTTTGTTTTAAATATATAACTTGAGCATTTCCGTTAGCTCTCTTTACATAGCTTTTACGCATCTTTTTGCCATTGGAGGTGGGTGCTGCAACGTTTATCCAGCAGGAAGATGATTCACGTAGAAATATTTAGAAGGACGTCCAAGAAGAGTGGTGTACTAAAAGCCAAATCACATAATCTCAGCGGGCTCCTGTGGCTTGCAGACATGTTGGGGAAGACAGAGGTGCCCCATGCTCTTTCTTCCTTGAAGTCGTGCATTAAAGGCTTTATAAATATTAGAGCTGCTTAGCAGAAAAAGCGGTAAAATTTGCCAAGTGTTGAGTCTGTATATGTAAACTTACCCTGTTGGGTCTTTTCTAAAGGAAGCCCTCTAACCAGGGAAATGGGCTTGGGGCCTCCGCATCACCACAAACGACAAGGCATCCTTCTGAGGCTAGGCTTAAAGATTCACTTCTTCCTGCTCCACTCACAGCAACTTGCCCAAAGGAAAGCCCTGTCCCTGTATTCCCGCTGTGTCTTCTACACGCTGTGCGTGTCGGCTGACTTAGAACAGTAATGGACTTGGACTCCCACCACTGTGATGCTCTTTACGGCGACTGGCAGACCTCTCTTATTCTTGACCCTGTCGAGACTGTGGCTCATGATGAAACACTCTTCCTCTAACACATGACGTAGTAGACAAGAGACTTGTGTGTTTGGGATAGCTAAGAAGTCAATATGGGGGTGACTGGCTGGCTCTGTCGGTAGAACATGTGACTCTTGGTCTCAGGGTCCTGTGTTCAAGCCTCAGGTTAAAAAACAAAACATTTTTTCAGAAAGAAGCAAATATGCAGTCTCAGTTTGCATGTCATAGCAAAACACCATAGATTAGGCGGCATATGTAATAGATGTTTCTCAAAGTTCAGGAGGCTGGGAAATCCCAGGTCAAGGTGACAGCCAGCCTGGTTCCCGAGTGAGGGCCGGCTTCTTGGATTGCTGGCCGCAGTTTCTTACTGTGGCCTCACATGACAGAGAGCGGAAGGAGGGGGAGAAGCTCTGATGGCTCTTCCAACGAGGGCGCGCATTTCGCCAGAAGGCCCACCCTGGTGACCTCATCTGAACCTCTTAGCTCCAGGAGGCCCCATGTCCTGATGGTATATATCACGGGTTGGGGCTTCGACACGTGAAAGTGGTGGGAGCAGGTACAGTCAGTCCATAGCAGGTGTCCGACGAGCCAGCTACATTGGGATAATTTAACTATCTGTGCATACACAGGTGACTGGAATTCAAAAAATTAGAAGTGCTGACTTCAGAAGCACTCTTATTTTGTATTTTGGGCTAGACTCTCAGGATGGAAATGAAACATCTCTTTGTTTCAGCAGTTTCCTTTGACGCGAGGTTTGATGGGTCGACATGCGTACTTCATCCATGGTAACACACAAGTACATGCGACCATCACCATGAACATCTGCCCAGAAAGCACGTGGCCGGTGTGGATGGGCCGCGGACTCTCCAGACATCCCACCGGCAACTGGGGTCAACGGGCTGAGAAATACAGACATAAAAACTTAAAGTACAAAGAAAAACACACTTTGTTTCATGGGCTCAGGAACGGTTCATTTTTAGGGAAGTGTAAGAATGTGCTGGTATATTGGGGCGCCTGGGTGGCTCAGTGGGTTAAAGCCTCTGCCTTCAGCTCAGGTCATGGTCTCAGGGTCCTGGGATCGAGCCCCGCATCGGGCTCTCTGCTCGGCGGGGAGTCTGCTTCCTCCTCTCTCTCTCTCTGCCTGCCTCTCTGACTACTTCTGATCTTTCAAATAAATAAATAAAAATCATTAATTAAAAAAAAAAATACTTTAAGAATGTGCTGGTATGGCCGTGTGCGGGGGTGGATTTTAAAGAAAAGCAGTTTCAGTCATCGAGCAGTCATGGAACAAACAAGTCAGGGCTTGCTCCCGATTACGACGTCACCGAGAAGCTTCACAGTGCTTCGGCGGTCCTCTCTCTACCAGTAATTCTGAACACGGTGACGCACATACCCCACAGCGAACCCCACAGTGGAAAACACAGACCCTTGGCCATTACAGACACCCAACAGTTTCTCCTGTGATCACCAGTTCAGGTTCCTGAGTTGGCCCTACGGAAACACATGTTAGGCACATTTTTATGTCCTGTTTGGAACCCCAGTTAATGCTGTTTATCTACCTAAACACACACACACACATGCACGGACCTTACAGTCTTGAGGCTGTCTAATCAAGTGGCAACTTTGGGGGACACATAGCATTTGTCAAAGAGGTTTATTAGGATAAATCTGAAGACTTGACAGGAAAGGTGTTGCTCGGGGACAATAGCAGGCATGTTGGCAAAAGACAGCTGGCCAGCTTCCAAATAGGGGTCACCCTCTCCTCTTTACCTGAATTCACCAGGCACTTTGAGTGAAATGAAATCATACGATACTCCACAGTGCTTCTCTCAGCACAGAGATTGAACAGAAAAGTTTGAAAATGAAACAGTTTTCATGGTTAGATTTAATTAACAGATCCATTTTATCTTCCCTTGTAAGACACATTGCTTGGAAGGAATGTTGGTTACATATTTTTTTCTTTTTTTTTTCCCCCCTTCTCCAGGAGGTTATCAGCCTGAAGGAACCAGAGGCGGGTGGAAATCACATTTAAAGACTTTCATCTGTGCCACATCTTTTCAAGTTACATTAAAAGGGAGAAGATAGAAACACCCCGCTAGTTGCCTGAGATTGGCTTTTGAGTGGGTCAGGTTTCCGGAGTGGAGAGCAGCTCCCCGCCCAGGCAGACATGACTTTTCTTTCTGGGAACCCCTGACATGGTTCAGGTGGCTTACGGAGAGCGCGGCAGCGCTCACTTCAAGGACAGTGCTGTCCCCTTTGTGCAGGAGCTAAAGTGTTCCTGGAAGAATCAGGCATTCTGCAGTGGAAGAGTCTGGGGACTGATCTCCGCTTTGCACGGGGGTCCCAGACAGCAGCCTCTCCATGGGACCCCCCTGTGGGCTTCCATGGGCCACGTCTCCTGGAAGTCCAGACAGGTGAGACAGGCAGGTGCTCTCAAAGAGGATGATTGGCGCGGGTTTCTGAACCTCATTTATCAGAATACATTTCAGGGATCTTTTGATCTCTTGAGCTCTCTCCGATGAAAACTTTCCTAGGACCTCGTCTCTCAGATCAAAGCTGCATGGGGGGCCGGGGGACTTAAGGCGCGTGTAAGAGAGCCTGTCAACATTCCCAAAGTCAAAGTAGACTTGGAAGTATGGGCTGAAGGTAGCTGCGGTGAATGCAGAGTCATTCCCTCCCACATGCACAGAAGAGGAGGGAAAATCCACTTGCTGTTATGGCCTAAAAAATGTTTCCGAGAAGGGTCATTAAAATAATGAAACACATAACTATAAGGCAAATACCCACCAACAGGAAAAAAATGTAAGAGTATCCCTGAAGGATAAATAAAATGCAGCAAGTAGGCAGAAAAACTGGAAACAAAGAAACAGAAAGCATGAGCGCCTGACGGAACAAAACAAAACAAAAAAAGTTCAGGATCAGGGACGAGAAAGGAGATCTGATGGTACACGTACACACCCACACACACTCACACACACTCACACAGTGACACACACACATACACACCTGTGGAAAACGGGAAACACGGTTTCACTTGCTCGTGGGGCATAAGGACGAGCACGGAGGACATTCGTAGAAGGAAGGGGAAAGTCAAGGCGGGGGACTCGGCGCGGGAAAGGAAGCACGAGAGACGGTGGACGAGGGCGGGACAAACCGAGGGTTTTAGCGGGGAGGGTGGTGGAGGGACGGGTGAGCCGTGATGGGTGCTAAGGCGGGCGCGGACTGCACGGGGCACTGGGAGTTACATGCAAACGATGACTGCTGGGACGCGACATCAAAGCTGATGACGTCCTGCATGGTATCTAACATAATAAAACCATTATTTAGAAAAAGAAAAAGGGAAATAAATTCGAAAGGGATATTGAGGGGAAAAGAGAACCACACTGAAAAGAAATAAAGAGAGAGGATGGGCCGGAAGGACGGACGGACGGACAGAGAGAGGATGGAAGGACGGATGGACGGACGGACGGACGGACAGAGGATGGAAGGAGGGACGGACGGAGGGCAGGCAGGGTGCAGGGCACTTCTGCAGCCTACAAAGAGCTGCCAGCTATGGACATAATGAGTGAGCGCAGGTGACTGCAGACAGAGCTCGCTTTGGCATTGGAGAGATGTGGGCCCGAATCTTGATTCTCCCCTCAGGACGGGACCAGTCCGTTGACTTACTCAACATCACCGAGTCTCAGGACTATAAGAAAACATACAAGAGTGGTCCAAGGGCAGGGTAGACCATGAGCAGACACAGAATCAGAGTTGGAAGACAGGGGAATGGTTCAATGCTGCGACCCGCGGTGCGTGCCCTGGGGGTGGGGCGGTGACGGGGCAGCCAGGGTTCCAGTGGGGGAAGGTGGCCACAGGAAGCGTTATGGACAAACCCTTCCCAGCAACACTGAAACTGAATGAAGTACAACTTTGAGAGTGGTGTTTGGTACAATTGACCACAGACCCTTCCGGATTCATCGGTGCTGCCTCTGAGGGCCACCTGCTTTCATCAGTGAGCCTGTGCTTACATTCAGGCATGTTCTGTGCTTTCAGTGCAAGCCAGAGGTCCTGTCACCAGCCGCTGCTGGGGGAGGGATCTGTCTCCTAAGCACCGAGTTCCTGCGTTATCAGACAAGTAGGGAAAGCCAGTGGAGACCCGGTAGGGCCGAACTGAGCCACTCTGCAGGGTGACAATGACAGGATGGAGCTTTGCATGAAGGGCCTGGTCACCTCGGTAGGCATATGTTAGTGTCACGGCACCTGGGAAGGCAGATGCCCCGCAGGACACCTTTTACTCCTTTTGTTTGTGACGCGCTCTCAACGCGTGTTCACGCTAAATGACTCGTGCTTGTCTCCCCGCCAATACTGAAGTAGAAGCTCCCCTAGCCATCTGCCCTCGACCGACCCCCTACGCCCTCAACCGCACCCCCTGCGCCCCAGGCGATGTCTGGGTCCCTGCCCTTGACCTTCCAGGCACCCCTCAACTGCTTCTCAGGGCTGTCGCCCTGCTACCCTGTGTCACTATTCCTGTATTCAACTCTCCTGTTCAGTCTGCCACCAGGTCCTGCGAAACTTGATTTCCAAATGTGTCTCGTAACTTCCGGCCTGTCCACCTCATTCCCGGCACCTTGGGGCTCTCTCCCTGCCGGGTGGCTCTGCACGCCTCTCAGCCGGCTTCCTGTGGTCCCTCCGCTGTGTGCCCACAACAGTATGCCCCCCGAGCCTCCCTCGCAGGAGAGGAACACTATTTACTGTAGTTAATCAAGCCCCTGGATGCCACTCACTTGTCCGCAGCTCTGCGTCTTTGTGCCGACCTTCTTTCCCTTAGCCTGTTGCCCTGTGACCCCAGAGGCTCTCCTTGGTCGTCAGCCTGTGGCTCACGTTAGAAAATGCCTCTCAGCGTGCGGACGTGCTTCCTCCTGCCGCCACCGGTCTCTTCCTCCCCATCTTTCTCGCTCTCTCCTGATTCCCACATTCTGTGTTTCTCTAATGATGATTCATCTTTCAAGCCAGAAGAATTTTCTTCGTGAACGTTCTCCTTAGAGTTTAGACCAAATCAAATAAACCCACTCGACGCTTTGCCCATCACGTGAGGCTTTCAACGTGGCCAAGTAGGTTGTTTTTAGAGCACTTACCACGGCTGCAACTTCACCTTCCCCATGTGATCGTTAGTTAATCTCTTGCCTTTACTCACTATTATGCCCTTGAAGCCCACTGGAGGCCCTGGCACCTGACAGACGCTCATGAGACATTTGTGGGGGAAAAGGAGGGAAGGAGAGAAGGAATGAGAGCAGGGAGGGAGGAGACTGAAGAAAGGCTCTAGAATAACATGTAGCATCTTGATGTTGCACTGTAACTAATGAAATCATATATTAACGCCTTAGGTATAAAACAATAGAGGCAATAAAATAAAAGAGGCATAATCCTTGCCTTCCGTTTTATTGGCAATCAGAGACAATGATAAATAACTATAAGACTACATGATGACTCTTTTGGTAATAACACACATACCTCCCCCTCTGCGTACAGGTGAATTAGAGGCTGTCTGAACAGGTTAGATGGAGTCATAAAGTCTATGGAGAAGAAATGTGTTTTAGTAACTTAAGAACCACCATGTATCTATTATCACTTACATAGCCAGGTAGCTTTACAACTAAGTAGTTCTTAGTTACTATAAAATTCACGGGCAGTGAATTGCCCAAAGAATCATTTCGTTTGAAGGTATCTGATATTACAGACAGAAATTAAAGTAAAGACATGAATTTGGAGTTCACCATAAAATACATGGGCTGTCTATGTATGTAGATCTTGGAAATGGATAATGGGGCATTTCCTCACAAGGCACTTGAGGCAGATAAAGAAGTTTTGAGGAGGCCCATGGTTAACAACACGTTAATATAAAATGCTCTCAGTAGCAAGGCTGTCTGGCTGCCCTTGTCAGATTTTGACCAAGTCAGTGCATCGTGGTAAGGGTCTGGTTTTGCTGGCATGTGTATCCCTGGTCAGAGCCTCAGAGCCTGTCACTGTGAACACTTAGTAACCAGTGACGCTTGGCAGATGAGAGGCTGCACGTCCCCAGACTGCGTCCACCAACCAAACCTGCAGAACTGTGACAGCAACGATCTGCCATGGCCAAGTCCAAGGCAGCTCAGCGTTTGCCCCACTCACTGTAAACTCTGCAGCTCTAATCGTCGCCCACACGCCCTCACTCACAGAGACCTTCCATAGGGGACTCTTGGGACACATCACACTCCCGCTTGCCTGTGCCAGGCCGCTTAAATGCACACCCAGGAAAAGAGGTTTCCTTCGTCTGCAGATGGTACACGGGAAAGGGACAGGTCCCCGCCCTGGAGGGCTCACCTTGGTTGCAACGCGCGCGCTTCTGCCAGGCGGACGTTATTCAGCTCAGAAAGACCCTTCTTAATGACTGACGCCTTACTACTAGTTTTGGTTCATGCCCACTTTGGATAAACATTAAAATACTGAGCTTCTCTTCGGTATTGTTGAAATTCAGAATATAAAAATGCAGTGCTTAATTTTAAAAAATCAAAGCAATTCAATTCTGTGTATTTTTAGACTCAACGTAGTCCCAAACATAACCATCTCTGTTCTAGAATTTGATGAGTCTCAACTTTACTTCTGACATTCGGCCCAAAGTTCCAATTTTGGGTCCAGGGAAAGTGTTTTTGATACTCTAAAAACTACAGTAAGCCCTCCTAATCTTTCTTCTTCAGGGATCATTTTTTTTTTCCACAAAGAGATAATCTCTTACTAAAGGGTTAGGAGAATTGAATGACAAGACTATCTAAAAGAGCCCAGACTCTCAGAAAATGTTTACTGAGTCTGAAATGTATCGGTTTCTATAACTACTTAATTTCTTTAAATGAAGCTTTATGCATAAGTGCATAAATTATGCAAAATGTATGTGTAGTAGAAATGCTTGTTTATTGATTTCCAAAGTAGGTGGCCATTTCCCAAATTAATCACAAGTTGTTTTATCTACAAAAATGCAGATTTAAAACCACATTTCTAGAATAGTAGATATAACAGCTTGTAATTTGTTTGAAGATCCTTTGAGCATTCTTACTAATGTATGCAAATGATGTGAATAAAACAATATGCCATGGAAGGTTAAATACATATTTTTTAAATCACACAGAAGTTGCAGGGTGTTAGGTGAAAGGGCCATGCTAAATTTCAATGGTGTATTTGGAATCCACACTGTGCTTAGAATCATTTCGGATCAATTTGTGCGCTGGGGAAATGCATGCACTCGGCTGAATCTGAGAAATATGTGTTATTTTGTCACCTAGATTTTATGAGGAGAATTCTTCCTAGAAAAATGAGTCTAGGAAGTAATATGAATCTAAAAGCCCTGGGTCACTTAATTCAACCTCCAACCTATCCTTACTAGTGTTACTCTCCAACATGAATGTACTTTCCCTGTGATTTCCTTCGCTCTGTGAAAGGACACGCCGTGAGGAACCGTGTTCTCATCCCCGAGTGTTCACACATGACGGCTCTGGGCAAGTGCATTAAATCACAGCGTGGGTGGGAACAGGAAACCAGAGAGGGATCGGTGATGCTGAGTTGAGTAGATGGCGGTCAACACGTGCTCAGGTTTTAATGTGAATACAAGAACACGCAACACACACACATATGTCACAGAAAATAAGAGTGTCTCTTCCGAATCATGAAGAGGAAAACACAATTTTTTATGACGTCGGCATGAACTGCCTATAAGGTTTCTTCCAAAGGCCCTCCATCCTTGGAGAGTGGATTGTCTTTGGTAAGTGAGAGCGACCATGCGCTACTAAGACCCCAAATATCTAGAGGGATGGATGCACTCAACCTTGTTTTTAACTTCTAGTCCATATTCTTAAATTTGGTAAGAGGTACTGCCGCACATGACTTAAGGAGACTCGAGGAACCAAAATGACTTGCTAATTTCAGTGGGCTTTTCTGCAGTTCCCTCTTTCTCCTTCTGAAAACCCCAGCTCCTCCAGTTTTCAGATTTCAGGGAAGTGACTCCACTCTAGTGACGCACAGAGCTCAGGGCGCAAAGCCAGTTAGCAACGGCTATGCCTCCCCATGGCCGTGAGGTTGCCTGCTCAGAACCAGTTGCCACATTGCCCTGGTTGAGCTGACTGGGTGTCCATGTGTCTGGGCATGTGGTCTAAGCTGGTCCTACCATAGGAAGTTCATGGCCAACATCCAAGAGCTGGGAAGAGGTTTCTCCCATCCCTTTGGCTGCGGTTCTGGAGGCTTCTAGCAGCTGTGGCTCCATCATGAGCAATGCATTATGAGAAACCATTAGCCAACAGGTAATGCAGACCCAAATGAATTTTGGAGAAAATGAGCCACAGCTCTGAAGAAATCATGAGTGTTAGGCTCAAGCCATGTCAGCATCCCCGCTGTTTAATAAGCCAGTGGAGTCCCTTGGTTGTTTGAGCCAGTGTGAGGTGTGCTGTCTGATACTTGCTAAGGAAAATATTACAAGCCACAAATGATAGGACCGCCTCACTGAACTTGTTACGTGACCTCCCTGAACCATTACTTGCCAGGAGACCGACCCGGTTCAAATCCTTTCCCCTCTTTCCCCTCAAACTAAACAACCAAAGTTTAAGAGAGAACGAGGAAGAGAAGCAGGACAGCAGAGTGCACAATCCACTTGGGGAAGACAGGGCGGTGTTTACCCCGTTGAGCTGGTCAGAGATTTGCCTTCCTTCTCTGTGAGTGGATATGATCTACGTGGCAGACAGCAGGGGCTCAGCACGATCCCCAGCAGTGACCACTTGTCAGCACCAAGTGTCGACTGCCCTTACCTTCCTGGATGCTGAATGCAAACCTTTGTTAATCCGGGTTTGGAACGTTTCGTTATTTCTTCCGGTAAGCACGTCTTTGGAGGAGTCAGAATGCTGTACTGAAACTATTTGTTTATAAATTTCAGCACTTCAGTATGCATCTGCTACTTTTCAAATTAGAATCATTTATTTATTTTTTTAAGATTACTGGTTTTTTTTTTTTTTTTGGTCGGTTTGTTTGTTTTTGCGATAGAGAAAGCAAGAGTACAGGAGCCAGGGGAAGAGCAGAGGGAGAAGGAGAGAGAATCGCAAGCAGACTCCTCCCTGAGCTCAGAGCCCGACACAGGGCTCAATCCCACAACCCTGAGATAATGCCCCAAGCCCAAATCAAGAACCAGACACTCACCCAGGCATCCCTTTACTTTTTTTTTTTTTTTTAAGATTTAGTTCATTTATTTGACAGAGAGAGAGATCACAAGCAGGCAGAGAGGCAGGCAGAGAAAGGGGTTGGGGGAAGCAGGCTCCCTGCTGAGCAGAGAGCCTGAAGCGGGAATCGATCCCATAACCCTGAGATCATGACCTGCGCCAAAGGCAGAGGCTTAACCCACTGAGCCACACGGGTGCCCCCACGTCTTACTTTTTTATACTTAATATCTGAGAAGCACCGAATTCCTACGGTGGTTTTAAAAGCAAAGAAGATAATACATGAACAGCCAATGCTATTTGAAAAGTCCCACACAAAGGCAAAGACCTTTAGGTAGTGTATGTATTTTCAATTTTGGATGTCAGGATATTGTAGGTCACAATAGTGTACAGCTTTTTTCTTCTGGCAAAGGGACACCAGCATTCAGTAATATTGGTCAAATTCATGCTGTCTCCTTGAAAACAATGGTGTAAATGCTTCAATCAATCCATTTAAATAAATATGTATGATAATATGATTTGTCACTATGCTAAATGTATTAAAATATTCTATTTAAAGTCCAATAGTGAATGCATGTTTCATTAATAGTTTTAACAACTTTGAGAAACTTCCAAAGAAAGCCAGACCCATTTCTCCTGGAAAAGTAAGTATTGTTTTATGCACGTAGAGAGTCACATGAACTATACAGACACCCACGCTCTTACCTCTCATCAGCTATGAAAAGAGTCAATACAGTCCAATTTGTCTAAGAAGGCAGAAGTTAGAAATAAAGATAGATAGGTTTTAATTTAATCTATGTTGTTATCATTGGCGTGCCACAAAAAACCAGTGATTTAGAACTCTCGTTTCTCATCTGCTAATGTTTCTGCAAATTTTGTTCATGCTATGGGTAATATGCCCACCAAACAATTATTACTAAAGTGAATTGAATTATCTCGATTTCCTTTTCAGTAAACTCATCAAAAGAGTAAAAGATGCATTAAGAAGTCATGAATGTAGATACAATATTCTCGCATTATACAAAAAAGCAAAATCCAAAGCTCATTTAGTGGCTTATTAATGTCCTACTAAATGCATGGTTCCACTTGGAGGGGCTTTCCAAGCCAAAACCTTGTTCCTCTCCTGCTCAGAGCCCAGCCCCTATGTTTGCACATTTACTATGCACTGAAGGACACACCTGATTCAGCCTGGTCTGGTCGGAGACAGGGAGTCAAGACCAGGAGAAGCTAATCCACTCGCATTAGCGACTGACCCAGGAAAGCCACCGTGGCAATAGGGGAATGTTGTTTATCAAACCATTCAGAGAGAAGCTGAGAAAGCCTTTCTGCAGAATCAAGGTAATGACCGTGAATCTTGCAAACATGTAGTCTCCTGAAGCGTGGGATCTACCCGTCAGATCCCACTGTCAGCCACCAGACGGCCCCACTGTCTCCTTCCTGCCCACGAAGGGTCCTCACACCCTGCGAGGGAGGTGCCCCACGTTTCCTGCAATAGCTCAGAGGTGGCTCTGCTCTTCACATCTCTCTCTAGACGCTCAGCTACGGGTACATTCACAAAATGCCAACAAAGAATGAGGAGAGATTTACTTCCTGGACCGTGAATCTATGCATTTTGGATCATTAACCTCCTTCAAAAGCTGTAAAGAAATAATTAGCAATGTGAGTGGAATATCATGTACAAGGGGTTTGTTTCAAGTCAAAGGATTATTTATTATAACGAAATTTGAGGAAATACTATTACTGATTGGATGCAGCCTAAATACATCACCGTAGGTGGACATGATGGCATTTTACAACTTTAAAAAAAATTTTTTTAGAAATATTTAAAAAGCTGGAGAATTTTGTACAAGTAAAAAAGGAGGGACAGCTGGGGGGCTCAGTTGGTTGAGGTAAGCAACTGCCTTCAACTCCGCTCAGGATCCCAGGGTCCTGCGATGGAGCCCTGCATCGGGTTCTCTGCTCAGTGGGGAGCCTGCTTCTCCCTCTACCTGCTGCTTCCCCTGCTTGTGCTCTCACTCCCTCTCTCTCTCTCTGCCAAATCAATCAATCAATAAATAATCTAAAAGAAAGAAAAAGAAAAAGAAAAAAAAAGAAAAAGAAAAAGCAGAATGCAGAATGATAGCTTTTTCACATGTGAATAGACGTAAGAAAATAAAAGACTACAATAAACTTGAGTCCCAGCCAGTTCTATGCGTAAGGACATCACAGGTACAGCTTGTTTTCCTCCATATATTTGAAAAATCTTCCTACAAAAATTGCCCATTTATTTTTAATAATAAAAAATAGGACAGATGACCTGGTACAAATAGGTTTTCTATTTATCTCACCACATACAACCCACCGCCTTTCCCACCTAGCTTATGTTCTCCAAATTCTAATTGCTTCCAAAGTTTAAAGGTGGCATCTTATTCTTAGGATTACTGTATGTAAATTAATTATATATATTTTGTTAAGTAATGATATATAATTTAATATTTTGTAATAATTTTATATGTAAATATGACCTTTAATACTCATATATATTGTCACCATAACTAGCCAGTTGCTAATTATTTAGTTCACATGTAAGGTGTGTTTTCTAAGGATTGTATTAGTTTGCAACGGTTGTTTAATGATAGAACTACCTCTATACAGAGAACCATTTTAAAATCCATGTTTTTCTCTGGACATGCTTAGTACTTTGTCTAAGTTAATCTATTTGAACACTTTTGTATACATTAAGGTTAATATTAACAGAATCTAAGATCACTAAGGTATTAAGTGTAAAAATATGTGTAAAATACCATCAGTATTGGTTCCCTGCCTCCTTACGGAGAAAAGTAAAAACAGAAAAATATCTTCAACTTTAAGTCATTTGTCATAAATTGTTAGTAAGTCGATTTTGCATTTTCAATTCTTGAAAACAGTAAGTGGGAAAAAAAGAGATTCATTGTTCACCCACGTACAAGAAATGACACACAGAAAGGTGCATTCGTTTTCCCTGTTTCACTAATCAATCAGCTAAGGAAATGATAAAATTGCAGAGTAGGGATGCCTTTTACATTTCACCAGCTGTTTCCAACCAATACAATAGAAGGATCTTTCCCCCCTTAGGGGGGAAGGTAACTGGAAGACAGAAGAAATAAGGTCACCTGACTCAGAACCTGGGCTACGCAGTGTGTGAATCCGGCCATGCCCTGCAATGTCAGGACTCTACCTCATGTCCTCACAATGAACTCTACTAAGGGGAGTGACAGAAATTCATAATATATACTGTAAACAAACTTGGCCAACAAGAAAGGGTAGAGGGAATCTCAGATACGAACAAAGTTTAGAAAGGAAAGGAAAGGTAGAAAAGAAAGACAAATACACATATACATTCCATAAAAACAACACAGCAACATGAACATTTTATACACACATACACACACACACACACATCATATATGCATATATACACACATTATATATGTAAACACATACATACACGAATATCAGAGTGCTGCCTGATCAATAATCTTTTAATTGAGATATGATAGAACAATTACATTTGAAAATTTAATGAAGGGAGGTGAAATTCTGATACAAACTCTGAACACTTTTCGGTAACATTGTTTTAAATCTATAAGTGAGAATATAGTACTTATTTATAGGTTTGGTGACAGAGGCTGATTTCTCTTTGGGGAGCGGAGATGGATTTCCAGAATGGAGAAAGGTGTGAAGGGATTTAATAGTGTTCCCTTTGAAAGTGCTGACCTTGTTGTGAACAAGAATCAAGCCTGCAAAGGCTATTTATTTTTAAACTTTTTTGTTTTAGCCTAGTTCCACCATATTGTTTTCCAAAGGGAACCAATTAGCAATTTTATCTCATCTGGAACACCTAAGTAGTCTCAGTTACCTTTTCGTTATGTACTTTATACCAGAATCATCAGTGGAGCCTCCACCTTCCATCTTCTCTACCTTCTGGAAGAGAAACAGTTAGGGCCACACTTTCTTGTTCGACATCCATGGAATTAGTGAAGCCTTCTGACTGAGCTGTCATGCTTTCTCTTTTTGGCAGGTGCAGAGTGTGATGGATGGAACACTTCCTTTTCAGGGGGCTGGTTGACATACACACACATACAAACACATCCTTGCTGATAATATGCTATTTGGAACTTTAAGACCATGGATTGGTAAATGTGGATTGAACGTGAGGGAGAGAAGGTAGGAGGCACACAATTAAAGGGGACAGAGGTGTGTCTTACCACACTGGAAAAAGAAAGATTTTTAAGTGGAGAGGACGAGCGTCTAGTCCCAGGTAGCACTGGAGGTGGCTGGACCACTCATGAGTCTGGCACATGGCTGACCACAAGTGAATTCTATGTACTTATGAAAATCATCTTCTGGGGCTGAGTTTCAGGTGATCTAGCTAACATGAAAGTCAACTCTTCGCTTGCTAAGAGCTGCTATAACAACCAATCTTGGAGGACCAGCAGAGAAGCGTGCCAGTGACAAGCAAAGAAGCTGAAGTCTTGAGTGGGAGCACCAAAACCAAGGATGGGGTGTTCTGCAGACCTGAGTCCTGCTCCCGTACCCACAGGATGGTCGCACCATCAGATGAAGGGAAGAAGGCATCTTACTAATGACCCTTCAAATACCGTTAGACACGTAGGTGGTGGGGTGGTGGATAAGCCAGATTTCATCGGACTTCAGTAAAGTAAGCCATATGCTGTATCCTGCAACTGTCATAGAAAAAACACCCATCCAAACCAAAAGGAGATAAAGAACCTTAATACAAAGTCGGTGATTTATATCAATATTAACTCGAACCAGTCAATTCATTGTGGAGGACATTTTAGAGGACATGACTTTTGGCACTGTTTCGGGGATATTTGGAATAGAATCTGCAGAAATTTTATGTAAGCTATATAAGAACTGAATAAGAGAGGTACTTAATCTGTAACTACTTTTCTCAGTGAATAATAAAGAAGTTACGCAAGGCTGAATCAGTGTAGGCTTAAGATAGGCCCCCACTGTTTTTGATCTTTCAAGACAGCCAAGGTTAGAGTCACCTCCCTTTTCCCCCAATGCCTTCAGTGTGCTCAGGAGCACATGCACGTGCACACACACGCACACACACACACAGACACACACAATCTCCACCCAGAGGCCTGGTGGCTGGGATCAGTCTGGATAAGAGTAGGTCTTCTGTGAAATCGTGTGGTTGACGTTTCAGGTCCTGATAATTCAATACTCCTCGTCCAAACCGTTCTTCCCTTCTGCTTGGTTTCCTGTAGGACGCATTTCAAAACCCTTCCCCATTGTTATGAGATATTTAACTGATCATCCCGAGGTTCTTCTCCTTCTCTTTTGCAGTTGTGTGACCTCATCCAATTCACATAGGAACTGGAAGACCGTATAACTCGTTTTAAGGTACTTGACTCTAGAAGTTTACTCTGAGTGTACCAGAAGAGTCTAGTTTCTTTAGATGTTAAATAGCGGTTCTTTTACCTAAATTCTCATCCCCAGATACAAACTCTAAGATGCATATTGATCTAAAGGACTGTGTCTATCTCAGTGAGAATCAGTAACATGGACTTGCCCTGAAGATCAGTCAAAGGAAACTGAAAAGCTATCCATGCCCGCAGTGATCGGATGTGATGCGGAGCCTGGCCTAACGACGTGCCCCCTACCACGCCGTAGCAGGGAAGGGCAGCCACCCTATTCCCTGTTGCCAGCGGGGGTAAGCATGGGTACTGTGATAATAAGCAAGATGGATTGGATTTCATTAAAATACTAAGGAAAATCCTTCAAAATGGTTCTTAATTAAATGGTCTCCAGCTAAGCAGCAGTCAGAACAGAACGTGAACCTTCCCTACTTTCTATTCAACTGAATGTCATATTGACTTCAAAGCCTATGGGGGGGCTTTAACTAATAACAATGCTTCCTATTTACATAGTTGTGTTTGTAGGAGACCCACACAGTGCTTTACAAATGTCATCTTATCACCTCAAACAGTGAGTCAATTACAGAGCTGAGGAGAGAACCCAAGACTCAGAACACCCTGAGCACTAGACTCTCATGAGATCAGTTCTAATTAAGCATCAGAAGTGGTCTCCTGGTACAGGTGTGTTTGACGGCGAAAGTAAAACTTGGTGTGAATTTTTTGACATATCAATAACTTAACAGCACAAAGAAGTGGGTGCCCATTAAATCATTCATTGCCAGTTTACAAAAACCAGGGATCGGCTTATTCTGATATCAACAACCAATGAAAAATTATCTGATCACATGAATACCATCTTCTGGTATCCACAGAACGACACATTTTCAGGTAGCTAGCAAATAATTTCATTGAGTAGATTTGATGATAAATTTGCTCCAACCCAGTAGATAATTTGTTCATCTTGTGATTCCCAAATTCAGCAAACAGAGCAAACAGCACAGGCTCCAAATCTAGAAATTTCACTGTGTGTGGGCTTTTGTTCTTGTGCCTTATTGTTGAGTGTTTTTGCATATATGACATTGATAACAATATCAATTAAAACAGTAAAATTCTTAACTTTGGATATATAGAAGTGTAAATTTTAGCATTGCTAGTTTAAGTTGTGACACCAATAAAACTCACTTTCTTGGGTGTTTATTAACTTTAAAGAGTCTTAACTTGATCATACATTTCATAGGAAACTAGAAAACATGATTTTAGGTATAAAGTTATAATAGAAAAGGATTGGCGAAAAGTCATTCATTTCTGAGATACTTCTTGGACATATTCTTGGAGATATTTTTAAGTGCCCTATGTACGATTATGAATATTTGTGACCAAAGTATCTTTTGAAAAGTTGAAGAACACATTCAGTAATGGCGTCGTAGTTCAGAAAATAGACAAACGTGTAGTGAGAAATAATATGTCTAAGGCAACAAAACAAGTCATTTTTTTTTTCCCCCTCAAATGCCTTTGCTTTGTTTCCTGGTCACAGGAACCTGTGCACGGTACTTTGTTGGTGGTTCTTCCCACATCTCACATTCTCCTGCTATAACCCTGTTAGAGGTATCAAGCTGACTCCATATGGAATTCCTCTATGGAATCCCGATAGCGCCTTCTATGGTGTCTTGATGACTCAAGTCATCATATGCTTGTATGAATGATTAAAACCATTAGGTAGATTCAAAGGAAAACCTCCATTCAAGGACTAGCTACAAATGTTATCATTTTCCCCCTTCAGGAAGCGGGCTTTATTACCATATTAAACATAGTGCAAAAAATAAAAAATAAAAAATAAATCCAAGTACAGGGTTCAGAGAAGAGAATGTACCAGAAGCACAATGAAAGTTCCACCCGAAGGATTGCAAGACACTCTGTGGACCACGGATCTATTTTAGACAATTTCATTACACACTGAAACATTTAGTATAAAGCTCATAATTTGCTATCAAGGTGTATTTATTTGTCAACAAAGTGCATTTTGTTTAACTTTGTAACAAATTAGGGCTATCAAAATTTCTAGTCCAATAAGAATATCACAGATACATGTCATACAGGGCTTCCCCCTTGCCTCAAGATCCTGAAGAGAAGTATGTGGCAGTTTCATGGCCTATTTTAAGTAAAAGGCCTATAAACATTAAAATATCTACTTCTCACTTTCTCTGTGTCTGCACAAACTGGACAGAGGGATGTTGCTAGCACACTCAGAGTTTCAAGTGATCAAAGAGATAAAATTTTGCAGAATTTGAGGAAATGCCAGAATCTTTATTTTTTAAAATGGGTATTAGATGATACACTAGAATCTTTGTGTGACATTCCTGGAAAAAATTTCAGCCAAGGTATGATAGTAAATTCCAGAAATACTAAATTCTACATCAAGAGATTTTCTATTAGCAAACATATGCTTGTCCCTAAATCACGTACAAAGAGTTATTAACACTTACATTGGTCCCAGGTTTGCAATATGACTTTGCAAATTAAAAAACTACACTGGAGCCTTTTTATAGGGATTTGAAATCCTGAAACTGTCATTTCTATTATGCCATGAAATGTCCACCTTTAAAGCTGTATCTGGATATTTTAAAATACGCTTTTTTTCCATCTTTAAGACGGAATAAAATTGCACACGGCATTTCACCTGGGAGTGAAGGGGAGCTACGGAATCCACGAATGTTACCAAAAGAAACTACCATCAGCAGCGAACTCACAGTGATGTACTGCTAAGCACAAATGAAACTCGAGAGCCAACTTGTCAGCGGAATGAATAGGGGAGAGTCTGAATTTCAGCGGTAAGCCGGACTTTAATTTTCTTCCCTGATAACCTTTAGCACAAGCTGTTATTTCAAAGTCACTCGGCCGACTCACCTAGATAGACACCTATTTCCAAAGAAACCACCTTCTTGCAACATATTTAGTAATTATATTCATCTTGATAACATCCTTCTTGACAATTTTATCATTGACGGAACTCTCAGCCTGTGAAGGTGATTTGGATTTCCCCCCTTCCTGACCTTATGTTCTGTGACGAGCATTCTGTAGAGCAAATACCATTTGTTATGTTATCTTGGGAAACGGCTGCACTTCCTCCAGGAGCTGCGGCAAAAAGTCTTTCATTTCTGCAGTCCCTCTCTGCCTGTCAGGACCGCATTAATGGAGTGGAAGGAAGGTCCCTTGCCTCTTTCAACTTTGCTTATTTTCAACCCGATTCCATTAAGGTCCAGGCACATGATATCAGGATTGTATGACCATCAAGCCCAGGATTGGAATTTTCAAAGTTTGACCTTTATATCATCGTTCAAATCTAACCACAACAGAGAAAGTCGAAAAGGCTCTAAATCAGGCAGTATTTTCACATTTCTCAAGCATGTTCCTATAATCTGGCAGAGGATGTGAACTTTGTAGACCTTTTGTCCTCATTCTCCGTAATCAGTTCATGAAAAATAAATGGCCACTGTCCTCTTCTGCCATCAGATTAAACCCACCTACAGAGAGCGCCCCGGACCACCGGGGGCCAGCCACACCATTGCGCATGCCGGCAATGACAGCCTGGGGGACCCAAGCCACCGGCACACCTGCCTGCCAAGCGGCCCCACCTCCACCTGGCCGTCCCTTTCCTCTCTGTCTCCCCGAAAACCAGCAGCCTCTAGCCTGGACCCTCAGAGGGAATCAGGCCAACTGACCTCAACCAAGTCCCCTCAAAAGCAGCCCCCACAAGCCAAATTTTAATATATATGCTAATGAGGTATGAACTCATTAATAAACTTGTTTTAATATCACTGCCAATTAAAACACGAAGGCAAAGAGAGGATGTGATCATTCCTGAATGGCTAATCAATGGGTTTCCTGTCATTTGATGGACCTGCTGCCCCTCATATCATGAGTCTCACGACTAGTCAGCAACAGATTTGAATCACAAATACACATTTCCAAGAAACATTCTTAATAACCACTAATATGACCATATTTCTTATGCTAATCACTCACAATTCTTTAATGTAGAATTTCTTGTCTATTTTGAGGAATGAAAGAAAGAACATTATTTTGAAAACCCATTAAGTCCCGGTTGCTTTCTCTTGCTACATTTTAGTATGTTGGAGCTGTCCCTGGGGCTTCTGGTTGTGTTGGGGACCTGGGGGCTAAGGGAGTGGAGAAGAAAAAAAAAAAACTCAAGAAGCAATGCTGAGCTGAAAAATATGCATCAGCCAGATGGAAAAGATTGGGGAGAAGGAAGTCCAGAAAGAGTGTGTCAACCACGGGAAGAGTACATCTGAAGGTCCTAAGGCAGAGCATGGTGTACGGGGTCAGCAAAGCTGCAGGAGATGACAGGTCACCAACTGTTCCAGTTTTAAAATTGAAAGCCCTAATGACCTCATATCAAACACAATATTATTTCCTATCAGCTCTTAAACTGGTGCTCTTAGAAATCCCACATCTCTAAGTGTCTACCACAGCAGACATGAATCACTTCCTCTTTGAAATGTCCTATGTTGGAAGAAACTCCATTGTAATCTTTTTAGTTCATCGCTTAAATGCTAACGAACTCCATAGCTTTGTACCTCTGACGCTGGACCAATCCATGCTGGGTCACCTGGCTTCGTCCCGTGATCCTGGCACAGAGGGCATCCCTGGAAAGTGTTGTGGAGACTTTTGCCCACAAAGGGATGCTAGGTGTTACCGTATCATAACAAGGGTTTCCGTTACACTTCCTCTTGAAGTTCCCAATTCCCACCGGAAACACCGGTCTCAGTGTTGCTCTGTCCTCAAGGTCTTCATATTCCCCTACTCAGCTAGTGTTTGAGTGCAAAGATGTGAGACCCCCTGCTCAGTCTTGGCAGCATATTGATGAGCAAGAAAGTCTTCAGTTCACATGGAGAACGCGTCCATCACGCAGTGGGTAGGAAGAGAAGAGCAGCTCATTCAGGGAACTGTGTAACGTTGGCGCAGTGTGTGGAGAGCTGCGGAGCTCATGTGAGCCCGGGGGAGAGACGCATTTGGGGCAGGAGGATTTCCTGGAGGTGTGCTTCGGTAGACTTGGCCTCAACGACCCTCGCTTCGTCAGCCCTTTGATCCCGTTGTCCACAAACTATGTGGGGACAACAATCCTATGCTTCTCCTTTTCTTTTTAATCTTTTTGCCCATCCCCCCCATTCTTACCGATCTTTTCACACTTATTTTAAATTCTTCAAATATATTCAGAGTAGGATTGAAGTGGAGCACCTGAATTTTTCTCTTTCTGTTGGATCTTCTCAGACGTGTGACCCTTCACGTTTGTACCAATTTCTCAGCACCGAGTCCCCTTTTCCTAGCTCCTTTTTAAATTTCAAATTCCATAGCGTTATCGTACAGTGTGATGTCAGTTTTAGCGGTACAATATGGTGACTCGGGAGTCCCGTCCGACACCCAGGGCTCCTCACGGCAAGCGGTCTCCTTCATCTCCAGCCCCCCCCGCCCCTCTGGTCACCATCCGTTTCCTTCTCTAGAGTTTAGTCTGTTTCTTGATTTCTCTTTTTTTCTCCTTTGCTCATGTTTTTCATTTGTATGTTATTTTTAATTCCACATATGAATGAGATCATATGGTATCTGACTTTCTCTGACTTATTTCTCTTAACATTATACTCTCTGGTTCCATCCACCTCCTTGCAAATGGCAAGACTCCAACATTTTATGGTTGAAGAATATATATATAATAATATATATTATATATAAATATATTTATATTATATAAATATAAATTATAATATATATTTTATATAAATTATATAAATATATATAAAATATATATATTTCTATATAGAAAATGTGGTGTATGTATATATACCACATCTCCTTTAGCCACTGTCAATCAATGGTTGTGTGGGCTGTGTCCATATCTCGGCTATTTTAATAAGGCTGTAATAAATAAAAGGGTGCATGTGTCCCTTTGAATTAGTGATTTTTTAGCTTTTGGGTAAAGATCTAGTATCACTTATTCTTTAAACCCTCTAATTTCTGACTTTTCTTTCCACACTAATAAAAGGGATTATGGTTATCTTCTAAGGTTCCCAATAATTATTGGTCATGTCACTTCATACATGTAGCCTGTGAGTGGCATCTTGGTCAAACTTTCAACTTTCAGAGTTCTTGCTCTGAAACATGTCCTCCAAGTTGTAGTCAAGAAAGCATACCTAAAGCACCATACTCTCCTTTCTGTGCTCATAATTTGCTACGACCTTCATGCTACCACATTAAAATGGCCTATGACTAAGCTTCACTGACTTCTTCAACTTTGCCTTTCCTTACTAGAACTTTCCCGTCTCACCAAGCTGGTCAATTCGTCACACTCAGACGTGGGTCCTCACTTTGACCACTACGGCTTGTTCAGGACTGAACATTTTGCACTGAGTACATCTCCTCCGTTTTCCTCGACGTTACCACAGTCCCTTCACTTCCCATGTGCAGCTCATCTGTTTTGCGGAGGTTTCTCTGACTACACCAACCCATGGTGTCCTATCTGCTGTGACTCCGGACATTTATGGGCAGCACCACCAGCACTAGGATCATCCATTGAGCCTTATTTCTTTGGTTGATGTGTGATGTGGTTCGTCACTTAAGAGTGAGGGGGGGCTGACCCGTCTGCATTTTCCATTCGCATATATGAGTCACAGACAAATTATTTGATTTGAAAATTCCAGCTACTCATCAGTGACCAGGGACGTCTCTCCAGATCTGTTGGCTTGATTATTACCTTTATCTCTTACCTGGTTCCCCTAAAATATTTTTGCCTGGATATTTTCATTTCAAAAGGATCAGCAAGTCATCATCCTGATTAGCAGTCCCGACTTCTCTCAGGATAAGAACCCCTTTGTTTGTGTCACAGTGAGTTCTATTTTAAGTTGTAGTAGGGTCTATACAGAAGCAGATTTGTGGTTAGGGACATGGGTTCTAGGGGAAGGGCATTTCATCCTGGCTTGTTAATGAATCTCCATCTTAAAAACGGGGATTGTAATAGTATCTGACTTATGAGCAGTCATGAGGCTCAATGAGAGACAATGCATGTGTACTTCTTTCTACGTGGTGATCGTTCAATGAACGATGGCTCCCTGGGAGTCCAGGATACTTGTAGAGGCTGCAGAATCACACACGGATGAACGTGAACTCCTCTTTGTACAACGGGTTATTAGCTACGGAGCACTTTTCTCTTTCATCTGGTTCTTCTTTTACTGCTGCCTCTCCCCATGCAGATGAGAACTCCGCCTTTGTTCTGCCACTAGCGTGGAGAATGGCGTCTGGTATCTGACGTCCTCGTGGAATGGCTGAGTAAGTAGTTGAGTAAGTGAACCCATGGCCATCCGGAATTGTCCAATTTCCACCCATAAAAATCACAAAATGTAGGCATGAACAGAGCTATATACTCAGTTCTGTAAAGTGTGAATGGAACACACAGGAGGAGACTTTGAACCTGGGACTCACACTTACCAAAAGACCCTGAGTAAATCCCTGAGCCTTGGCTGAAAGTAGGGCTGTCACCTGGGGCTGTGCTCTGGCAGGAATTCATGATGATGCTTTCATGCCTCCAGCCCCTGGTGGCCAGGTCGTTTCTGAGCTCCCAGATGAGTTTATTTTAACAGGTTCAGTGATGTGAAAAATTTGGCAGCTATATCATATGATGTATTCTGTTGGCTTAGGTGCCATTCTCTGTCCTGTACTGTTTATTCAAGGGGGGAATGTTGACCAAAAAAATTAGGGTGTCCAAGTGACCACTGACTAGGGCTCAGCCAATAAGTTCAAATTACAAGGCCAAAGGCGATTTAACAGGGACAGATATTAGTGGCTGGTGACATGATTTCTCTGGACAGTTTTAATTACCAGACATGAGAGCCCTGAAATATGGCGATGACTTAATAGCTCAAAGTACAACAGGGAAGCCTTAGTCATTTGGCATAATAAACCGTGATGAGGTACGAACACATTCTACAAGCAGCAAACACACTCAGCCTTAATTTCATAATTAGTAAATTGCATGATATTTGCAACTTTTTATATAAGATGTAAAAGAACATTCTGCATTGAAGAATAATTTAGACAGCCACACATTTAAAATGTTGGTCCTGTCACAGCACAGGGTGATACTCGAGTCCAAGTACTGGTTCCCATCTGTAATTTTTACCGAATATTTAATATGCACATAGAAGGAGTCAGATTATGAAACTGGAATGGTACAATCAAAATATTAAGAAAGTTTCAAAAGTAAGTTAAATACAAACTATTTTCCAAATCTAGGGACATTTTCAGTTTGAAAGCTTCATTCGGTTTCCTTTATTTTTTAAAGAGAACCTTACATGATATGCCACAAACTCCTGGACACCTGCTTCTTTATCTAAGTCCATGTAACAACTGATTCTTCATTGGTATTAAAAATTCAGTGTCATCTCGGAGAGATGTGTTGAACATTTTATAAATGTTCTTTCAAAAGTGTCTGTGAGGGAACAATAAACTCATATATGAAAGTGTTTGTAGAATGGCAAATGACACAGTTTTCGGTCCTGCTTGTCTCAAAGTTCTTAATGTTTTGGTTATTGAGACAGGGATGCAAGGGCAGTTTTGTAGGTTTCCTTTTATCTTCCCTTATCTGTAGATCTGCGCATATATAAAAGTTGTAGGTGACAGCTTGAGGTGTTTCCTTCCATGCGGTGTGTACATGTGTATAGCATGTGTGGTAGAAGGGATCGTTGTGTATGTGGTGGTCGTGTGTGTGAGGTGTGTGCTGTGAGCTATGTGATGTGTATGTTTGGTGTGTGCATGGTGCGTACAGTGCGAGGTGTTTGCTGTGTGTGTGGTATTTGTGGTGTGTGTGTGCGATGTTGTGATGGCTGTACGTATGGTGTGTGTGGGTAGGCGCGTGTGCGTGTGGTTTGATAAACTGAGGCAACAGCCATGGGCATGCCTGTAAGCATCAGGGAGCAGGGACTCGGTGGAAGGTACTTTATGAAAGCGCCATGTGAGTGCTACTTCTCTGAGCCGTCTGCTTGTGCACTAGAGAAGCTCCTTGCCCAAGACCTCCACATACCACTCTTCAAACTTCCCGAGCAAAGAACCACACTTTCCCTGAAATGGGCCATGATTTGCAGCTTACAAGGGACAGGTGATCGGTGATGGAACAGAAGTTGCTATTCCACATGTGTCCAGAGGCAGCAGCATTCCCAGAGGGAGGGACGCAGGGAGCCACTAAAGCAGGGAAGTGGAACAGAATACGTGCCCACTTCCCTGGTGGTGAAGCATGGAACCAGGGGCATCAGACACTGCTGGTGATGGGACGACAGGCCTCTGTTCTCTAGTGAACGGCTCCTGTTGCTACTGAGTCATTACGGTGCAGTCTGAAGGCTGTCCCCCTGCCAGCTGTCCTAACCCTGTCCGTGTTGAGGTTAGGGCCATTCACCTTTCTTACCTTAGACAAATCCATCCTATAAAAACAATTAGAGCCGCCTGCGACTGCAACAGGGTGACTTTTCCTTTGAACGTGGAAAGTCCTAACCAATTGCTTTGCCTCGGTTTGGCCATCCGAATCTCAAACACGTGCACACGCACGCCAGCTCCAGTGTTTCCATCCCCCCCAACACCAGCTGGTACGCTGCGCCTTCCCTCCCCATGGCCCTGCTTTGTCATCATGGATTGTGTCTTTGACCAACTAGATACTGTCCAGAGCACTGGACAATGTTCTTTAGTGGGGACTAATCCTCCTAGATTTCTAGACTTTCCTGTTTCCATCACTCAGTCAGTAACTTGTAGGACGCCATATTTGCAAAGATGACTTCTCTCACTTGCTGCTGCCCTCAAAGCCTGCTCGGTGCCTGTGGCATTCAAATACTTCCCTTTTCTTAAAGGACAGATTCCAGATGGTCTGTCTTGGGTTTAATCCATCCTCTTTGGCTTCTGTACCCATAGGACCTCTCTTTTTTAAGCAGACTGCTTTACTCTGTCAATGACACTGCATATAAAGTTGCCTCCAAACCCTAGTATCTGAGAGGAGCCAGAGTTCACACTTCTCACCACCAGTCACCCCATCCTTCAGTGGCCCTGGACCCCTATCATCACCCAGATAACATACCATCTTCTACAGGGTTTTACCCAAATGCACTTGTCCTCATAGAGGTTAAGGGTGTCTGCCCAACACTTAGGTAAGGGCTGCATGGTTATCCTTGAAAGTGGACCTTTCTCATTTAACTGGTAAGAACAGAAACATAAGAGATCTCAGCAGCTGTATCTCACAAACATCCGCAGACTCTTTATGGAATAGCGACACCTTAACCGTTTGTAAATATATGCTACAAACAGGTATTTCTAGATAACACTTCTGTTGTCTTAAAGAATGTCGCCTGAAAAGTTTGCATATCAGTGAGGTGAGATAAAA
Organism: Mustela erminea; assembly: GCF_009829155.1. Lineage (NCBI taxonomy): Eukaryota > Metazoa > Chordata > Mammalia > Carnivora > Mustelidae > Mustela > Mustela erminea. Next base: position 36,084,974 of record NC_045634.1, on the reverse strand, counting down.
TAAAGAGAGAAACCATAGTCTTGGAAAGACAAGGAGAAAAATTCATCAGGAAATCAAATTTTGTTGATTGTAGAACTGTGGATAATATTTTTCTCTATTAAAAATAAGAAGAAAGAAAGAAATATTTCTTCTTTGCTCCCAGCTGTTTATGAGTGCTGTGGCATTCTAAACATCCCGTTAATAAAAAATGAGAAAAATACGTCTCTATATTTTATGCATATTTAATTTCGCTCTTGGCTGACATTCTAAACTCTTACACGATACACACAGTGTGAGAATCTCAATCAAAAATCTTATTGATTTCCCCTCCTTTAGCAGTTGGAATCATATCCATATTATTCTCTTCATGTAATTGCTTTACTCATGGTGATGAATTTGAACCTATTTCTCAAGAAATGTAAATAAAATGGAATGTGTATGTAGTAGTACTAAAGTTGTAGCTATATAAATAAATACACTTAATGTGCTATCTTACGAAATACGATTCTTGAAAGAGGTGATCAGTTTCATTCAAACTGTGATTTGACATACTGAAACCTTGCCACAGTGATGTTAAAAATTCGGATATGGATAGGAGTTATGGGTTGTTTATAAACAGATCACTAGACAGCTACACAGTGTTCTTTCCACTTCTATGGTGATTCTCTTACTTCAAATTTAGACTAAAAAAAAAAAAAAAAAGTGCATGGAACTCGAAGGTCTAGCCCAGGAATATTTTCCATCATAACATTCTGTTTGATTTCCTCCGAAGACGAAGGAAATAATTTGAGGATGTAACCCTACTTCTTCGTTCACTGCTTTCACTTTGTTTTACCTCCTGTCGGAAAACGAGTGGATGAGGAGGTAAACTCATGCCTCCAATTCCCTCCAACTTCCTTTCACCCTTGGCTCCATTTGGTTGGGACTCAGTACACACTGAATTAAATTTTATAATATCTTTTTTTTTTAAGATTTTTTATTTATTTGACACACACAGAGAGAGAGAGAGAGAGAGAGATCACAAGGAGGCAGAGAGAGAGGGAAGCAGGCTCCCCGCCGAGCAGAGAGCCCGATGTGGGGCTCAATCCCAGGATCCTGAGATCATGACCTGAGCCAAAGGCAGAGGCTTAACCCACTGAGGCACCCAGGCGCCCCAAAGTTCATAATATCTTGATACAGAATGATGTATTTGAACATCTCTATGCATTGGCTTTTCTTATGTCCAACTTTATTATTTTCACAAAATGTAAAACAGTTGAGTAAATCAAAGGTTTGGGGAACAAATGCAAGAAAAGAAAAAAAAGAAAAAACCCTTGCCTTTAGGATCTTAAGTATTTAGTGAAATATGAAAACATACACCAGATAAAACTTTAGAAGGTTTTAGACCCGCATTACTGTCCCTAGAGATAACTTTTCATCACACTGAGAATGTATTGTGTTAATTTCTATCTCCACTGAAGGAAGACAAGTGTTTCAGGATTGGTTTGTAAGGAAAGTATATGGTGTTTGAACTAGCTTTGAGGGATGAACAGGGCTTGACCATGAAGAGAGTAAAAGGGGCTAAATCTTCTGAGCAAGAACAAGAAAATAAGTTTTTAAGATGTAATAGGATGTTTTAGATGGCTGTTATTTACATCTGGATACACAGAGCAGGATTAAAACAGGATAGGCTTTGATTCTATGACTCTAATAACACATGACTCCAACACATCCATCCTGCTTATGTCAGACCACAGAAAGCCACAAAGGAAATATTTGGTTACACGTGGGGTTATTCTCTTAATAAGTAGAGAAGCTTGCTACTTAACCTTTTAAGATCAGTAAACTTTACAACCATGAAACAAAAACCTTGACATTTTGAAATAAAGTAATTAAACCCAGCAAAGAAATCAGAGAGAGGATCTCTGGTTTTTTAGCCAAAAAGTGAGATTCAAATTTGGTGACTATTTTAGTATATATGTGCTGCTGAAGCAAGAGCAGGTTTACACGGGGGTGGGGGGCGTGCTGAAGCAGGTGACGGGGACCGAAGAGGGCACCGGTCATGATGAGCACTGAGTAATGTGTAGAATTGTGGAATTGCTATATTGTCTTCCTAAAACTAATATAACACTGTATGTTAACTATACTGAAATCAAAATTTAAAGACAAAAAAAATTTTAAAAAAACCACCAATTTGGGGTATTACGGAGGGCACGTATTGCACGGAGCAATGGGTGTGGTGCATAAACAATGAATTTTAGAACACTGAAAAGAAATAAGATTAAATAAAATTAAAAAATTAAAAAAATTAATATCACAATGTATCACTTAAAAAATTAAAAAAAAGAAAAATCCACCAATTTGGTGAATATTACAAATTGAATTTAATTGCATAAATTTTTTGTTATTTATTGTTATTAACAAATACAATAAATGTTACATTTAAAAATTTAAATGTTATTTATTACTAGCCTGCATGTTTACTTTACTTTGTTCTTACAAGATGTTAATGTATAAAAGTGTAGGTTTATTTGATGACAGCCCATCGCTCAATAATGAACTGCATATTTTTTAAATGTACAATAATCAAGATATGCATGTTAAATTGAAAACGTGCCTAAAAGAAAGTCAAGATGTTTCAAAGGAGGAAAAACCTAAGTATGGTTTGCTAAAGGTTTTAATTAATATAATAATTGAGTGTCATTAACAAAAGTAATAAATTAAATCCATCCCCCCAAAAAGAAAGTACTTAAAATATAAAGAGAATACATCTATATATACATCTACCTATCCATACATATGTTGTTTGAAACCTCATCAAAATATATCTTTGAAACGGGCACATTTCATTTTTATAAATTATGCCTCAATAAAAAATCAATTAGTGAATACAGGGGAAGGACATCGCTATAAAAGTGCTTAAAAAGTGAGAAACTGGGGCTCCTGGGTGGCTCAGTGGGTTAAAGCCTTTGCCTTTGGCTCGGGTCATGATCTCAGGGTCCTGGGATCGAGCCCCGCATCGGGCTCTTTGCTCAGCGGGGAGCCTGCTTCCTCCTCTCTCTCTGCCTGCCTCTCTGCCTACTTGTGATCTCTGTCAAATAAATAAACAAATAATCTTTTAAAAAAACAAGTAAGAAACAGATAACAATAAAAAATGAGAGAAAGGGTTGAGGAAAAACAGAGCAGGTACCTAGAGAACAGATAAGATACTTCAGTCGGTGATCAGCACTGCTGCAGAACGTTAGTTTGGCTAAGAAATCATCCCTGGTCAGATGCAGGCACAGTGTTCGGGATCAAGCACGTGTAGGAGTGGGGCTAGGGGAGGCAGGGCAGAGTACCAATGGGTGTCCCCACACAGACCGGCTGGGGGAGCGCGAGGCCGAGAAGGAGCGGACCGTTAGGGGTGAGGCTGGAAGTCTCGGGGGGCTCAAGGCTGGAGAGGCTCTCTCCACAGGTTCAGGGCAGAGGGGCCAGGAAGTTGGTGACCCCGTCCTGCTGCTGCTCAGGTCTCCTTCCAGTGTGCCCGCAAAGATCCACACAACGTGGAAGGCTTTTTGTCATCTTTTCTTTTGTGATTTTTCTTAAATCATGCTTAAGAACTGGCTGCTCCTTTGTTCATGCCCTGTGCCCCAGGACACCTTTGTCATATGCCTGGGATGTTCCTCCCATGTCCGAGGTCGGGGAGCATCGACAGCACCCCATCTGCCTGTCCCCGGGACACAGCAGCGAGCTGGCCTACGGATGGCGCTGGGCAAGCTTCGACAGTGACGACCGTAGGAAGCGATGGTCTCGGTCTGCACTGCCAGGTTCTGAGCCAGGAGCCCGTGAGGAGATACGTGAACGCATGTTTCCTTTCAAATACCCCTTTTCCCTCAAAAAGCAGAGAGAGGAAAAGGAAGAGAGGGAGAGAGAAGTGGGGGGGAGAGAGAAGAAAAGGGCCCAGTGGGAACAATTCAAAAGATTCTCTTTCTTTCTAACTACTTTTTAACGTTAGTTTTTGAAACAAGATTTAGGGAACCTGAAGCTTTACTGAAAACACATCATCTCCGGATCTCCTTGGGATGCAGAGCCCCATAAAACTCCATCTGGAGTCCGTGGGCTGCACTGTCTCTCAGACCCCGGTGGCCATGGGGCCGTCCGATCGGATTACACACCTGTGCTAGTTGACTTCCTATGGGAAGTCGCCCTCCTGCGAACCGGCCTGAACAAAGGTTGGAATGGCCAGTCTGGCCAGAATAACCTGGATGGGGATCACGTCTTGCAGATCAAACCAGAGCAATCCAAATACCTAGATTCAGCCAAAACACTTTTTAAATAACATGAAAAATAAAAATATTTACCAACTTAAAAATCATAAGACATTTCTGAATTATGAGCCACATGATAGATCTAGCATGAGGATATATACAAGGCCTATTACAAAAGGAGCCTTATTACTATTCAACTACAAATTCAGAATCACAAATCTGGTTTCCCAAGAAACATTTTTTATAAACACTGATAGAGCCATATTTCTTATCTTAGTAACTAGGAAGTTCTTTAACACAGAATTTCTTAACTATTCTGGGAAATGAAAGAACATAATTTTCAGAAAAATGATGAAAAGCCAACTGGATAATAATTCAGGGATTCATCATATCTTCTTTCACTCTGGAACTTTAACTGGTAGTGATCCTAAAAGAAAGTTATTATTGTCACTTGAAAATATCTGGGAAGTTAATTACGCATTTTGATCCTAGACTGCACAGTTTTAAAAATATTTTAAAAGGGGAAATTTACCCTTAGGACCCCAAAAAACAATTTTTAAATATGTGCTCTCAGAAAAGAATGATTATTTGATATTCTGAAAAAATAGGGTGATATTTTTATTTCTGCTGGTCACAGTTTATGGTTATCTGAATTATTATATGCTATTTATAATTTGCAATTGAATGAGGTGGCTTATTATACAATATCAATTAGATGTAAAATCTGGCAGAAAAAATACTGGTATATATCCATTGAAAGAGATTCCAATTTTCTTTGCAAAATTTAATTTTTTTTTTTTTTTTTTTGAGAAAGAGAATGCTTCAGCAGGGGGAGGGGGAGAGGGAGAGAGTGAACCTTAAGCAGACTCCATACCCAGCGCAGAGCCAGAGGGGGAGTTCCATGTCGTGACCCTGGGATCATGACCTGAGCTGAAATCAAGAGTTGGGGACTTAACCAATTGAGTCACATGGGTGCCCCCAATTGTCTTTGCAAAATTCAGTGTTTGATGCTCTTGCCTACATAACGTAAGCCAGTGGTCCTCGTCAGTTGGCGCATGGTGTAAGGGTGTGCAAAGAAAAGGGCATAGTATGTATATCAGAATTTTTCAAATACACCTTGCTGCATATCACCTTCTGGCAGGATCCACATTTCTCCACTGATCCAAGCAGTATTTCAAACTAAGAATTTCCATCTCCAGAAGCGTAAATCTTAAGATCAAGGAATAGTTGACTTAGAAGTGTGGCTTTAATTTAAAAAGATCTTCTTTAGAAAAAGATCTTAATGTAGCTTTATGCAAATTCAAATACAAATTTGAGAAGGTATTAAGACAAGAAGAGATCTGACCATTCACCTGCATATTCAAACCCTGGTCTCTAGCACCGACCTCTTCCAGAATGCAGAGAACATTTATAATTTATCCACTTCTTTCTTTTAATGTGTTGGCAATGTGTTTTATTGTCACTTAAACATTTTCCATTTGTAATCCTGTATTCTCCCCCAGCACACCTAGAAGACATATTTTTACTTACTTTATAGTCTATGCAGCACCTACTGTTGCAATGTATTCAGTAGGTAATCAGTTATTACTTAGTGAATGAATTGACACATTTCTGAACGTGCCTTCAAAGTCCCACACCCCAGTAACTGTAAACAGAAATCACTTTGCTAGGACCTGATTATATCACTTACTGTAATCAGTGAGAATCCTGTTTATTAATTTACTTATTTATTTTTGCTGAGGTATCCAGCACAAACCCAGATTTCAATAAACATTTGCTTGAATAAGATCCAACTTTACAAAGTTGAATTCTTATAGCATTTTTTTTTTCTTTCTAGCGTGATGCTTGTGTCGTTCTATAGAGCTTCTGATGGGTGGTGATTACAGAACACGTTTCACCTAGCATCACCACATTGATCAACCCTATGTTTTCTATTTCCATACACTTCTTTAACCATCTTTATATCCTACTGGTCATTTAAAGTAAGCACATTTTCCCCCAGAGTTTTTTGTTTGCTTCTTAATGAAGTGTTTGTTTTCGAATGCTCTGGATGTCTGTGTGTCTAGAGGAGAAGGCGGGGTAGACACAGAACTATCAGGGCTCACAAGTTTGGAAAGCACTCAGGATGCATCTGGGTTGATGAACCTTGCCATCCTGCGGCACAGAAAAGACTCTGAGCAGTCCTGTAGTAAAAACTGGTTTACTTTGGTTTTAGTGAGGCTTACAAAACTTAGCTGCCATTTAGTCTCTTAAAAATATTGCACAGTTCTATGTTCTAACAATCCCACACTAAGAAAGACACTTCTAGGAAAGAGCAGCCGTGTAAGGCAATCCCCCGTGTACCAGAAGGGGCACGCCATGTCACCCAAAGATACGACACATACGCCAGGACCTTAAACCCGACACCTAAACACAAACATACACCGACATCCAGCTACTCTGTCACAAAGTCATGACCCAACTGTCTTCTCCGAGAATAGAGGACTAACACCCTTCTTCTGTGGTGACCCTGAAGAACACCACCTCACGACTGCTTGTTTGAAGGCAAGTGTACCTATCTGGTAGAGTTTTTACATACTCTTGCATTATAATTCTCTGGCGTAGAAGGGACTCCACACTCTGGCCTTTATATCTGTTGTTAAGTGCATCTCACATTTTTTTCCCCCTAAATATCCTTCCAACAGAGTCCACATTGATCTATTTTGATACCGGCACCTTTCTGACATCACAAATGCAGGATAGCTTACCCCCCCCACCGATATAATACCACTTTCAAGAATCAGCAGAAGACCTATGCACACCATAACTGCCTGTGGTGTCCATTCTTAGTATCTTAGTATCTTAGTATCTCTGACGTTGTCTTGAACTGATGATGATCACCCACACAGAGCTCCTCAGACCAGCTATAAAAATGGGCAACGTAGTAGAGGGAGCCATGTATGACTCTTTATTATTTAATGACTGGCCTCCAACACAATGTCTTAAATCATGAAGCTAGTATTTCCTGCTAATAATACTGAATGAGGATAACTTCATATTTTATTACTTTTAAAGATAAGTTTACTTATTTATTTAAGGAGGGGCAGAGGGAAAGACAGAATCTCAAGCAGATTCTGTGCTGAGCACGGAACCTGACACAGGCTTCCGTCTCACAGCCTTGAGATCATGACCTGAGCTAAAACCAAGACTCAGACACCCAGTCAGCTGAGTCACCTAGATGACCCTATAACTACATATTTTAGAAGACACTTTTTTAAGAACAAAGATCTTCCTGTTTGGCTTCAAGTTCTCCTGACCACCTCATTCATGTTCTTTTCCAGGTGAAGATTCACTTTTTCGATTGGCAGAGCTCACGAGACTTCAGATTACAGGCTGAAAATCAGAGTAGACCGAGCAGACTTCTGTTCCAGGTACCGTGTTCCAAGGACAGACCGTAGACTAGATTCTAGAACCACTGAGTATCAGGGAACACTGAGAGATTTCCTACAGGCTTTGCCTTAAAACAAAACAAAGCCACAAAACACAATAGACAGCTTTCTCTCCCTTTGCATAGCTGCTTAGAAAATGTCTCTCCTGGGGAGAGGGGAAGTCTGCGAGCTATCAGTCAATGAAATGTTGTGCTAAGTATCATCACCTGGCTTTAGAACTGCTACATAAAAATGTTTCTGCTCTATTTTTCATACACATTCATGTTTTGTTTTGAAAATTACACAATTTACAAATCAGCCCATTAAAACCATTATTTCAAAATAGGATCGATATTTTGCCCTCTCCGTAGTTGAGGAGAGTGCCTGGGGGGTGCCTAGGCTTCTGAGAAACTTTGGTGAACTCGCTGTGTCCGAATCACCAGGATGCACTTAAGGAATACAGATTCCTGGGTCCCAGTATTGGAAAAGCAGCTTCCTTAGAAAAGTGGCAAATCAGCCCAGCAGGGACACTGCCCGTGCAATATAAAAATATCTTTAATAAACTTCCAGATTGGCCCTTCCATGATGGGAGCTTATGAAATCTAGCTTCCTCAGAGGGAGTTCTAATACATTTCTGAGTATATGGATAGTGGAAATTATTTGAAGTTTCCACAATTCACCTAAAATTTCTCTCTTGTTACAGTCTACCCATTTACCTTATATCCACTCAACAGAAAAACAAGAAATAAATCCTTTTTTCCATGAGATCACATGGAAGTACAGACCCCTGTGTTTCATACTGAACCAGCAGGAACTGTGAACGAGTATGTTCAAGTCATCTTATTCCACATTTAACTGATTTCAGAATTTCAGCGACTTCTCAATACACAACCGGATGCGAGAAGTGACGAAACGGAGATGAATGACTCCTCACGACGGCACAGATAGAAACAAACAGGGATGAGAGATTTCAAAAAGTCCCGAGCCGGGATGTGCTCCGGGAGACACGGAGGGCTGTCTGCAGAGGCATCCGGAAGAGAAAGCATATGGGAAAGATAAAGCTTGAGTTCTGACTTCAAAGACAGATACAGTTAACCAGATTGAGCAAAGGCAGGAAAATCTCAGAAAGGGCATCCCAGTGGAATTATAAAAGGAAAAGAAAGTCATAAAATCTTCTAATTCCATAAAGCCATGGGGTAATTCATTCAACCGAAGCTTGGCAAAGTTTGGGGTTAGAGTAATAGAAACTACATTACAAAGGACCTTTATCATGATGTTTGAGGAACGTTATCAAGGGACTTAACGTGATCAGATCTGAGGTTTAGAAAGATCACACCAGCAGCCCTGTGGAAAATAGCAATAAAAAATAACTCCCAGTTATCTAATAGGCACTGTGCAGTAGACACCACTGTTAAAACATTATATACATAGTCTTATTTTAATTTTTACACCAATCCAAAGTGGTAAGGGACTCAGATGCTTATTTTAAATATAAAGAAACAAACCCAGAGAGGTTAAAATTACTTTCTCCAAGATCAGAAAGCAGAACTGGGGCATCATTGAAAAGATACCTGGCTTCCAAAGTTGTGTTTTTAATCATGTTTAGGAACAGACACAAACAATGATGACACAGTGCTGTAATGATGACATCGCAAGCAGGGATTCAGGGGGAGCGTGGGCTGCCCAGGACTGAGGAAGACAGACCAATGCAGGACTGCCCAGGGCTGCGCGGCACTGAGGAAGACAGGACCAGTGCAGCTGCTCATAGGGTAAGCAGCTCTATGGACGGCAGCCTAGAAGGCAGATTGTGACCCAACTCCCAGGACTGCAATGGAAATGTAACAAGACAGGGAAAAGGAGGAGTTTCGGTGTGATTCTTTATTCCTTTGAGAATATAAATTATTGTCATTTAAATAAGTGGGTGTTTGCTCTCCTAGCTCATGGAACATATGCTTCATGAACCCTGAAAGCTGACGTGTCTTTTTCATCACACCGTTGTCAGTACCTTGCAGACAGCTTGTGTGCTCCAGGCTGAAGCAAGGGGCCCACTACGGGACAAAGACAGAGTCATGCCTATCATCTTGGTAAAGTCACAATGTTTCATCCGTCTTTACCAGTCTTGTTTTTTTTTTTTCCTTTTTCTTTTTGAAGATTTTATTTATGTACTTGAGAGAGAGAGTGGGGGTTGGTACCGAAGGCGAGGGCAGGCTCCCTCTGAGCAGGGAGCCCGATGTGGGGTTTGATCCCAGGACGCTGGGATCATGACCTGAGCTGAAGGCAGCCACTTCACTGACTGAGGCACACAGGCTCCCTTTTACCAGTCTCTCTTAAAATGAAGTTAAATCAGAGAACACCAAACAGTAGGCCATTAGCAAGAGTTCACCGAATTATTACATTTCTACTGTTTAATATTGTTATTACACATACCAACCCCGCCAGATTTTCTTCTCTTTTCTTTTCTTCCTCACTCTCATGGGTTGAACTGTGGCCCTCCAAAACTCATAGGTTGAAGTTCTAAACCCCAAGACCTCTGACTGTGACTGGCTTTGGAGACAGGGCCTTTAACAATGCAGTTAGGTTACAATGAGATCATTAGGGTGGGCCCTAAACCCACGTAACTCGTGTCCTTCTGGGAAGAGGAGTGAGGACATAGACCAGGACAGAGGGAAGACGGCCTTCTATAAGCCGAAGAGAGAGGCCCCGAGAGGCATCAGCTATGTCGACACTTTCACTGTGGACTTCTTGTCTTCAGAACTGTGTAATGCCTCTAGTCTGTCACGGGACTGGGGCTGTCGGGGCTTTGTTAGGGCAGCCTGTGCAGACTCATACCCCACCATGGTAGACGAATTGACCAGAACAGCATTTCTTCTCGTTCTCATCACATGGAAATGCTGCATAAAATAAAACAATGACATATTTGGTACCTAGTTGAGTTCACAATTAACAGAGAGGACTTCTTAGCTGGTAAACACGGGGACGCACCTCAGAATGGGAGAGCTGGTAGCTACAGAAAGGAGTCTAGGTTGCAGACTCTCGGGTATGCGGCAACTGGGAAATGTGGTCCTTCTGTAAATTCTCGAGTCACTTCAAGCCGCCCTGGCCTCTAAAGAGGAACAAGAAATCTCTCCATGCACGGGGGAAGTGGCAGCAAGAAAGTCCCTTGGCTGCCCATAGAAAGCAAACAGTCCCCATGGGAGAGCAGAGGCCCACGCTGCTGCTGATTATGAGTGTGAAATCCAAATTCACAGCTGCTTCTGGAAGCAGAGACCCAAAAACAAGAAGTAAATGTGAAAACTGGCCAGGAACCAATGAACGCCTGGATACCTCGCAAAGATACACGCTTCACCCGCCCAAGACACAGTCCGCAGTCGGAGTTCCACTGGGAAAGCAAAGCAAACATCCTGCTACAGGTGAGTCCCCATCAGTATCCCGACAACTTGAGCAAAGAAAGCACTGAGAGGGAGAGACAGGAGGTGGGAAGATAAAGTCCACACAAGCCATGAACAAAACCACAAATTAAAAATAACAGAGGGGCGCCTGGGTGGCTCAGTGGGTTAAGCCGCTGCCTTCGGCTCAGGTCATGATCTCAGGCTCCTGGGATGGAGTCCCGCATCGGGCTCTCTGCTCAGCGGGGAGCCTGCCTTCCCCTCTCTCTGCCTACTTGTGACCTCTCTTTCTCTGTTAAATAAATAAAATCTTAAAAAAAAAAATAACAGAAAGCTCTAAATGAAAGTTAACAATGTATATACTTGAAATTGCCAAAGCCTTAAAAAACTAGAAACCATAAGAATAAATAGAACCTTCTAAGAAAATAACAGATTGGTTTAGAAATTCTAGTAATAAAAACATGGTTCATTACATAAAAATATCATTGGATAGTTTGAATAGGCAACTAAGCCAACTTGAAAAATAGTGATCAGGAAAATTCAAGAAAAGCACACAAAATACAGCCCAGGAAGACTGTGAGATAGAAAATACATACCTATTTTAAATATGTCGGGAGTCATGGAGACTAAAAGGAGAAAACTCAAAGTATATCTAATAAGAGGGACAGATGAAACTTGGGGGGAGGCAGTATTTAAAAACAAAAATGGCTATCTTAAGTTCCAAATATGAGTGAGATCATGTGGTATTTGTCTTTCTCTATCTCAGTTTAAGACAGAAAACAGAGGAACATAAGGGAGAGGGAAAAGGAAAAAAAAAGGGGGGGGCCATAAGACTCTTTTTAAAATTATTTATTTTTTTAAAGATTCTATTTACTTATTTCAGAGAAGAGTGCATGAGAGAGAGGGGAGTATGAGCAGGGGAGGAGCCGGCTCCCCACTGAGCCAGGAGCCCGATGGGGGGCTCCATCCTTTGACTCCAGGATCGCGACCTGAGCTGAAGGCCCACAGTTAACCTACTGAGCCAGCCAGGTATCCCAGCGGTAAGAGACCCTTAAGGACAGAGAACGCACTGAAGTTTGATGGATGGAGGTGGGCAGGGGACGGGCTAGCTAGGCCAGGGGGACTAAGCAGGGAACCTGTTATGCTGAGCACAGGGTCTCATATATAAGTGATGAATTCCTCAATGCTAGTTCTGATACCAATATTGCAAAGTATGTTAACTAAGTAAGATTTAAGTTAAATAAGTAAATCAATAAAACTAAAACGGCTAAAAAAAGTGTATATGACTAGGGGTGCCTGGGTGGCTCAATGGGTTAAGCTGCTGCCTTCTGCTCAGGTCATGATCCCAGGGTCCTGGGATCGAGCCCCGGATCGGGCTCTCAGCTCAGCAGGGAGCCTGCTTCCCCCTCTCTCTGCCTGCCTCTCTGCCTACTTGCTATCTCTCTCTCTCTCTCAAATAAATAAATAAAATCTTTTTAAAAATGTATATAACTAGAAATAGCTTCTGTTGAAGGAGTCTGTCTGGTCCCGATGCCATTGGACATGCCATTGGATGTGTACCTGAACGGCAGGTAAGGTGCTGGACAGGTGTTGTGCCTAAGGCATATGGGCTGCTGAACACAAGACAAGACAATTGAAGAAAAGGATGGAAAGATGTTGATGTTTCAGAAAACAAGTTCATTTAAATAACGTGGTATTAGAAGAGAAATCTTAGAGAAATGGTTGAAATTCTGAACCCTCTTTGCAAAAACAGCCCTTTTATGCAAATCATGCTTCGAAAGTCAAACAGGAAGTAAAGGAATGCATGGCCTGCTACCCCCAAGATTGCCAGCATAACTCCGTCTGTCAAACAAGGCTCATGCAAATCATGGCCTGTCCTTCCTCCTCATGGAAGGCCAAAGTCAGCCTCTGTTTTGATGATTGCTGAGAACTTGAAGCACAAATTTCCAGATTAAAGTTAAGTGGCTCCTTCCGGTATCAGTTATTCTTAGTTAAAATGATGTTCCGCATTAGGTGCATTTTCAAACAAAGATAGGAATAGTACTTTTTATTTCTGTAAAGCAAAATTGCCTTCCAGAAGAACTATTTTTGGGACAACCATCCTGAAAAAGGTATAATAGGAAATTTTGATAGTTTTTCAACAAAGGACAGAGAAGAGTGGGGGAAAAATGTTGGCACTAAATTTGAAACACCACTTCAGAAGATATTTTCACAATAGGAAGGACCATTAATACATCTATGACTACTGTAGGTAGAAGTGCGTGTGTGTGTGTGTGTGTGTGTGTGTGTGTGTGTGTGTTTTCCTTTTTCTCTTTTAATTTTAATAGACTCTGAGCCTCCACACAATTTAAAAGACTTCTCTTGGAATTTCCTTCAAAATTTCTGTCTCACCCCCCCCCCCCCCCGCCCAGTTACAAAGAAAATCACTGGCTCAAAATGCTATAACTTAGCCCAAATCACCAAACCCGGGCTAAGCCCTAACCTAACTGCAGTTTCAACCTCCCCCAGAAATGTAGTTGTAACCATCAGTCAGGAATTTCTCTGGTCAGCATCAGTGAGGCAATCTACCCCATGGGCCTTTTCCATCCCTGGAAAGAAAGAAGATGGAGTAATCAGGATGATAAGACCCCTGCCCTCCCTCCTAAGGGAACGTGACCCTGACTGAACCAATCTTTTCCTTTCTTCTGCTAATAAATCCTTGTCCCAAGCTCTTCCCTTTAAAAACCTTCCATTCTGTAGCCAGCCCAGAGCATCTTCAGGGGCTAGATCTGATGCTGCCTGATGTACGCACAGCCTAATGAAGACAATTAAATCTTCAAATTTACTTAGTGACATTTTTTAAAAATCACCCTCTCAGAGGACAGCGTTCAAATATCCAAGAAAGTACCCTGACCTGTGGAGTTCTGTTCCATCTTGCTAATTATGATGTCAATCAGACGGTGGTGATGCCACACATAAGGGCTCCTGGCTTCTTAAGAGCCTGATGTGGGAGAAGGCACTGGGAGTGCCCTAGTTAGGTATTCATCTCACCGGAGATGAAAGTTGCAGCTCAAGTCAGTGGTTTAAAGTATGTGATTTAGCAAAAGTGCTACAAAGTACACTTTCTCATGAGAAATTCTATAAAATGCATGTTAAGACCCACGAAGAAATTACTGACCCCCTTGGAAATCATTTAGTGGGACTGACCGCTATTGAAGTTCATGTCGCAGACCACTGAGTCTCTTCTGCTTCATTTCTTTGGACTCGGCTGTCTGTGAACCCATTAGTCCTTGACCTCCGCTCAAGATTTTCAGTACATCATTATTCTCAATTGGCTGAGGGCGCCACTAAGCACGACGTGCTCCTAAGTGTAGGGAACATCACCTTCCATCAGTCATTCCCCACCATTTTCTGGTATTTAAAAACCTTTGATAGACATCGGGAAGAGGATGTGCTATGGTGAGTGCTGTGAATTGTGTAAGTCTGATGACTCACAGACCCTGAAGCAAATGATACATTATGTGTTAATAAGAACATTTAAAAACAAAACAAAATAAAAACAAAAATAAAGGCACTGAAGTCAGGGAATGCAATAAACAAACAAACCAATAAATGCCTTTGAAGAGTACATATGGAAGTGGCCTGAAAGTCTGAGTCAGAAACATAAAGGGAGGGATACAAGACTAGCAATTCTCACCTTAGACTGCCGACATTTCCCCCACATCAATGCAGAAATGGCCCCTAAAGAAATTTGTCATTTGCCCGACCTGAGTGAAGATGAGTGACATAGAAGCAAACAGAAAGGACAAGCTTTAAAAAAGAAGATATTTTAGAACCCCTTATTGTCCATTTTTGATGACTACATATGCAGAATTTCTTTAAGCAATTATTAAAACTTTTATGAATGGGTAATCATGACTGATGGTCTACTTGCTTCACTGTTTTAACTGTAATATGAACTATGCTTTGTTTCTCCCTTTCTTTTGGGACCCGTAACCTTTGTTCCAGTGCTAAGGTATGTATATGACTGTAGCAACTCAAGTTTTGATTTCAGAAAGCCCTAATTTCGGTATATATATTAGCAGACACCAACAATAATGGATGAGAGAACACAATTCCCCAAAATTGCATTTGACCTACACGCAAGGCTCACAAAAACAGAGTAAAATTTCCTACGTGGATGAGTCTGCCTGCATTAGTGGCAGTAATATTGGAGTGCTTTGACCACATGGTGTGATTTTAGGGATACAGAAAAAGTTCTTCTACCAAAATTGGTCCCTACTGCTCCTCAAATGCCCACCATTAAAGTCATTCATTTGAGTTAAGAAAATTGCCAGTAAGACCTCTATTAAAATGCAAATGTGTTCCCTGGGTGGGGAAACACATTAAATCATTATCAGCCATTAA
The DNA here is from genome assembly GCF_009829155.1 of Mustela erminea. Classification (NCBI taxonomy): domain Eukaryota; kingdom Metazoa; phylum Chordata; class Mammalia; order Carnivora; family Mustelidae; genus Mustela; species Mustela erminea. The sequence continues at coordinate 36,069,590 of NC_045634.1, read as the reverse complement.
CACTTTAGACCAAATTAGTTTCAGATTTATTAGCCAATTACTCAAAGTACAGGAGGAATGCTATGCAGGAGAGGTTAGTTTAAGTTGGTGTGGAGATAACCCTGAGAAGAACCATCCAGTGAGGTCTTGCAATGGATTTCAATCTCTGCTACTCGGTAGTTTTGTTTGGTTTTTAATGAAATGATATGTACAATTCTAGCACAAAAATATCAAAAAAGTAGAGGAGCGCCTGGCTGGCTCAGTGTGTAGATCAGGTGACTCTTGATCTCAGGGTTGAGGGTTCAAACTCCACGTTGGGTGTAGAGATTACTTAAAAATAAAATATTTTTTAAAAAATCAAAAAGAGGGGCACCTGGGTGGCTCAGTGGGTTAAAGCCTCTGCCTTTGGCTCAGGTCATGATCACAGGGTCCTGGGATAAAGCCCAGCATCCGGCTCTCTGCTCGGCGGGGAGCCTGCTTCCCCTCTCTCTCTGCCTGCCTCTCTGCCTACTTGTGATCTTTGTCTGTCAAATGAACAAATAAAATCTTTGAAAAATAAATAAATAAATAATCAGAACTCAAGATCAAAAAGTAGACCTGTCCCTAACAGAACATGGGGACCCAGAGCACTCCACAACCCCATCCTCTCACTCCCACCATGCTGCACCTCCAAAAAGACTCCTGATACACCTCCAGAAACCTCAATTTCTATAGTTTGGACACGAATAAATTTGGACATTTATTCCACTCTCCATCCATTCTTCTGCTCTCTTTTTCCTAAAGATAGAAGTAGAGACAAGGCCAAAGGTGGAGCTGGAGGCAGACTGACTCCTATGGAGGCAGTACTTATGGGGACCCAATACCCAGCTCTGTGTGTCCCATACCCTGAACGGCTGCTCTGCCACCCCCCTACATGCCCACCTGTCAGAGAATCTATATATGCCTCCTATAGGGATGTCTGCAGTCTGTCTTCTCTTCAGGGCCATTCCTGATACTCATTTCAAGCCTAACCAAATGGAGAAGGTGTTGTTTTTAAAAGTTTTGAACGTTGGGCGCCTGGGTGGCTCAGTGGGTTAAGCCGCTGCCTTCGGCTCAGGTCGTGATCTCAGGGTCCTGGGATCGAGTCCCGCATCGGGCTCTCTGCTCAGCAGGGAGCCTGCTTCCTCCTCTCTCTCTCTCTGCCTGCCTCTCTGCCTGCTTGTGATCTCTCTCTGTCAAAAAAAAAAAAAAAATTAAAAGTTTTGAACGTCTAAAGGAGCATCTTTGGCCCCAGAATAGCTGCGAAACACATCTAAGAACAAAGAGAAGATGCCAGCATAGCTCCGAGGGGTTCCTGGAGCAGGTAACCCTGGAGTGACCTGGGCATCTTGCTAAAGTCCACAGTCATCAGTGAGTTCAGATGAAATTCAGATCCTCAGACAGGAAGGCTGTGATCTTCAGAACCGAGCAGAATCATCCTACGATAAACTGGGTAGCCAGCCAATAGTTGATAAGTTTCCAAAATCAAAGAGTATTCAGGAAGGGAATCTGGATTATTTGTGCACTGCCGAAATCTGGTGGTAGGGGATAGGATGCAGGAAAATAGGTACAGATCACACAACCATACAAACATGTGCAAGGTAAGAAATTAAACACAGACAGAAAGAAAAGAATAAAAAAGAGAGAGAAATGGAAATTCTAAGTACTTAGGTTATTTCATATATATGCTCTTTTAATTTACTTTCCTGCAATTTAAATGTTGCAATTCTTATGTTATCCTGGGAACTGTTATCTGAGTAAGTCCGGCTAAATGATCCCAAGTCTCTCCAGTCTTCAGATCACTCGTAGTTCAGTTCCAAAAGCTAATACGACACATTTAACTGCAAGCTAACTACACTTCAGGGATGTTGCCTTTTTATAGGGGAAAACAAAAGTGGGGGAATGTGTTCTATATTGAAGTGTTTTCATGGACTTGAGTTCATAAGCTAAGCTGGGTTAGTTGTGAAAAATACTAACAGTTAATCGAAGCCAACTTGGTATTATTCCTGGTTGGCACTGCAACGTACTTCACAAATTCACAAAGTAATGCCCAATCGGAAAGCAATGCTACAAACTGCATATGTGAAACCTTCAAACAAACGTATGTGTTCTCTCTTTTCTGTCCACTCACATCCCCTAACAGTCTCAGCTGGCTTTACGGCTTTAAATGCTACATGTAAACCAATGAACCCCACATTCTCATCTCCCGCACAGGCTGCCCCCTCAACACCCAAGCGTGTCCCTTACAGTTCCATGGATTCTTCACGCATCGGAAGCCCAGTATGTACAGAGATGGGCTCCTGAATTTTTCTCCTTCAAAGTCATTTTTTTTGTCTTCCAGCTTTTCTTAGTTATAGAAACTTTATCCTTCCAGGTGCCCAGTTCAGCCATTGTGGGTCTCCCTGAGCCCCTCAGCAAATGATGTTGGTTCTACCCTCCAAAGGAGCATGTCTCTGCTGCTGCAGCCAAGCCATCAGAAATGTCCCTTAGATAATGGTGGTAGCTTTTAAAGGGGCATCTTCTTCCTGTCCTCATTCCTACAAAGTCCACTCTTGATATGACAGTGGAAATCATGGTGTATATCTTCCTTGCTGAACGTGAATCCGATTGTGCAACTCTTCTACTTAAACCTCGTGAGCAATCCTACGAGCAGAGGCTGGAGCTGACAAGTGGCAAATAATAGGGCCATATATGGGGCACGGAAGTCAGCTAAGTGTCTGTCCATGGGGACCTACAGAGCTCTGAGCTAAGCTACCTGATGGTCATCCCCAGTTCTCTCTTTGCCTGAGTATCCTGCAGGGCAAGAACCAGTCAGCCGCTGAGAATATTCTACAGACTATGTGCTCAGTCTGGACAGAATCCTACAGGCTTCTCCCTCCCTTGCACCGTAACCCCACCTCCCTCTGCAACCAGAAAGGGCCCTAGAAGGGAACTCCAGCTGATGGACAAACAGTGATTTTAAATAAGATTTTATTTATTTATCTATTTATCTATTTATTCATTTATTTTAGAGAGAGCACACAAGTGGGGGAAGGGGCAGAGGGAGAGAATCTCAAGCGGCCTCCCCACGGAGTGCACGCCTGACGCAGGCTCCGTCTCAGGATCCTGAGATCATGACCTGAGCTGAAATCAAGTGTCGGAAGCTTAACAGGCTGAGCTACCCAGGCGCCCGATTTTTTTTTTTTTTTTAAAGAAAATAAGCATTATTTCAAGTGACTAATTATTGGAATAAACCCTGTTTCAACTATTTTTTATATTTTCAATATATTTATTTCACTTATCATTGTTATTTTTATCAACTCTTTTTTTAAAGACTTTAATTATTTGATAGAGAGAGAGATCACAAGTAGGCAGAGATGCAGGCAGAGAGAGAGGGGGAAGCAGGCTCCCTGCTGAGCAGAGAGCCCGATGTGGGGCTCGATCCCAGGACCCTGAGATCATGACCCAAGCCGAAGGCAGAGGCTTAACACACTGAGCCACCCAGGCGCCACACAACTTTCTCATCAACTCTTGAATAAGAGGCTAAGTATTTAGGAGGAAGACAATATAAGGTAGATAAGAAATACGCAAATTACATTTTTTCATATTTATCTATGTTAAAATGTTAAATGTCATTAAATACTGGACATAAAGTCCAGTTGATCAGTGAATTATGACCTTTGTGTTCTCTTCAGTTAATGATTTAATGATGTCAAGAATCTAGGTGATATAAATATGGCATTAAAATAAAACTAATTGATATATTCAGTTTGGAAAATGTACATTTGAAATGTAATATATGATATGATCTGTGTGTGGTGTATTTCATATGTATATACGTGGTTTTTGAAAGTTTTATTGGGGTGCCTGGGTGGCTCAGTGGCATAAGTGGCTGCCTTCAGCTCAGGTCATGATCCCAGGGCCCTGGAATCAAGCCCCACATCAGGCTCCCTGCTTCGTGGAAAGCCTGCTTCTCCCTCTCCCACTCCCCCTACTTGTGTTTCTTCTGTTTCTGTGTGTCTCTCTCTGTCAAATAAATAAAATCTTTAAAAAAAAAAAAGATTTAATTAATTAATTTATTTATTTTAGAGAGAGAAAAAGAGAGAGATTGGGTAGAGGGAGGAGAGAATTCCAAGCAGACTCCCAGCTGAGCGTGGAACCTGAGGTGAGGCTCCATCTCAGGATCCTGAGATCATGACCTGAGCCGAAACCAGGAGTCTGACAGTCAACCAACAGAACCACCAAGTCACTTCACGTGAAGTTTTAAAAACTTATGCTCATTATATAATAGGTAGGTAAAAATGATAGTTTTGGCCAGTTTTTGGCCATGAACCCGGAAGTGCACTCTCATCAGATATCTGCCAATGCCTTGATCTCACACTCCCCAGACTCCAGGACTGCAACAAATTTATGTGGATTACAAGCAGCACAGTCTGTGGATTTCATGGTTATTGTAGCCCAAACCAACTAAGACACCCCCATTATTTCGGAGGTTCTTGTCCCCACTGAGTTCTTCCCGTAACTCTTTTGGGATGGACTTCAGCAAGTCCTTGAAGAAACTATAAATATAAGCCTTCAGCACAAAATAATCAAGAATATTAACTAACTAACTGTGAACACGGTTGCTGTTACCCTACCCCGTGCATGGGGTCCCACTGCCACATTCTTTTCCATATGTGTTTTCTCCTTTCTTCAAAAATTCTTTGGATTCTCAAATACCTCAGCCACAGACAAAATAGATTTATTGATGTTGAAATGGAATAGCGCTTTGAAACTATGTGGAATAATCATAAAATGGGATAGAAAAGATACAAAAGACCTTCCCTTTCAGGATCTAGTAGCACCCCTTCTTCCCACTTAGCCCCAACTGTCAAATAGTGTTTCATAAATACAGGATACCTTTCCTCTTTTAAAAATAAATAAATAAATAAAAATTTTATTTATTTATTTGACAGAGAGAGACACAGAAAGAGAGGGAACACAAACAGGGGGAGTGGGAGAGGGAGAAGCAGGCTTCCCACCAAGCAGGGAGACTGATGGGTTGGGGGGGGGCTCAATCCCAGGACCCTGAGATCATGACCTGAGCCTAAGGCAGATACTTAACAACTGAGCCACCCAGGCGCCCTAGGATAGCTTTCCTCTTATATGACACATGGGTTTAATTTGTGCCAGTTGTAGAAACAAAAGTTCTACATTCATACAATATTTTAAAATGTGGGAAACTGACATATTGACTGAGGCTTTTCTTAAATTTACATGTGGAAAGTAAAACTTATCATCTTGAGGATAATTTTCAGTTACTAATATAAGGTTTTCTAGTTTTTCAAAATTCAGTGTGTGTTACCTACATTTATCCATTTTCATTTGACTAATACATTTGAGGCACAGATGTTAAATCAATTTACCATATTCTTGTAGCAAATGAATAGCAGAGTCAGGGTTAACATGAGGTTTCCTGAATATTTGGTCTATTCAGCATTTGAGGAAAGTATTTGCTTTAAATTCCAAATCAGTCTGCATAATTAGGGCCCTACTCACAATGATCTAATTCTGCAGTTGTATGGAAATTAACTAAAAACTAAGAACTAAATAAATAAGGGTGGCAAGAGAAAGTGAGTGTCTTGCTTTTCTTGTGTACAATTTTTAGACTTCTTGCAGCAACTAATGAACATGAAAGAACCAAGTCTTGTGTATGTGTAGCTTGGAATTAAATCTCTAGAAAACCAAGAGAACATTGGCCTCTAGATTTTTTAAATGGGATATAGTAAGTTAAAAAAGGATAGTTTCATTCTGATTCAGGGACAACTGTGACTTCTGGTATGTGAGCAGAGTTGCTAGAGACAGGTTTTTGTTTTTTGTTTTAGTTTTTTTCTGTTTATTCCTGAGTATCATTAAAAGTCAATAAGAAAAACTATTCTCATCATATCTCTTTTCCTCAAAATGGGAAAAGATGCTGAAGAATGAGAGAATCATAGATAAAGAAATGAGGATAAGCACAGAGCAGTGAGGTGTTCTGGACGTGGTGAGTCTAAGATAGGCCCACAAGGGGCACCAGGTTAAGCATCGGATTCTTGATTGTAGCTCAGGTCATGATCTCAGGGTTGTAGGATGGGGCCCCACGACCAGCTCTGCACTTAGCACAGACTGTGCTGGAGATTCTCTCTTTTTCTCTCCCTCTGTCCCTCCCCTGCTCATTCTCTCTCGCTAAAAAACAAATAAAAAACAAGATCAAAAACAAAAAACCAGAAAGTGCCAGTGAAAACCAAGAAATGCACACACGAGAGCATCAGAGAAGTAATAGGTCTATATTTCAATAATGGGGAAGGACCTCAGGTGAGGAGAGAGGTTGGTTAGAGAATTTTCTTTGATTCGGAAGAGGCTGAGGGAACTGAGGGGTAACATGGAGAAGACACACTTGGAAGAAGCAGTCAATGTCTGTGAAGGAAGCATCTTCAGATTATGGGAAATCATAAGACCTGAGAGACGGACCACTCCAAGTCTCACGCCACACCAGGAATCACTTGACATTAATAGGTACAAGAACATTCAGCACTTCTTTATTCAATTATCAGTAATAAGTAGCATGGATACAAAATACAGTAGTCCCCCTTACCCACAGCTTGGCTCTCCACAGGTTCAGTGACCATGATCAATCAGTGTCCCCACACTAGACCCTCCTGCCGAGTACATGAGAAGGTCACTAGTAGCCTAACCCTGTGTCACTCACCTCACTGCATCTCATGGCATCAAAAGAAGAGGGGTGAAGACAGGACAATAAGATATTTTGAGAGAATTTTTATCAGAGTGCCTGTTATAATCGTTTAATTTTATTATTATGTGTTAATCCCTCATGTGTCTAATTTAGAAGTTAAACGTTATTATAAGTACATTGTATACGAAAAAACATGGTATATATTGGCTTCAGCACTACCCATGGTTCCTGACATCCCCTGGGGACTCTTAAAAATGTAGATCCTGTGGAGCTGGGGCAGGACTGCTATGGAATAATTGAAGGGATGGAAAAGAGCTGTACAGTTCACAAACTTGACTGAATTAAAGAAAAATGTACATAATTATTTCTTGTATTACAAAAATTCTATAGTTATTTTTCCTAAAATTATTTAAGTATTCATAAGTTGATACTTCCTTAACAGGGTAACACCCACTTAGCTCATGCTAAATCCAATCTCATACTTGATAGTTAAATCATAGAAAAAAAAAGATAAATCTTAGAGTCCTCACTCCTAAAAATCTGGAACAAGGCAAAGATTGCAAGTGTCTCTAGTATTGTTGAGATTTTATAGAAACTACTAGGTGAGATGACTATCTTTAAATATAAATAAATAAACAGGGGATATCATCCTCAAAGGGGAAAAGCTGACAGCCTTTCCTTTGAGATCAGGAACACAATAAGGATGCCCACTATCAGCACTCTTGTTCAACATAGTACTAGAAGTCCTAGCAACAGCAATCAGACAACAAAGAGAAATAAAGGGTATCCAAATTGGCAACTAAGAAGTCAAACTCTCTTTACAGATGACATGATACTTTACATGGAAAACCCAAAAGACTCCACCCCCAAACTAATAGAAATCATACAGCAATTCAGTAATGTGGAATGATACAAAATCCATGCACAGAAAGCAGTTGCTTTCTTATACACTAACAATGAAAATATAGAAAGGGGAAATGAGACAATCAATTCCATTTACTATAGCACCAAGAACCAGAAGATACATGGGAATAAACCTAACCAAAGAGGAAAAGGATCTGTACTCAAGGAACTACAGAACACTCATGAAAGACATTGAAGACACAAAAAGATGGAAGACCATTCCATCCTCATGGATTGGAATAAACATTGTTAAAATGTCTATACTGCCTAGAGCAATCTATACTTTCAATGCCATTCTGATCAAAATTCCACCAGCATTTTTCAAAGAGCTGGAGCAAACAATCCTAAAATTTCCAAACAACCAGAAGAGACCTGCATTGCTAAGGAAATGTTGAAAAAGAAAAACAAAACTGTGGCCATCATGTTGCCTGATTTCAAGCTTTACTACAAAGATGTGATCATCAAGACAGCATGGTACTGGCACAAAAACAGACACATAGACCAGTAAAACAGAGGAAAGAGCCCAGATACAGACCCTCAACTCTATGGTCAAATAATCTTCAACAAAGCAGGAAACATATACAGTGGAAAAAAGACAGTCTCTTCAATAAATGGTGCTGGAAAAATTAGACAGCTATATGTAGAAGAATGAAACTTACACCATACACAAAAATTAAATTCAAAATGGATAATAGACCTCAAAGTGAGGCAGGAATCTACCAAAATCCTAGAGAAGAACATAAGCAGTAACCTCTTCGACACTGGCCACAGCAAATTCTTTCAAGGCATGTCTCCAAAGGCAAAGGAAGCAAAAGCAAAAATGAACATTTGGGACTTCATCAAGATCAAAAGCTTCTGCACAGCAAAGGAAACAGTAAAAAAAAAAAAAAAAAAAAAAAAAGAGGCAACCCATGGAATGGAAGAAGATATTCACAAATGACACTACAAAGGGCTAATATGCAAGATTTATAAAGAACTCCTCAAACTCAACACATGCAAAACAGATAATCATGTCAAAAAATAGGCAAAAGACAAGAACAGACACTTCTCCAAAGAAGACATACAAGTGGCTAACAGACATATGAAAAAATGTTCATCATCATTAGCCATCAGGGAGATTCAAAGCAAAACCCCATTGAGATACCACCTTACACCAGTTAGAATGGCCAAAATTAACAAGACAGGAAAAAACATGTGTTGGAGAGGATGTGGAGAAAGGGGAACCCTCTTACAGTGTTGGTGGGAATGCAAGTTGGTGCAGCCACTTTGGAAAACAGTGTGGAGGTTCCTCAAGAAATTAAAAATAGAACTTCCCTATGACCCTGCCATTGTACTCCTGGGTATTTACCCCAAAGATACAGATGTCATGAAAAGAAGGGCCATCTGTACCCCAATGTTTATAGCAGCAATGGCCACGGTTGTCAAACTATGAAAAGAACCAAGATGCCCTTCAACGGACGAATGGATAAGGAAGATGTGGTCCATATACACTATGGAGTATTATGCCTCCATCAGAAAGGATGAATACCCAACTTTTGTAGCAACATGGACGGGACTGGAAGAGATTCTGCTGAGTGAAAGAAGTCAAGCAGAGAGAGTCAATTATCATATGGTTTCACTTATTTGTGGAGCATAACAAATAGCACAGAGGACATGGGGATTTAGAGAGGAGAAGGGAGTTGGGGGAAATTGGAAGGGGAGGTGAATCATGAGAGACTATGGACTCTGAAAAACAATCTGAGGGGTTTGAAGTGGCGGGGGGGGGGTGGGAGGTTGGGGTACCAGGTGGTGGGTATTAGAGAGGGCACGGATTGCATGGAGCACTGGGTGTGGTTAAAAAATAATGAATACTGTTATGCTGAAAATAAATAAATTTAATTTAAAAAAAATTTTCAAGAATTATTGAAATGTTTCCAAGATATTACAGAATTCAGAGATGAGTATGCTCTCAGATGGCAAAGGTAAATACAAACTTGGCTCCTTTCCCACTTCATTCACAAGCTACATATCCATTTATTCTGTACTCTCAGATGAAAGTAATTTGATTTATGAATTTTAGTAAAAGCTAGGGTGTTTTAAATTACTTAAAGCATTCCCAATATGCATTTGTGATTTTGAAAGGATAAATTACTATTTCCTTTTGAGACCTTGAACTATTGCCTTTCCCTTTCATAAATAAAATTTTATCTCATTAAAGTGGTAGAAAGCACTGAGAAAGACACCCTATATAAGTCTCACATATATACATTCAACTCCAATTTGACTGATTTTACCAATTGTTGATAGCAACTAACACCTCCACTTGAGATTTTTCTATTCTATATTTTACCTGGAAAATAATAAGCCATTCTTACCGAATTTAAAAGCTTACTTACAGATCATTAAACCTTTTAAGGGAGGGATTCCTGTGGTGAGCTTTATAAAATGAAAATTTCTTTACAACATGAAATACCACCTCTTAGTTTATAGTTTGGGATTTTTGTATTTGGGTTCTCAATGGTAGTAAGTATATGTATGTATTTAAAAGGAAAACCTTATCTTCTGTATTTTGATAATTAATATATAAATAGGGCATAAGGCCTTGGAAAATCTGAGTAGCTTTCACAAACATCATAGAAAGAAATTCTACGGGGTTGCTTTTTCTCAAAACAAAAATCTATTTCACTAGAATAATATGGTGCGATATGTTATCTTAAAGAAAGTATAAGGAATGAGACAAAAATGTAAAGCTATCAGCTATTACTCATCATTTGAAGTATAATGTTAAAATATTTCCTTAATATGGATATTTATAAACTGAAATATGATGACCTTTAGAAAGGTCATTTTGGCCAACAATTTATGATTTACAATTCCATTCAAAAGTTAATAAGGGCCAAATAAAAAAATAGGTTAACAAGGGCCATTATGAAATAACAGAAAGAAAAAAGCATTAACAAGGCCATTATTAATTAATAGAATATCTAGACCTAAACAGAACGAGCTTCTAGCATCATCTATGGCACTGACATACATACCTACTAACTGGAATCAAATACCTTAATTTCCATAAATCTGTGCTTCACCATCTTTAAAACACCCCCTTCCTACTTAACCAGAAGATTACAGTTGACCTTGAACAATGGGGGTTTAGGGGCGCTGACCTGGGTGCAATCAGAAATCCACATATAATATGACTTCCCTAAAACCTTACTAATAGCCTGCTGTTCACCAGAAGCCTTACTGATAACATAAACAGTGGATTAATACGTATTTTGTCTGTTATATGCATTATGTACTGTAGTCTTATAATAAGGTAAACTAGAGAAAAAAATGGTATCAAGAAAATAAAGATGAGAACATACATTGACAGTACTGAAGTATATTTACATAAAAAATTTTCCACCTGCAGGTGAACTTGTGAAATTCAAACCCACATTGTTCAAGGTTAACTATATTTTTATTGGAACTGAACTTAAATACGTAGCTGATTTGGGGTTAATAGGCTCATTTATAAAATCATGGTATAACAAACCTCTCAAGAACAACATGAGAGCTAAATGGGGAGTCTGAGGAAGACTGTAGAAACTCACAAATGTAATTCAACTATAAAAAGTCCTTGAAGTGGGTAGGAGAAGAATCAATGAAACAAGATGGGATTGGGAGGGAGACAAACCATAAGTGACTCTTAATCTCACAAAACAAACTGAGGGTTGCTGTGGGGAGGGGGTTGGGAGAAGTGGGGTGGGATTATGGACACTGGGAAGGATATGTGCTTTGGTGAGTGCTGTGAAGTGTGTAAACCTGGTGATTCACAGACCTGTACCCCTGGGGATAAAAATATATTATATGTTTATAAAAAATAAAAAATTAAAAAAAAAAAAAGTCCTTGAAGTACAAACCCTACCAAATGGTACAATCAAAATCAATGAATCTGGCCCATACATATGAACAACTCGAGCATAGCAATGGTGTTGTCCCTGTCCATACATCTCCGTGCCTACTACCATGTTCAACAAGTCAGATGAAGAAATAAATAAACTTGACCTCTCTGTTACACAGTGAGAAGTTCGGGTAGTTTGATTAATAGAGATATTCTATTTTTATTCTATTGGTTGTTAAGGGACAAGAATATTAATGACTTAAGTATTATGCAGTTGAAACAAATATGTCCCCGGCTATTGTGATTCACAGAGACTTTGATCCATTTTGAAATATATGACTTATTTGAAGACAAAATATTGTGTATTATTATACTTAATATGCATACTGTTTTTCATTTTTTCCAAAGCAAAGTAGCTAAATACAGCAAGTCCTCTACTGGTGTATATACTTCTAGACTAGTTAAAAATTATACCAACTCTTCTAAAAGCAACTAAAATGCATATGCTACCCTAGTGAAGAGTCACCATATTCTGCTTCCATCACAACTTGTTAGGATTGCTGATTCTTCAAGAATTTTCCCAAGTAGAGCTAATACTTAAAAATGTTTGTCTTCTTTCCTGGAAGAACACTTGACTACAGGGTGTATGAACCCAAAGAGAATATGGATAAGTCTCAAGATCTTCTTGATATTTTCAATTAAAAAAAAAAACAAAAAGGAAAAAGAAAATCTTCCTCTTTTGAATGCAATGAATTGGATTATTTTCACAGAAAAATAAATGTTAGTCTTCAGTCAAGAAAATGCCATGAAAGAACTTAATTACTTGAATATTGCAGAAATACTTAATCTTTTTCAACCTCTTAAAAGCTCATAAATACTACTAGTGTGACACTACTTTGGAAAATTCAGGAAAAAAAAAAGGGAAGAAATAAAGATTTGTCCTTTGTTGAACACAGGGACCTGACTATATGCTATTTTGTGTCCCCTCCTGTTCTTTCGACATCCAAGGTCACTGGGGTTTCAATTTAGAATGGGAAAGGATCATTTTTCTTTACTTTTGGCATTCCAAGACAGGGAAGTAGAGCTGTGCCCTGTCTTCCGCAACAGTACGGATCTCCTTTCAACACGGGACAGAGGTCAGGTTGCTCTCTGGATACTTGTGTCTCTGACTTGTACACCTAACACCATTAAGACCTATTTGAGTACATTAGTGGAAATGGAATCTATTCTATGGTCTCATGGGAAGCCCACTAAGGAGGTAATCTAGTATTACATAGGTGGCTACTTTTAAAGACATTTTGGGCAATTTTTATGCCAGGCCTTAACCTCATTCTCACTGGCTAACTGGGGGATAATCCAATTACAACGTCTATGATTCCTAGGATTGAGAGTCACAGGAGGGGTGGATCTCTTCCCAAGAGGGAGACTGGCTAAACTCATGAAAACTTGCCATTGCTTCTCAAAACACAGAGTTTAGTATGGTGGAACAGGGAAGTACGTAAAATACATCTTAATCTACAATCAAGTCACTAAAGGTGATTACTTCACAAAGTGTCCATTCTGTATTTACAGGCTCTATGCCCCATGGAGTGGTGGGATCAATTGTATTTAGTCTAAAATAAATGTTTAATATGATAAATTTTATGAAAAAAGAAGAGATTTAAAAGCAAATAATAATGGATTTGGGAGTTTTGCTTAGCTGATAGCCATATATCTGTGTCCATTTTTTAAAAAAGATTTTATTTATTTATTTGACAGATCACAAGTAGGCAGAGAGGCAGGCAGGGACGGGGGAAGCAGGCTCCCCACTGAGCAGAGAGCCCGATGCGGGGCTCGATCCCAGGACCCTGAGATCATGACCTGAGCCGAAGGCAGAGGCTTAACCCACTGAGCCACCCAGGGGCCCCATCTGTGTCCATTTTTACCGCATCATTTTGTAATTCAGATGAAATGCCCAACAGGTCTACCTATTCAGCAATCATCAAAAGAATTTTGCTAGTTCCTGTAAAAATCTAAAACTTGAGTTCAGAATTTAGAAAAAGTAGTATCTGGTGTGCCACAGACTCTCAAGTGTTGAGACGTGTTCTCCTGGCTTTCCAAGAACAAACCTGCATGGGGAATGCTATTGTCCCTGTTTATACAGACATCTCATTGCCAGGGGAATGACGTTGAACCACCAGGCAGAGAGACTCTGGAGGCCTTTCTTTTTACATCAGATAGTATTGTGCTGGGAGTATTAATAGGAATCAGTGAATCATTTTTGTAGTACTCTTGAAGATGATTAAAAAGAAATCTGTCTGCACTTAAGTGAGACCCCGCAATTCGGCAATAAGGTCTCCTCGGACAAATAAAAGTAAACATGCATGCTTCAGAAACATTTTCATGGTTTTTCTGGTCATTACCAGCATCGCACAGCAAATATACTTGACTTTGCAGTTGTAAGAATAGGAATTTTAGGTCAGAAAATCAGTATGGACATGTAATACATTTCCAAAAATATGTGTCCAAATTACGTGTTGGCAGGCTTATTCTCAAGGTCAAGATCACTCTGATTACATGAAGAGTCAATAAATTTCATTCAAGTATAACGATGTATTCTAGTTTTCTTATGCCACATCAGATACAATTGAAAGTAAAATAGGACTGGGGTATATAAAACTAGATTGAAATATAATATTCATTTGACATATAGCTAGCTGAGAATCCATCTGCATGAGAAATAAACACCATTAAACTGAGTCTTCATTTTGTGTAGTTATACATATACATGAAATTTTATGGCAAGCAAGTTGGGGGAGAGGCAGAGAGAAAGGAAGAGGGCAGGCTTCTCCCTGAGGGCGGAGCCCCACACGGGTCTCAGTCCCACAACCCAGGAGATCATGACCTGAGCCAAAACAAAGGGTCAGATGCTCAACCAATGGAATCACCCAGGTGCCCTCCAGATTTTTACATTCTTAACACATTTTTTGATATAGAATGATATAGATATAGAATGCAGACAGAGTACAGCCTTGTAGTGTGGCTGAGGCTTACATATGCTAGGTAAAGCAGCATATGCATTTTTGAAATCTGATGATTGTATATCTTACTGTTAATGCTCCAAATATAATAAGAATGGAAAAATAACTCCCTAAGGAAAAAAAAAAATAAGTAAGATGATTCCTTCTGTAGAAATAATCAGAGTCTACAACTTCAGCCCAAACCTTTAGGATGCAAGAGCACAGGTTTTCGATATCTGGGCGTGCTATTCTACACATAGAAACGAAACTCTGTGGTTTTCGCTATTCGCAATTCTGACTTGGCAATCGATTGTGTATCTGCAACGTGTTTTTCATGTGATGAGGGCAACATTAAGAATGAAAAGAATCCAAAGAATGAATATAAAAGAGATTCGTCTGAAGAATGGCACAGGTGGTTTGGTGTCATGAATAAACATTCTTACCACGTAGCTCCAGGAGTGAGCCAGACTTACTGACGTAACTGTCCCCTATGTCATTTCTCCATGACTACCAGAGCCGTCAAGATCATTACGTTCTACAGAGTCCAAGCAAACTCTGTAATGACGATGGTGGTGTTGGTGATCTCTTTACCTAAGAAACTACAGAGATGGAAGCACAGGGCTGTATTTATTGTCGTGATTCTCCATTATTTTTTTAAGTGGTTGGAAAACACATAGTTCTGTGAACTTGTACAAGGGCTCCTTGTCAAAGCGATTTCCATTTTAGGGTTCTCTTCCTCAGTATGTTTCTCTCAATAGCTGATGAACCAAATGCCTTCAATTTCCAAAGCAACCTGATGTGTTTCTGAGATTTCCACCTCTCTAAAGAAGCCTCCTGAGGTGGACACAGAAAACCCTTTCATGTTTTGTATTCTCAAAGAAATTCCAACCTTGATTTTGGCATCTAAGAAGAAAATCTCCCTTTATCCAAACTAATAGGGCTGCAATTTGCCCTGGATTATCTGATATTCTTAAAAGTTGAGTTATCATGTAGACTTTGTGTTGCGTTGTATTTTAAGTGGTTGATTGGAAGCATGTAATTTTCAGGATGTCGCCGAGGATATTTTCAGACTTGCATCCTTTCTAGAGTCTTCCCCACTGGCAGAGAAATGGGGTCCATCTTCTGGGAATGTTCTCTAGACACTCACTCCTGCTCTGCAACCTATGGCTTCAAGAGAAGTAATGATTGATTCACACTTTGACATCATAAACAAGTCCTAGGAGCTTCCTTGTAATACGATTTTTTTCTTTCGTTGCTGTGTTAGTTCACATCAGTTCAGGACACTGACAAGTGATTCACAACACAGACTGCATATATACAACACAGGGAAAGCATTGCAGACCGTTGAGATGCCATGGGGCCCGCCATTTGCATCCAGGTGGATGGCTACAGAAAGCTGCTGTGTATTACAGGTGGAGGTTTCCAGCTGTAGTTTCGTCACTACTGTTAGTTAGGAAGAGCTCTTTTGTGTTTTTACTATTTTTTTTTCCTTCTTTGATCCTTTGTAGAGATAGAGAAGAAGCGAATAGCTGGTTCTTATAAAAAAAAAAAAATTTTTTTTTCATAGTCCCCAAAGGTGGTTATTATGACCAAAAGCTTTCTCTTCCAACAAGTAAAAATAGAGCTCTCCACCCTTCAGTTTCAGATCTCAGGCCTTCTGCTTCTTAAGCTCTTAACAGGGCCCACTTCCTTTTACAAGTGAGACTCCAATGGGCAAAGCTTTAATGAACCCTCAAGCAATGCCAAAGACAGGAACAGGACTGTCTTTCCCTGACGGGTGAGACTTCTGGGGCTTCTCACCAACAGCTGTATAAAACAGAAGCTCTGGAGTGCATTCCCAGGCCTCTTCTCTGCCCTCATGCTTTGCTGTCATTGCATTTCCGGTCTCCTGGGACTTCCACATCGGATGGGGGCACATTTCCTTTCCTCCGTCCTGCTGGTTAGGAAGAATCACACTAACGCAACCGACCTGGAGAGGCCCATGAATAAGAGACTGTCAAATTGTTGGGTGTCAAGCTACTACTGGGACTATGAAGACCGGGAACAAATAGATTTCTGTGAGTTTCTCCTGAGGATTGCCCAGATCTGTTCAGAACACATACACGGATGAAATGACTGAGGCAGAAACTGAGACCCCTGTGAGGCATTCTGGGATAAGAAGAGCAAGTTAGCCACCTAAGCTCCAAGTTCTAAGTGACTGGAGCCGACATCAGAGCTTTCTATCTGCTGGTTAGGGAAAAGAAGCTACCACAACCCAAGGTCCCTTCCACCAGGAGCCTCCTGTATGAGTCTACTCCGGGGCCCACAGGCGGGGCGTACCAGTGCTCCCCGGCCTCTCTGTAAAATTATTGCTCAGTAGAACACCAAAGCACTTCTTTTTTTTTTTTTTGAAAGATTTTATTTATTTACTTGACAGAGAAAGATCACAAGTAGGCAGAGAGGCAGGCAGGGGGCGGGGGAAGCAGACTCCCCGCTGAGCAGAGAGTCCCGATGCGGGGCTGGATCCCAGGACTCTGATATCATGACCTGAGCTGAAGGCAGAGGCTTAACCCACTGAGCCACCCAGGCGCCCCACCAAAGCACTTCTGTTCGCAAGTGATGACAGTGCAAACTAGTCAAATCTCTAACTGTAATTAAGCAATGTAATTAAGTGTTGTTGAAACCTGTGCACCAAGAATGTGAAAGAAAATTTTCATAGAAAAATAATTTTCTACATTGAAAGCCTTGTATATAAGTACATACATACTGTATGTATAAATACTTCTCTGAAATTAGCTGTAAGATAACTCTAAAAGATGGGGGGAAATAATAAAAATGTAGAAGGACTTGACACTCCAAAGATGAAGTGAATACCTCACCTTGCGTATGCTGTTGGCAGGAAGAATGGTACAGAACTCCACTATATTTTTTTACCTGAGGCCACAGACATACCAACGTGCATGTCCATTTCTCCCGACCCACTCGCCCCCCGTGGGATCCAGCTGTCCCTCTGACCCTCCACACGGAGGTCGGGCCAGTAGACTGCATGTGCTCAAACCAGACCCCGGTGTTTTCCCTGCCAAGATCCGCCCCCTCCCCTCTCCTTAATCTCCGTTAATGCTAGCTCTTCGGTTCCAGGTGCCACAAATTGGAATGCGTGTGTATCTGGCATGTACACCCGTCTGAGTTAGAAAATCTCATCTAGTTACCATTGCCAAGGAAGAGGACACTCCCACATCCGCGTGTACATAGGTATGTACTTGTGACAATATCTAAATAGGTGCTCGGCTGAGATTTCTCTATTTCTGCTGGGCAAAAATAGCAGGGTGTTAGTGACTAAAAAACAAAAAAAGTCAAACTACTTCAGTTTAAATCACCTAGAAACAAAGAGTTGGCGTTTACTGAGATTACAAGAGGAAGGGGATGGTGGTTGTTGCAGGTAAAACAGAAGGATTCGGCTTTGAGTGTGTTGAGTTGGAAGGACCAACAGACCGCCAGACCTCCGTGTAGACCTCCAGCGGGATCTCAAGGGGGCAGCGGATCGGGGAGACAGACATTTGGAATGTGTCTGTGCATAGATGGAGAATGTAAACCTGTGAAGTGAATATCCAGACAGAAGAGGTAAAGTTTTGAAAACAGGACAGAGAGGAAGATCCAGCCCAGAAAACTTGCAGGGCTAATGCGGCAGGATTAGAATCAGGGCTCTCAGGAGACAGGAATTGTTAAAAGGAAGAGGGAATTATCAGTCTGGCCAATGACACTGAGAGGGAGAGACCTGAGGATGAAGAAGCAAACATTGGCGGGAGATATGCAGCCGCCCGTGATGGACATCGGGTGGTTTTCCTGGAAACGCTGGGGCCAGCACCTGATCGCACGCGGTTGGGGACGGACTATAAGAAAATGGAAAAGGGGGACGCCTGGGTGGCTCAGTTGGTTGGACGACTGCCTTCGGCTCAGGTCATGATCCCGGAGTCCCGGGATCGAGTCCCGCATCGGGCTCCCAGCTCCATGGGGAGTCTGCTTCGCTCTCTGACCTTCTCCTCGCTCATGCTCTCTCTCACTGTCTCTCTCTCAAATAAATAAATAAAATCTTTAAAAAAAAAAAAAAAAAAAAAAGAAAATGGAAAAGGGAGGAGAAGCAAGTGTGTCACCTTCTTCCAAAGTACTCGTGGCTTTTGAAAACCCGCGCTCACACCTGCGCTTCCTACAAGAGGGTGGGGGGGTTCGGAGACTATGCGTGTAACAGCTAATGCAGGTACTTTCCCAAACAATCCCAGTGAAGACAGAGATATTCGTAGTTACTAATATCTGTTTTCCGAAGCCCTGAGGTGGTATCACCCTGATCCTTTGAGAGACAGGCAGCAGTTTTCACGTTGCTTATTTTAGTCTGTTGCCTCGCAGGCCTGCTTTATGGGGTGGCCCGCCGAGCCCCTGTAATACTCCGAGTGTGAACCACATGGGTGAGCACACCCGGTGCTCCCGTGCTCCCGTGCTCACATTTTAGCCACCCTCAGAAGTCAGGTGACCTCTCCATCACCCTTTCCCTTCTCCTCGCAGAAGCTGGAGAGGTTCCCAGGACACCGAGTGTGGTCGTCGTGCAGAACAAGCAAGAGATGGGAAAAAAGAGGGGCAGAAGAAGGGATTTTTCTGTGGAGGAGACTCAGAACAGTCCTGAAGACATTCCACGAATCCAAAGACCAATGAGGTCTGGTAGAAATACCTGAGCCGAGCCACACAGACCGTTCTTGGAAGATGAAAATGGGCTCCAAGTCCCCATATCAACTGGAGAATAAAAAGCCGTCTGGGCAGCTGGGGCGGTTCCAGGAATCCCAGAGCTACGCAGAGAGGAAGCGAGTTCGTCGGGTTCGTCGGGGGCTGTGGCTGCCCGTGTTTTCTGCGCACATCTCCAAAAATGAGGGCCCTTTTGGCCAATGTGCACTTTAAACCAAGTCCCGCCAGGCTCCGTCAGGTTTTCCAGCCGCATCTCTCCGAGGCAGGGCTCAGTTCCTGCCTACTGTGATGACGGCGCTTTACCCCCTCAGGAAGCTCGGAGTGTCCTTCTTCGTTTCAAACCCCAGGACCACGACTCCCCTGCAAGAACATGGAGGCCGCATCTCTGGGTCCGCGCGGACCCCCAGGACACCTGCACCTGCTCGCCCTTGCTCAGGCCCCTCAGGCTTTTGATTTACTTAATGAGAAGGCGCTGCACGTCCCCGAACCAGGCCTCTCATTCCCAAAGGTAACTACAAATTGAAGGCGATTCCTGCCTCAGGTCTGAGTCACAAGTCGTCCTTGCCGCGTGGTCTCCCCACGACGCCGTGCCCCGGTCACCCTGCCCTCGCGGGGCTCAGCGACCCGCTCTCACGCCCCACTCCGGGGGATCAACGTCCTTTTCTAAGTGACAGAACCACCCCGAGGCCAGCCGTGTACACTCGTGCTCCCGAACGCCGCACTTGGCGTTGACCAGCTTTCACCACAGCAAGGAGTCTTTCGTTCATTTTTAAAATTTATAAAATCACCTGAGGTACTTGGCCTTTGGAAGGGGCAAGTATCCATTCCGGGATATAACACGGTATCCCATATGTCTAAGTGCTCATTAAGTCATGCACTATGGTTTTTGTTGTTGTTGTTGTTGTTTGGTTGTTGCTTTTTTAAAAGATTAGTTTGGACTGGCTTTTTTTTTTTAAATTAATTTAATTTCTTTTCAGTGTTCCAGAGTTCACTGTTTATGCACCACACCCAGTGCTCCACGCAATCCGCGCCCTCCACAGTGTCTCGATAAGCCTGAGGAGTAAAAGCGAATGAGCGTCAGTCCATCCCCGGCCTCGAGAGGCTCAGCAGCCCCCGGCGGAGGGCAGCCTAGTGAGCGGGGGTCTGCAGGAATGGCCCGACTGCCGGGAAGTGACGCGGCCTCCGCAGGACCCTCTGTTTATCTGGGGCCGAAGCAAGCCCCGCAGGTGCTCTCCTGATTATGGGAGGCGCACGCAGCTCTTGATACACGGGGCTTCAGTCCTGCTTTTTTTCCTAAATTTTCCTTCTAATGTTAGATTCCCTGAATGGAACAAAAAAATATACCAACAGCAGGAACCACAAAAATGCCTTTTTTTTTTTTTTTAAAGATTTTCTTTGTTTATTTGAGGGAGCCAGGGTGAGCAGGGGAGAAGGGCAGAGGACAGAGAGAAGCAGGCTCCCCCCTGAGCAGGGAGCTGGATGAGGGTCTGGATCCCAGGACCCTGGGATCATGACCTGAACTGAAGGCAGACGCTTAACCGACGGAGCCACCCAGGCGTCCCCCCAACGTGCCAGTATTAATAACAATACTAACAATGTGCAGAGGAAGGGGAGGAGAATGAGCAGGAACTTCCCAGCCACGCCTACTTACTGTCGGCAACTTCCGTCCTGTGTTCTAATCCTTGCAACTTACAGGCATTCTGCGCAGGTAGTGTCTGAGACTCAGAGACTCCCAATAATATGGGGCCAGAGTGGGAAAGAGCAGGACACAAGTATTAAAGACATATCGGACCCCATGGGCAGCACCCCTTCGACTCTGGCAAACCACCTGCAGGACAACTGAAAGGCTCCTCTCCGGCTTCTAGAAACCTTAATGCTAAATGAAAACACCTTCTGAGCTCAAGTATGACAATTCCCGGGCCCCAACTCTGGGCAGGGAGGCTCCAAGCCCCCTCTCTGCCCTGCGGATGCACACCAGCAAGAGCTTGCCTGAGCTTCCTTTGTCCAATCTATTAATTTTTGATTAACTTGGCCAAATTCAAGTCTTGCAATGCTGTTAGATTTTATTTGTACTAATGGAAAGTGACCTGTCAGAGCCACACTGCTTTCCGATCACCCCAGGAAGCAGAAGACAGTAAATCAAGCCCCCTGGGTATTGCAATCACGTCTGAGCAGCATTGCCGGGCCATGTCCTTGCTCTCGCTGAGCAACTCCCCTTGTAGTTTATGTGGTTTTCAGCCCTTGGCATGATAAAAACCGAGCAGCCATTTTACGGCTCTAATTGTGTCCAGATCCTCCAGGATTTAGTAACTTCGGGCAGTAAATAAGCTTGGAGCTTCCTTGCAGGCTGGTTGATGTCCACATACACTGACCGTGCGAGCGTTCATAAGGGCCCTAAAACAGCTGCACCTACCAGGGAGCAGAAAACTCAGGGGCAGAGGCCAGGGTGAGGACCCACACGTGTGAGGAGACGAGTCTGCTCGCCGGCCTCTGGGTTTTCTCTCATCGTTTTCCAATTTCAACTGTGCTTCATTGGAAAATAAATAAATAAGATAAATCAGGCCCTCGAACAAAAAGAAGTTTAAAATAGACAGAGGTTGGTATTTAAAGTGTAAATGTTAAGACAAACGAGAGTAGAAGACTCATTCATTCGTTTGTTCAACTTCCTTCAATACCTACCAAGTGAGAGTGCTGGAAAAAGAAAGGAAAAAGGAAAAAAAAAAGAAAAAGAAAAAGATTCAAAGATTACATTTAAGAAGGAATAATCAAAAAAGTTCATTTAATGAAACCTACTGCTTGGAAATTATAAATATACAGAACAAAAAATAAATGAGTAGAGAAATCTTTCTCAAAGCAAGCACAAGTTGGCACACAGTCTAGAATCTATGTTGTGAGGGACACCTCCATCCATGGGGAGCATACGGAGAGACAAGGGCTGGAGTGTGCCCCCAAGTTAGACGCATGCAGATTCACAGGTTAGGAGATCCGGTAACTAACTCACCTATAATTCAAATGCAAGCTTATTAGTATTCTTATCTGATACATGAGGTTGCATTTTTAATGTATCTGTTCATTGGCTACTTATTTTTTTTCTCCCATCTATGACTAGACAAAAGAAATATGGAACCATCCACGAGAAGAAAACTATAAAAAACAAAACACAAGAAAACAGAAACAATCTCAGTGGCTCGATAACATATCATGAAAAACTTCACACTATGATCATCTTTGACCATTTCAGACCTATTTCTGTTTCAGAAATGAGAACCGATTTCAAAGAGACTTGCCAGGTGATCTAGACTGGTTTTTCAATTTGGGGAAAGAAAAAAGAGGAAAAGTTTTGTAGGAATTAGCTAAAAGTCTTTATGAAGTGGTATTTATCTCCTCACACATGTGACATAAATATTCCCTTATCGATGTGAGGAATCCTTCCTCTGACAGAATTTTGAGGAATTTTTGTACAGGCCTAGGCAAGATGACATTTTGGGGTCTTTATTTGTTTCTTATCTTCATTGGTGGTCAACGTCAATATACGTGTTCCACTTACAAGAAACATTTCACTTCCCACTTACTTACAAGCTTTGTTAAAATACACATGGGGGCTTATACTGGAACTTTTAAACATACTCATCTGAAAAATTCCCATGCATATGGCTAGGAAATGTTCTGATTTTCTTCCTTTCAAGGAAGTTGTTAAATTCTTTTTAAAAATGTGGGAAATTGGGTAGTATTAACAAAAGCAAAGCATTATTTATGAGTGTGAATTTCACAGTACAAGATGGTTGAACAGTAATTTTCATTTTACTCTGAGTCTTTTATACATGTAATTTTTCTTCTGTTCATTTTTAGTGAGGCACTGAAAGGAGATGAAAAAATAAAGTTTGATTCAGGGGTCTCTGGCTATAAAGTTACTTGGTATAGTTCGAATTTGTAAAGCTGTTTGACTTCTGGGAAATAGGAACTACTAAAGACTGAGCACAGCATTTGAAAGAGAAGCCTACGTAAGGCTGAGCATGAAAACACATTTCATCTGGGGCACCTGGGTGGCTCAGTGGGTTAAACCGCTGCCTTCAGCTCAGGTCATGGTCTCAGGGTCCTGGGATCGAGCCCCACGTCAGGCTCTTTGCTCAGCAGGGAGCCTGCTTCCCCCTCTCTCTCTGCCTGCTTCTCTGCCTACCAGTGATCTTCCTCTGTCAAATAAATAAATAAAATCTTTAAAAAAAGAAAAAAAAGAAAAGAAAACACATTTCATCTAAAAAAAAAAAAATGCAACTACACAGTATGCGAAGTTATCTTTTAGGTATTGATGACACTTTTTACTTTTTTCTTTTTTTATAGAATGATTCTGCTTTTACCTGTTTGAGGTGAGTGGATCACGTTAGCCAAAGAGACATCCATTGTTTTTAAGGGCAAAGAAAATATTGTTTGCTCCTGTAGTGAAATTGACTAGTTCCACCACTACCTTCATTCTGAAGCTCTCTTTCAAGGACCTGGTTATCTCCTATCTTGTCTCTGTAGGCTAAGCTCTACCACAGTGAACAATTACGAGTTTGTGTGTTTACCCCCACTAACGAGGGTGTAAGCATTTTCCTTCTCTTAGGAGGTCTGGCTTTAACAAACTGCTTGAGATGCCTGGCATTCTGTGTAAACTTCCGTTCGGATGACTGTTAAATGTTGGGGAGTGCTTGGGTGTTTGAAACCACATCAAGATGGAAGGAACACAAGTTGGCTCAGTAAAAGTGAACAGTCCCTCATTTAAATTCTGAAAAGGAGAAGAGGCACGTTTCTACAGGGATGAGCAAAGGGATCCTGGAGGCTAGGGTTCAAGATGTCTGAGTGCGCAACAGGTGCCCCCTCAGCAGTGGGAGACAACTTCTCTTTCACAACATTCATTGCTACTAGTGAGTGACAAAGGACATTTCAGTCGTCTGAGCCCTGAAAAATGCTAAGGTCTGACATTCTCATTCAACTGACTTCTTAAATTGCTTCTCAAGTGCCGGTCACCCCGTTACCAAGTAGGATGCAGTCCTTGACTCTCTGTTGCCAGGACAATTGTCTAGCTGCCGCCAATTTATCAGCCCCAAATAAACTCTCTCCTGTGAGTGAGAGTATAACTTAGGCAGAACCGTAAGTTTCACAAGAAGACAGATTTCTTTGAAATGTCGAATTTCCTACAACATTTCAATCCAACTTAGATGAAAGGTCAGGAAACATGTTGTCTGTCTCTTTCTTTTTTAAATGTGTCTTCCTGGGACCCCACATACTGCCATGAAAAGACGTGAAAGACGTTTACTAAATATTATGCCAGCGGAGATGGTAACACTGAGGGAAAGAGGAGCAGCTGGTCGACCCACCCCCACTGCCCCCACCGTGTGCGGCGCGGGGTCCGATGCTCCCGGGGTGTCCTCCCTCCTCAGTCCTGAGCAGACAGTGTCCCAAGGAGACGGATGTGGTTGGTCTCCTATTCTGCAGCTCAGGAGCTGACGTCCAGAGTTTCCCATCTAAGGCCACATGGCTGCTAAGCGGTGGTACCAGAATGAGAACCCAGGTGTGTCTAACTGCAGCCTTCCCCACCCCCACTTTATTCCTCAAGGAAGCACCCCGGCTTTGCTGAGGAAGGAATGATGAGCAAGTGATACATCGTCCGTTTCAGACACAAAAGTCTGGTCCCATTGAATGTTTTTCTGAATGGGCTTCAAAACGGGATTTTCTAGTCTTCCTGAAGAGCTGCTCAAGGCCCTGAGGCCCTCGGGTCGTCTTTAGACATTTCTATTACCCACGTCAGCCTTCTGGGGATGCCTAAATTTCGCAGAAAGCCTTGCTTCTCGTGAGCCGTGCTATTCTAGCGTGAGAGCTCATCCCGCTGGACCGAAGCCAGCCGGCCGGCCAGGACTCCTGACCCTCCCTGTGCTGAAAGGCCTGAGCAGGACCCGGTTTTACAAGGCTGTGAGAAACCAAGAACAAAGAAAGAAAACCTATCTCACTGTCTCTCCTCTTCGGGTCAAAGCAGGCTATGTTTTGTATCCAGGAAGGGATCAGTGATGATTCTTAGAGATTTTCACAGAATCCGGAGGTCACAAGGGTTAGAATGACTCAGAAATAGTTCCGCGGTGAATACGGCACTGAGTTGAAAACTGGGGAAGGAATCTGCCTGCACAGAGAGCACTGGAAACACCCTGAGACGGGAAAATCTGGGAAAACAGAAGTCAGAAGTCCCTGAGCTCACAGTCCTGAGCCACAGAAGAGGCCACGGGGGCTGGAGTAGGGGCATTGGAAAGGCAAATGAAACGCTTCAGGAAGTCGGTTTGCAAAGATTGTGCTGTATATTGAAGGTCACAGCGAGGAGGTTGGACCTCATTCTCGAGAACGTAATGAGGGAGCAGTCTTTAAGGGGACAAACTGCAAGATCCAAAAATTTTAGGGAGAAAAAGAAAGAAAGTTCTGGCGTCAACAGCATCATGCAGACGCCTGGAGGAAAACCTCGTATCCTGGGTCCCGCCCCAACACTGTGATCCACGTGAGTTTGGGGCAGGAGCTTCAGTCGGCTTGTGTGCGGATTACGGAGAAGAGTCTCCCTAAAACACAGCAGGTGCTTGACGCAGGGCTGGTGTGGACGTGCTCAGCAAACCTCAGCTGCGGTCACTGCTGTCCTGCAGGTAACCATTCGAGTCCCGGGCCCTGGTCACCCGCACTGATCGTCACTCCCTGTTCTCTGTGGCTGCGTGTGTGCACGGTAACGGCGGGCAAGGCAAGGAGGCCGACTGCACACAAGGAGCTGTCAGAGACACCGGGGACTTCGCCAGCACACCCCTAGCTTCATCTCTGTTTCCACACCGGCACCACACTTCACACGGTGAGAGTGTTTTACATATACTCCATAAATAAGTAACTTCACAGAAAAGGGATTTCAAAAGAGGCCAGGCTAGCTGGAAGGAATAACTGAATAATGGGGTTAAGCGTGCACTGAACTAAGCAAGGAGGAAGTCGAAGGACGAGACCCAGCTCCGCCGGAGCAGAAGCAGAAAGGGCTCAACCTCCAGGAGCGATCCGTCCTGACCGGCTGCATGTGGTAGGTGAGTAGGGAAGCGTCCAACATTCCCACCCCCCCACACCCCTCAAAAGATGTTAATTCTGTAGGACTAGGAGATTGACAGGCACACTGGTTTTTGGGAAAGGTGAGAAGTTAAATTTTGACACTTTGATTTTAAATTGACAGTCTGACACTGAAATGATCTAATGATAGCATATACTTTCCCAATCAGGCGATGTGGAGGATGAGAGAGGGTTAAGAAGGCGACAATGGTGAAAAGAGAGCTCAGGTCACGCGCCGACACCAGGTCACTTTATAAGGACAACAGTAAAGGCATGCTTTGGGGGCCAGGGACTCAGACACAGGCTTGAGAGGAAGCCAGTAAGTGTCTTTCTGCCTGACAGACTTCCACAGTCTGGAAAGCGTTTCCCGATAAACCAAACCTATGTTTTTAAAAATATAGTTCTATTTTTCCAAAATAGTCTGTGTTGTCATTTTAGGACAAGGTCACAATTTAGGGGTATTACACGAAATTTTTGTTTATTGGTGTATTATTCTATCAACTTGCTTTATCATAATGATTATGATATCGTAACGATCATACTGACGAGCTGCTTGTGCAGGTCTGATTATAGAATTCAGATCGTTACTATAAACATACAAGAGGCATGTTCCCATCTCAGTAAAACTACATGCCATGATCTACAATAGGAGAAATGTGCTGTTTTCTTGAGTACTTGGGAACCACACATAATATATTTACAATAATCTCTTATGCTTTAAACCAGGTACATTTGGGGCTCCTGCCCAAGGATCTGACCAGTTTGCAAAAAAAAAAAAACATTTTCTCTTGCAGAAATAATTTTGAGCATTCTGAGTTAAACCAAGTTAACAATAAAAGGAATGTAATTTGATAACAGACATGCTGTTCTTCCTAAACACACACACACGCCTGCACGCACACCCAGAGAGGCGTGAGCACGCGTGCACATCACGAATGAATCTCAGTTCGGTTCCTTGTGTCTGTTCCATGAGCGTGTCTAGTCAAGTCACTCTACGTTCCTGAGGCTGTCGCATTTAGGTTTATAACCACAGGAAAGCAGAATTTCGCTCGGAGCTCCTACAGAAAAGTAGAAGAGCAGGCAGCAGACATGGATGCAGTCACTAGGTATTCAACGGGGAAATTTTACCTAAGTGGGAGCCTCACAGATATTTAGGTACAGTCAGATTCCCTACACAGTGCCCCCCCCTTTTAAAGATTTTATGTATTTGTTCATTTGACTGAGAGAGAGCACGAGTAGGCGGAGCATAGACAGAGGGAGAGGGAGAAGCAAATCCCCCACGGAGCAGATCCCAGGTCCGGGGATCACGGCCTGAGCCAGCCAGGTGCCCCAACCAGTGCTTTTACATCTGAAACAATCACACCCTCTAGAAGACAAACAGATAAGGACACAGGCATATGGCCTCGCTGAAATAATAATAAAAAAAGAAACTTTTTTTTTGATGGATGAAATAAACAATTTCTTCTATACCATGACTCATTTGCAAAAATTGGGAAAAAAATCAAGATCAGCCCTCTGAGATTTTTCGTCTCTGAAGGAGAACAGATCTCCTGTGCACTGGCACATCTGAGGGCACAGTTTAATTCCAGCACTGGAATGGAGTGAGTGGAGGTCACCCGAGAGCAGTCACCCCGCAGAGGGCGGGTGTGTCTGGCCCCAGGGAAGCTGGGGCGGCTCCTTATCCTGTCCCTCCCAGCTTAACTCCCAGCCCCCCTCAGTTTCTCTGAAGTCTTTGGCCCCAATTCCTTCCAAGGCATGCTCTACAGTCTCTCCGTCTCTGTCTCCCACACATGTTCCCACCCTTCCCAGAGGGATCTTTCTTTTTTTTTTTTTTTAGGTTCCTTAATGACCAAAATTTATTAAAGCAAAATTGATGGAAAAGGGAATAATGGCTATTTTTTTTAAATTTTTTATTTTTTATAAACATATATTTTTATCCCCAGTGGTACAGGTCTGTGAATCACCAGGTTTACACACTTCACAGCACTCACCAAAGCACATACCCTCCCCAATGTCCATAACCCCACCCCCTTTCTCCCATCCCCCCTCCCCCCAGCAACCCTCAGTTTGTTTTGTGAGATTAAGAGTCACTTATGGTTTGTCTCCCTCCCAGTCCCATCTTGTTTCAAAAGCTTTTGCACAGCAAAGGAAACAGTTAACAAAATCAAAAGAATGGGAGAAGATATTTGCAAACGACATATCAGATAAAGGGCTAGTATCCAAAATCTATAAAGAACTTAGCAAACTCAACACCCAAAGAACAAATAATCCAATCAAGAAATGGGCAGAGGACACGAACAGACATTTCTGCAAAGAAGACATCCAGATGGCCAACAGACACATGAAAAAGTGCTCCATATCACTCGGCATCAGGGAAATACAAATCAAAACCACAATGAGATATCACCTCACACCAGTCAGAATGGCTAAAATCAACAAGTCAGGAAATGATAGATCCTGGCGAGGATGCGGAGAAAGGGGAACCCTCCTACACTGTTGGTGGGAATGCAAGCTGGTGCAGCCACTCTGGAAAACAGCATGGAGGTTCCTCGAAATGTTGAAAATAGAACTGCCCTATGACCCAGCAATTGCACTACTGGGTATTTACCCTAAGGATACAAACGTAGTGATCCAAAGGGGCACGTGCACCCGAATGTTTATAGCAGCAATGTCCACAATAGCCAAACTATGGAAAGAACCTAGATGTCCATCAACAGATGAATGGATAAAGAAGATGTGGTATATATACACAATGGAATACTATGCAGCCATCAAAAGAAATGAAATCTTGCCATTTGCGACAACATGGATGGAACTAGAGCGTATCATGCTTAGCAAAATAAGTCAATCGGAGAAAGACAACTATCATATGATCTCCCTGATATGAGGAAGTGGTGATGCAACATGGGGGCTTAAGTGGGTAGGATAAGAATCAATGAAACCAGAGGGATCTTTCTGACACCCAGCACGAAGCAGGTTCTCTCTGGCTCTCGGTTCCCTGGAAGTTCCTGGAAGCAGCTCAAGTTCAAAACCCAGACTTCTGGCAGTGTCTCCCTGACCAGCCCCCTTTCTGGTGTCTCCCGTTTCCACTGGGAGCTTCCCCCTCCCAGAACATGCTCTGGCAGTCTCAAGAGGGATGTGCTGACCTTCCTGTCCGTCCACACTGCGTTTCCTGTGCACCTGCTCCAGAGCAATTCCCATTCTGTGGCACGTTTGCATAACAGAGAGTGAGCCCCTGACGTGCGCATTTAACAAAAAAATTATCACATGAAGTTTGATGTCTCATGGCTTTCACTACCTGGAACTAGTGGAATCTGGAGCTCCTGAGGGCACTCTTCTCTTTTAAAAAATCTATATTTTTGAAGGGCTTTATTATAGGGTTTTAAATTTTCCCTTAACTAATACAGAATTGAAATCATTTTAAGAGGTACTCAGCAGGATTTAAAAAACAAAACAAAACAGTGTACAGTAGAGTAACACAGGATAGAAAATACCTAAGTACATCTCACATATCAATGGCAAGTATTATTTTGTGAAACTTTCATTGTGTTTGTATGTTGAGTGTGCATGTGTGTGTGTTTGTATAGAATATGTGTTTGTGAGAGCTGTGCCAGTTTATGTGGTATAATTAATACAATGTACATAGTAGATACCATATACATGTATAAAATGTATATGTTATATATATATATTAAATACATGTGTCCATGTATGTATGTAATAGCTATCCATTTTTAAAGTCACAATTCTAGATACATGACAATGAATTTTGTAGTGATTTTCCAAAAAAATAGGTAAAAAGTCACAATTTAGAATGATGGAATTAATCAGGACATATTCCAACTTTTTGTAAAAAGCAAATTCCAAAAACATGGCATAAAAAAATTATGGCAGATTTCAGAAAAATTTGTGTTTTTTTTAATTAATTAACTGCCTGATACACTTTTTTTTTTTTAAAGATTTTATTTATTTATTTGACAGAGAGAGATTACAAGTAGGCAGGAGAGAGAGGAGGAAGCAGGCTCCCTGCTGAGCAGAGAGCTGGATGCGGGACTCGATCCCAGGACCCTGAGATCATGACCTGAGCCGAAGGCAGCGGCTTAACCCACTGAGCCACCCAGGCGCCCCTGATACACTTTTATAATTCTTTTTTCTCTACACTGTTGTCTGCATACCCTCTCATCGTAACTTCATATAAGAACTCTTATTATTTATGGGAAAATATATCACCTAGGCTTTCCTCCCTGCTATGGTAGAATGAATTCTATAAAAATACTTATTAATAGAAAGCCTTGTCCAAGTACACAGCTTATTATTGTTAATGTCATGATTTTTTGTATTATCAAATTTGGGAAGATTTCTAGCAGATTACTTTCACACATGATCAGTAAGTCCTTATGTTTTATCAAACCTGTCTGTGGAATTATTAATAATAAATAATCTTGGGATTGACACCTATAAATTACATTTTGGCTGATGTCTTTATTATAGCGGTGCATTTTAAGTCTTATGCTACTCTTGATGTGAGTATTTTGAGTTAAATCAGGAAGAATTAAGTCTTTTTTTTTTCAGAATATAATTCACTCTTCTTCATTAATTTCTTATCAAATAAGACAGAGCTTACTAATTACTCCTATTCAAAATGTATCTCTTCTACTTAAGGGATAAGTTACTTTGTATGATTTTTTTTTATTATTTGCTTCTTTATGGCAGAATAATGTCTATTGATTTCAACACTAATCTTCATCACACTTGATCGCGTTTGATTTTTCTGTTATTTGGTAAGTGTGTTAACGTGGACAGATGAGGAAGTGCTGCTTCCTCTTGTAAACACAACATCCACAAGATGGCAATTTCTCATTCCTCATCTGTTTTACGGTAATGTTCTAAATCCTCTTCCCAAATTGTAAATCAAATGGCATAGTCAAGGTTTATCATATGCCTCATTATTCATATTTGAGAGTTATCAAATATGCCATCATAAACCAATACAAAAGAAAAAGTTGCATTACCTTCGCAGCCATACATGATGCATAACCAAGTGCAGAACTGACCGTCTGAATAGGTTTCAGCAAGGACTTCACCCTCCACTTTCCATTCACAAGTCTGATAATTGCACGTCTTTCCCACGGCCTAGCTTCTGACCCCACACATGTCAGTCCTGGTTTCTACGCTCAAGTCCTTGAGGTGCCGGGTCCCACAAGACCCGTTCCCCCTGCGAGACCATCTCAGGCGGTGTGTGTTCATGCTACAGCACCAAGTCCAGGGGTTCCCAAGAGTCACTACTAAACAGTCAGCCAACAGACCCTTATCATGCATGACACAACTGAGAACCCCGAAAATCGTTCTCACTCAGGAAAAGCGAATATTTCCCTGGCTTACCTTCTTACCGTGTCCTCAAAATGCCCTTGGCCACTCGGCATGAAGGAGGGAGTGACGGACTTGACTAAGCTGAAGGAGACTTGACTTTAACTTGACTAAGTTGAAGGAGATGGTGATCTTGACCATTTGCAGTTTTAATATCTTAATAGTTCACATTTTACAAAAACATACGACTATGTGAACACACTGCTGGAGGCTCTGCTTAGCACTGACGGTGGGCAAATCCACCTCTGAGAAGACTGACCTAATATTTCCTCCACTGGAACCAAAGGGTATCGACCTTGAGATACACTGGAGTTGCAGCTCAGGAAGCAGGGAGCTGACTTATTGAATACTGTCACCATTCCACACTCGAGACATTTACAATAAAGCACCCCAATCTATTTAAAATATTCAGAAGTGGAAAATTAACTCTATCTTTCAGAGTGTTGGAAAATTATATATCAACTATGTCATTTTTCCTTGTTACCTAAAATTCCAGGAAGGCATCTAATTCATTTTCTTAGTTAAAGGTCTCCACCACTTGATCTTTCTTAAATATTTTAATGAGGGAAATTATTAACTTTATTCATCAAAATGAAAGAAACCTGTCAATAATTGATATGCTGATCTTTGGATCATACTGCATATCCTAAAATACAGGGTACTGATTTATTTTATGTAAGGGAAAATTTCAGTGGACTTCAGCCTTGAATTACTTAATCTGTTGTATTATTGAAATATAAGCATGGTTTAATCTGCAGTTAAATAGTTTGAAAATGGTCTGAACAATAAATTGTTTTAGTGTCTGTTGGGACTTACAACCTATTTTGTCTTTTCCCTTACTTTATAAAACATAATGAAACAAAAAGCGAAAATGAAATTTTGGGACTTCATCAAGATCAAAAGCTTCTGCACAGCAAAGGAAACAGTCAAGAAAACAAAGAGGCAACCCACGGAATGGGAGAAGATATTTTCAAATGACAGTACAGACAAAAGGTTGATATCCAGGATCTATAAAGAACTTCTCAAACTCAACACACCCAAAACAGACAATCATATCAAAAAATGGGCAGAAGATATGAACAGACATTTCTCCAATGAAGACATACAAATGGCTATTAGACACATGAAAATGCTCATCATCACTAGCCATCAGGGAGATGCAAATTAAAACCACATTGAGATACCACGTTACACCAGTTAGAATGGCCAAAATTAGCAAGACAGAAAACAACATGTGTTGGAGAGGATGTGGAGAAAGGGGAACCCTCTTCCACTGTTGGTGGGAATGCAAGTTGGTGCAGCCACTTTGGAGAACAGTGTGGAGATTCCCCAAGAAATTAAAAATAGAGCTTACCTATGACCTTGCAATTGCACTACTGGGTATTCACCCCAAAGATACAGATGTAGTGAAAAGAAGGACCATCTGTACTTCAGTGTTTATAGCAGCAATGGCCACGGTCGCCAAACTGTGGAAATAACTAAGATGCCCTTCAACAGACGAACGGATAAGGAAGATGTGGTCCATATACACTATGGAGTATGATGCCTCCATCAGAAAGGATGAATCCCCAACTTTTGTATCAACATGGACGGGACTGGAAGAGATTATGCTGAGTGAAATAAGTCAAGCAGAGAGAGTCAGTTATCATATGGTTTCACTTATTTGTGGAGCATAACAAATAACATGGCGGACATGGGGAGATGGAGAGGAGAAGGGAGTTGGGGGAAATTGGAAGGGGAGGTGAACCATGAGAGACTATGGACTCTGAAAATCAATCTGAGGGTTCTGAAGGGGCAGGGGTGGGAGCTTGGGGGAGCCAGGTGGTGGGCGTGGTGCAAAAACAATGAATACTGTTATGCTGAAAAGAAAAAAAAAGCCATAATGAACAACCAAGCAATACACATTATAATTAGATATGAAAAAAATACTTTGGCTACTATGATTGACCATCCTTTGCTGTCTCCTGTGCTGTGCGGTCGGCCACTGCTCCAGTCCCTCCCTGCAAACTCAGACAGCCTCCTTACATCCTGTTCATGACATCTGGTCTATGAGCACTGACAGGAACACTCGGCTTTCTGCAGATACGATGCCTTAGGAGAGCTCTAGGGGATGTGAAGAATCGAAATGCTGATGATAGTGATTCATGGGTGGAAGATGATTTGGGGGGCACCTGGGTGGCTCAGTGGGTTAAGCCTCTGCTTTCGGCTCAGGTCATGATCTCAGGGTCCTGGGATCGAGCCCCGCATCGGGCTCTCTGCTCGGCAGGGAACCTGCTTCTCCGTCCCTCTCTGCCTGCCTCTCTGCCTGCTTGTGATATGTCTGTCAAATAAATAAATAAAATCTTAAAAAAAAACCCAGAATATTTAAAAAAAAAAAAAAAAAAACAAGACAAAACAAAACAAAACATTCATACGTCATCTACCCTAAGTCATACCAGAAGGAAATCTCTTTCACATGAAGGGGAAGGAGGGAATGAATCCCCCCAAATGTTTTATTAGGTTAATGCAATAAGCTTAAGGACATGGAATAATAAGTATTTCGCCATTAGGCTTACACCTATGGACTCAAAATAAAAATGACTCAGTAACAATGACACTATTTTACAATTACATGATGGGAAAAATCTGGCTTCAGCAGAAGTTGGCAAAAGGTGTAGGGTTTTTAATGAATAATGAAAACCAAAAAAACCTCAGTAAGAACTAATGTTAGGATGTAGTAATCAGAAAAAGCCATTTTCATGCTGGGCGTTGTTGTGGAAATGCAGTTGAGAATGGCATAGCAGCAGCCTCCCTCTGCCATGTGTTGGCGACCCTGTTTCCGAAGCAACGATGGAGTCAGGACACAGACCCAGTGCGCTGTGGTCAGAGAGGAGGGGAGCAAATGACAGAAATAAACTTTCTGTTTCCAGATCTGTGCAAGACTGTTGCGGTTTGTGCCACAGGTACAGGAAGGTATGGCCGTGGGGAAGATGAAGAGCTCCTCAGCTGGTCCAAGGAGAACAAATGCCTACTGGAGAATCACACGTCTTCTCTGGGGTGTTTGTGCTCCAGACGGGTGCAGGGCTCTCCACCGGAGGCCGCAGGATGGACAGTGGCCCAAGGTGAACTTTAATGAATCACCTGACCGGAGGCACCATGCTTTTTAAATGTCCTAATAGCTAAATCTCCTCATTTTAAATAGAAGGATTTGGAAAAAAAACATAATAAAAATCTTATTAGTATGCTTTAACCATATCCCCATTTATAGGGTTCTATAATAAAAAATAAGCATAAAGAAACACACAGGAAATAATTTCCTAGAACCGAATAATCCATTACTCAGCTTAACCAGATTTGTCACTGATGTTTGAGACTGAAGGAACAAAAACATTATGTCCCTACCAACTCCATCCTATTATTTCCCCCTTGTCTCAGAGATAAGTCACCATCCCTCATGTATGCGGTTCTCCTTCAAGTGCAATAGACATATATAGAATTGTCAGAAGGCATCTCCTAACCCGAATCTCTAGTGACATACACATGATTCACTATTCCCCCATTAATTAGACTTAGAGATAAGCAGCATTGTTGGATTTTATTAACTCATTATATCACATTGAATATTATTATTGTAACTCAAAAGTTTGGCATCTCTGTCTCAGACTATGCTATTTCAATGCTATCCTACTTTGATGGGTTATAAACAAATTATTGTTCATGCCCCAAGTTTCCTTAAATAATAAATGACCAGGAGATAGAAACCTTGTTATTCTTAATGATGAATTGCTGAAAAATGTACCTAATCTTTTATACCATATTAAGATACACAGAAATTGTGGTAGAAGAGTTTCTAAGTGTGATCAAAACAAGACTAATGCATCCTTTGACTAAGAGTAAGAATGCATTTAAAGTTTTAGATCTTAATGTTCGTTTCAGGGTGTGAATCATAGGACCCCCAAGGAACAGAACGGTGACAAGAACATGTACTAACTTCTTTAGGAAAATAAGATCCGTGTAGTAAATTACATCTTCTGTGTCTTCACTACTCAATGGGGCCCACATCCTATCCACCAGTTGGAAACCTGTTAGAATCTTGGACTCTCAGGCCCTACGCCACACCTACAGGATTACATCTGCTTCTTAACAAGCCCCAGAGGATCCCCTAAACATGAAGCTCTATGTCTCCAATTTTATTGTAATAACGTAGGATTGTCCTATGGTAGGAATGTGTAGGTTCCCCACACTCTAATGTTGAAACCAAATCCCCACGGTAACAGTATTAGGAGGTGAGGCCTCTGGCAGGAAGAAAAACACATGTCTGATCCATGGAATGATATCTCACAAACACTAAATTACTTAAATCACGAAGGTTTCCCTGTAGAACATTTTGATAAGGCCATTTTCAATTATCCTAATCTTATGGCATTGATGTTTACAAAAGGGTCTGTATCTATCAGAACTGCTTATGTAGAGGCCCCTGAGTGACTCAGTCAGGTATCTGCCTGAGGCTCAGGTCATGATCTTGGGGTCCTTGGATTGAGCCTGTGTCTGACTCCTTGTTCATCGGGGAGCCTGAGGCTCCCTCTCCTCCGTGCTTGTGCTCTATCTCTCTCATAAAGATAAAGTCCTTTAAAAAAAGAACTGCTTAAGTCAATCTGAAAATAAATTATGAAATGTGCAAGATGTACTAGAAACCACATTCTCCAAAACTAAAGGAGAGAGATCGATTCCTTTAATCAACTACATACATCCCCATGTTTGGAAATTTGCAGTATTTTTTTTTTTGAGAGTTTGTTTAGTCTTTTATTACATTAATTATTATATTAACACTAATGTTATGAGTCAGTAAATGGTACGTCTAAAACCTGAAGATAGGATTCCTTTCTGAGAATAAATACACAAAGAAAAACAGTCAGACTTGTAGTGGAGATCACATTGCTGTAGCAGTAATATATTTTAAAATGTATGTGAAGAATTTGACCCAAATCCCAGTCCAGGAAAATCCTCAGGTCAGTATGTGTCTATTATAATGCTGATGATGACACGGACAAGAAACAAGCAGGCAAACAAAAATAAGTGCCCAGAAATGGAAACTCTCATCATGAAATCCAGGAAAGGGTGTTCCGCAAAGCAAGAATGTGTGTGTGTGTGTGTGTGTGTGTGTGTAGAATGGCCCCACAGTAGGGAGTACTTCTAACTAACCTCTGAAGGACGGAATGACCAAGAACTCACAACCCACCTGCCAGACTCAGTTAGGATTAACTACAAAGATTAATCACCGCACTGTTCCCAGGGACAGTCATATGTTATTAGCATTTTATAAGCCGTCTTTCTAGTTTATGCATTAAACATTTGTGAGTTTACTTAATATGAGTTGAAGATTTCCTCTGACCTAACCACCTCTTCCTGTACCAAGAATTTTTCCCTGGATACTAGATGTTTGGTACAGACCTTGAAAAGTCACATATTACATAGATCAGCAGAGTAGGGGGCCTTTGATGTCCTCAAGGATTATAAGCAATTATCTCCAAGAAACAGCTCCGGAGCTCAAGACTCTCTCTGTCCAGCCCCACAATTGCTGTCCACTCAAGCGTTCCTGTCACTGCCCCCTTCACCTTGTCAGGTGGATGAGGACAGAAGTTCACACGTCACAGCCTTCTCCCTCCTCCCATGCCCACAGACTAATTCCACAGGAAGAAGCCTTGAAGCGAGGTTAGACAGCAGACATCCACCTGCGCGGAGAAGGAAAGCCTTGTGTCTCTGGATGAGGCTTTTCTGGTGTTTCAGTGAAATGGTGATGACAACTCAAATGTCCCACATAGAGAAGACACTCAGTGAAGGCAGCTTCCTGGTTTCTTCTCCTAGTGTTTCAGACCAGACCCAAGGCTGGACCTGTCCAAGGGTCCCTGTGGGAGACCGCTGAGGCTTGCCCAGCGGCATTCAGAGAGCATTTCTCAAGGACTACGTGACGACCTCTCTGTCTTGAAGTTCTTGTTCCACTGCTCTCCTTGGTCTTGTTGGTTTGTTTGCTACCGACAGTTGAGTCCCACCGAGAACTCCTCCTCTGTCTGGTGGTTGGGCTGGCCCTCCTCGAACATGTCCGTCAGGCCCAGACCACTGAGCACAGGACCTCTGCTCTACGCCTCCTCTCTGACACAAGACATGCTCTGTAGGGGTGAGGGCTTGTGTTCCCTCAGCACAGATTTTTTGGGGGATAATAATATATGAGTTTCCTATGTATATTCAGAATGTCTGGCTCAGTGATTTGTAAGAAAACAGTAACATTAACATACACTGTTGACAGTGGCAAAAATACACCACTTTTGATAAGAGCACTTCAGACAACAGTATTCCATTATTCACAGGACCCTGTCAGATATGTTTTCACATAATACTCTACTCAGATATGTTTTCATCACAATAATTACGCCAATTAAAATGCAAGGGTAGGATTCTTGCTCATGGAAACTTTGTAGAACATCTTCATTGAAAAACTCTCATGAACTACAAAAAGGAGTGCAGCACATCTTTAAGAAAATACATTTTCCTAATTTAATGTCCTTAGACATTAAAAGTTGAACTAAATTTATTGAATGTAATCCTAATGGTCCAATATATATAAAACTTCAAATTCAAGTTTGATTAAATTGTCTTTCAAACATTTCAAATAATATATTTAAATGATATGTTAAAAAAAAACAACAGCCTTTCCTAATAAACTGCTACTAAAATGGGTTAATCCACCAATAACTTTCCTTTTTTTTATAAACAGAAACTATTTTTGTTAAGTAAAATAAATATTAAAGAAATCACAAAAATTCCACACCAAAATTTAACTCAGATTCATACCTTTAAAATTAGATCTTATTATGTAGATACTATCTAATCCATTAAGTTTTTATATGCATAAAAATATCATAGATATTTAATTTTCTTAGCAATTTTAGGCCTGAAACAGAACTGTTTTTGTCTTTTTCTCATCTAAGAAGAAAAATAAAAGTTTTTTTCAGTATGCAATAACACTACTGTAGCCTAATGGATTTTATTATGCTTTTATTTCTAAAAGGTATGAATGCAATGTAGTCTTATCAAGAATGACTTAGTAGGCAGCATTAAATCTTTAACAAATATTAAATAGGAACATAAGTGTTCATAGTGTAAATATTTATAGTATGCCTTGAAATCTAGGAGATACTATTTACTACGGTGGTGTATGTTCCTTCCTGACAGTGCTCATGTTGTTGAAAAAGCCCATTCATGCTTTTATTTCCTCATTTGAGTATCCATTCATGTGTTTCAATAAGGCACGCCTCTCTTAGGTGTTAGGACGATCAAAACAGAAAAAGAAAGAAGGAAGGAAGGAAAAGAAGGAAGGAAGGAAAAACGGAAGGGAGGAGGGGAGGAGGGGAGCAGGGGAGGGAGGAAGGAAGACACACAGTTTGTGCCTTAGTAATTGTGAGCTCCCAGGGGCTAGAGTTATTTTACTGTACTTCAAGGAAATTAACGTTCTCAGACACACTGAAGCATACGGAAGAATGAGTTCCGGAACTCCTACTGCATGCAGACTGAGACACTATGCACGACCCGTGCTGGGGAGGATACAAAGACAACGAAAAATCTGCCACGAGGGGCTTTCGAACAGCCTGCAGCTAGAGAAATGCTCAGCCCTTCCTTCCAGGGACCAAGGCAGTCAAGCGTCCTTGACCAACCACTACCTCATCAGTAGAATGCTAACAACAGTCAGAAAGTAACCACGAAATGTCAACCATCCATCGGGCATAGCTGTCTAAGAACCAAGATACAGCTCATGTAGAACATCTTACAGATGATGAGATACCGTAGAGACGGGTTACAGATGATGAGATACCGTAGAGACGGGTTACAGATGATGAGATACCGTAGAGACGGGTTACAGATGATGAGATACCTTAGAGACGGGTTACAGATGATGAGATACCGTAAAGACAGGTTATTTCTAGTGAGAAAATTCTGTTACTGTCCCCCTTTCCCACCAGAAACTTGTGACTCCCACAGCCCGGGTCCTCTGTCACGTTAACCCTCTGGTGTCCAAATTCTGAGCTTAGGCGCCTTCTTCGCCAAAGTTCTTTGTCTGGATTCCTCCAAACACCTTCTCCAGTGAACCATCTAGAAGCAAGGACTGACATGCTCCAGGGTCACGTCTCTCGTCTTGGGCACTGATGACCTTCCAGAGGGAATTCACTATGGGAGAAGCTGTAGGTATGTTGGAGGGAACTCCAGGGTTATATTTTTAAGTGATGAGGTCTTTTAATTATCCCTCAAGGCTCACTTTAAGGCAAAGGCAGCATTTTCTCTTACAAAGACAAGACTGACTCACCACCGTGCCAGGCTCTTCCAAGGATCACTGATTTGTGTCTCCTTCATTAGTAATGAGGCCACTGAACAGGCCTCATTTTCTTATCAGGCAAGGTAAAAGGTTTGGTCACGTGAGAATGAAGTTATGGGATCTCCTCTAATGCTTAAGCATTCCGTGCATTATGGTGGCTTGAACAGTCATAAAATCCAACCAGACAGCACAGAACCATTCTCAAAGTTCACTACACGCAGCGCATTGATCTGAGGTTGAGCACGTTCCATGGACTGGTGGGGCCAACACACCCACCGTGGATGGGCTCATAGACCGCTTCACTGAGGCGTGAAGCTAGTTCCTTGGGAGCCATGACATGAAAGATGGCTGCCTCAGGAAGGATGGGTATCTAAATAGGGGGTAAGAAAAGTGATGTGTGGCTTTGACATACCCTAAAAACCATATTCTTTAAAAATGAAGCTGAACTGGGGCACCTGGGTTGCTCGGTTGGTTGGGCAACTGTTCAGGTCATGATCCTGGAATCCCAGGGTCGAGTCCCGCATCAGGATCCCTGCTCTGCAGGGAGTCTGCTTCTCCCTCTGACCCTCCCCCACTTTCATGCTCCCTTTTTCTCCCAAATAAATATTTTTTTAAAAAAACGAAGCTGTCCTAGAGTGGAAAAAAAAGGGCGGGACGTTCAGAATGCTGAGGCTCATGATTCAAAAGGAGACCCAGATCACAGGGCAGGAGAAAAGCCGTGGAGCCTTCTGGAGCAGGGAGTTGGTGAGAAGCCAGTGTGGAAGCAGCTGAGGTTGACCCCACCTCCACCCCAAACTGGGTCACCACCTGGCCTGAGGCTCTCACGGTCTTCATCACACAGGGCAGAACCCAGTGCAGAGGGTGCCGAGTGCTTCTAGGTGCTGCTCCAAGGAAATGGGAGGGAGGGCCACCCTTTCTTTTTTTCTTTTTTTTTTTTTTAAAGATTTTATTTATTTGTTCGGCAGAGAGAGACAGAGTGAGAGAGGGAACAGAAGCAGGGGGAGTGGGAGAGGGAGAAGCAGGCTTCCTGCCGAGCAGGGAGCCCCATGCGGGGCTCAGGATCCCAGGACCCTGAGATCATGATCTGAGCCGAAGACAGACACCTAATGACTGAGCCACCCAGGTGCCCCTGGACCACCCTTTCTCAACATCCTTGTATCTTAGCCCCTAAGCAGATGCCTGCCTTTCTCAAGTGCTACATTAGGATATGCCTTCTTGGTCAGCAGTGCTGGGAAACAGTGCCAGTAAGCCCCGTTGTGTTTCCGAACAGAATATGCTCTCCTCATGCACACACCAATTCCGCCCTTCATTCCACGACAGTTTACTGGACGCCCTACACCTGCTAGTTAATATTCCAGGATAAATCTCTCCAGGGGACAGAGCGCTCAGATACGGAGGAAACATCCATAGCATGCCAACTGGTGCTACGGGCGTCGGACAAGAAGGGGAGAACACGTCCTCCCGTATGGACATGTATCTTAGAACTCAAGGCAGGTCCCTCTGTATTTACATGTGTTTTAACTTAGGAGTTCACCGAGGTGATTAGATTCTCTGGCATCTCCTTAACAATGTAAACGCGGGGTCCTGTCCGAGACGCTTCTCCCCAGGCCAGCGTCCGCGCTCGCCTTTCCCGCTGCACCCAGCTACTTCTTTGCATGAGCCGTGACACGGAGCTTTCCCATCAGCCAGGGCCCTGGTCTCTGAAGAAGGGGACAGCACGGTCCTGGGGTCCAAACACATCAGAGCCTGTTGGAAGGTTTACACACAGGCTGACAGAGAGCATCCTCGCCCCCCAGAGCATCGTTTGTAATCGCCTCTCCTCACGGAGTGCTCAGGCTTCTCCTGTCGTCACACACCAGCATATCTGGCATTGCTCTGAGACAGGAGTAATCAATGACAAACCAGCAATGGCTTGCTGAACCTACCATATGTTCTGCCTTCCACTCTCCGTGTCAAACCCTGGCTCTGCTGATCTATTTTTTCCACTGAGTCAAACGATCCATCTTTCAACCTTGACGTAGAGTATGAGTAAAAACACAGAATTCAGCTGTGCCTCTCACCCTCTGGGGACAGAGTACTGATGAGAGCCCTTCTCTAGGCAGCATCAGCATCACTGCCTTTCTCTACTGAGTTGCCTTTACCCATGGACAAGATATTCAAATTGCTTCCTTTTTAATGGAAACAAGAAAAAAAATAACTTAAGCAATCAACAAAACCATTTAAAGAGCAGCGAAGCAAGTTCGAAACCTCCCCTACAAGAATGTAAAGCTCAACTCAGATGGAAATTCGTTTTCTTGGTATGAAGACAGCAAAGTGGATCACCTAGAACTTATGAAACGTGAGGGACAGAACCATGTTCCCAGCCACGGTGAGGCGCGGAGACAGCAACCAGCAGGCGCTGTGGAACTGGGTCTGGCAGGAGGATGCCTGGTTTTCCGTTCCTTTCCGTAGTTCGGGAATCCCAAACCGAGGAAGTGGCTTCCTATCTGCTGCCACAGTATAATAACCATGATGCAAGTAAGACTGAAAATATGGAGACTAGTGACTGGCTTCTTCTCAGTGTCGCTTCTGATTATCTCTGTCATTGCTAATGATGATGCCTTTTTCAAAGAAAAGACGGCAGGCTTCTCAGCTCAGCGATCCGGGAGGGCTCAGTGGGGGAAATCACAGTGTTTTCACCTAAATCATTTGTTAGCTGCCATGTCTCGGGATTTTCAAGTTCTGTTAGGTCTACCATGCAATGCTGTAGGTCCTGCATGTTCCCTCCCTGACCTGGAGAAATGCAGAAGGATGTTCACAAAAGTGAAATGGCTTGTGCATGGCATCTACATTCATTTTTATTTCATTATTAAAAAGCTAGGACCCCTGTCTTACCTTCACCACTATAAACACCTACACACGCATTTGTCCCTTTTGGACAGATACTCCAGAAATTTCTGAAGCTGTAATTCTGAAGACACCCCCTGCCGACACTGAGGATAACTCAAGTTCCTCCAATCAGTACAGACCTTCTGCTAAGTAATAAGCTATGGACAGTAATTAGTATTTTGCTTTTGCTCCAGGTCACTGGGCTGACCCTAAAGCTGGGTCTGGGTGTGTGTGTGTCTGTGTGTATGTGCACACGCCTGTGCAGTTTCAACTTATCCTGCTTCCTAACTTCACCACCATATCTCATATTATCACGAGCCACAAGCATAATAGAAAGCAAAACCGACGGATTGCTGTGGATTACAAGAATCTTGATAAATCCAGAAACTTTTCCATTAAGTAAAGTAAGAGGTTAAATATCACCTGTCTTTGGAGGGTGTTAGAGCATTTTATAGATTTTAATATGGAATTATGCCAAGGTTATTCTTAGTTTAACACTGAAGTTCAATAAGCCTGGGATTAAACATAAAAGCCTCTTAAATGCTCAGCAAAGTTACCAGATAGTCTCTGATAGAATAAATGATTCATACATTCAGAAGGTGCTCAGGAGCCCATTTGGCCCTGAGCCATGGAAATAACCTTAAGCCCCTTTTGCAAAAGGAAATCCAAGAATCGTTAGTGACTGACGACTTGTGGCTGGCACCCAAGTTCATTAAAGTTTGATTTTACTTTAGACCTCTAAAATCATGGTCGCTTATCCAGGAATGTGTCCACAATCTCTCACACAGGAAAATGTGGTATGTTTCTGGAATTCATTAGAATTACCACTAATACTTTAGCGGTTTCACTTTAATAATTCCAATACAATAGTTTCCCATTTACTAACTTACTAGGCTAACAATGTCACTTTCAACATTTCATTTTAATGACTTTTTTTAAAAAAAAACTACTTAGTAAATAATATAAGCCATCTAGGTCTATTAAAAATGTGTGAATCTGTGACTCTATGGAGGCACTTTACTATCTAAAAAAAATCAGAAGTTCTCCTTTTGTGCCATCTGTCAAGGTGAGAAAAGATGTTTATGTCTTTAGGGTCTTTGCTCCTTGTTGTTTGCTCCTCTGCCTTAAACAATCCTACCATATCTTAAATGCTTCTCTCTCCGTGTGTGGCTCTGCATTGGTCTTGACTGTACAGATTCCAGTTACGACCACTTAAAACAATCCCTTCC
The DNA here is from genome assembly GCF_009829155.1 of Mustela erminea. Taxonomy (NCBI): domain Eukaryota; kingdom Metazoa; phylum Chordata; class Mammalia; order Carnivora; family Mustelidae; genus Mustela; species Mustela erminea. Next base: position 36,025,528 of record NC_045634.1, on the reverse strand, counting down.
ACCTTGCTCGCTATTGCCTTATGCATCTTTCTGTGTGACCTTTTTTATTCTCTTGAAAAACAGCCCACATAAAAGCTATGACCTTTCGCAAGGTCATAGGTATTGGCTGAACGTGGGACTGATGGTTTCATAACGCTTTATGGACTCCCTCCGGTAATGAAAGCGATCTTTGGGAACCTGTGAACGCCAGTCTGCTACTCAAAGGGAAACCCCCCGTGCCCGGATGTACAGAGTGAGACCAAAGTGAACTGAATGTGTGTGTGAAATTCTAGAGTCAAACAATAAAGCAAACAAAAGGGAAAAATTCATGCGCCGCGTTTTCTGAGAGAGGCGAAGTCTGGAGGTGCACGGGGGTCCCTCCCGCGGGAGACGCTCTCCCTGCACCGCGGGGAGCGCTGCGATTCTCGGATCTCCCCTTGCGGAAATAAAAACGAGCTGTCGGGAGCTAGCCATGAAAGAGAGTGTCAGGACACAGAGAAAGGATCAGTGGGGCGAGCCCCGGAAACATGGCTCGAGGGAGTGGGGGCAGATAACCGGGCCGCACACTGCTCCTGAGGCCCCGGGCCTCACGCTGGCGCTGACATGGCAGAGGGAGCGCCCGTGGGCAGTGATGCTGGCAGTGAGCCAAGGTGAAGAACTTGTCTTCGAATACAGGGACGGATGTTTCGGAACACGATGACAGTCACTGTCCACGCGACGTGTGGTGGGAGGCGGTCTGCGCTGCTTCCTCTTCCTTCACCTTAGAACGGCCTTAAAAGATGGACGCTATGTTTGTATGCCTTGGACGTAGGAGCAAAGTGAAGCTTAGGGAGGTCAAGTACCTAGCTCCACACCGTGCAGCCAGCGTGTGACAGAATGAGGACTTGGTGCCCAGGACCTCGTTCTAGAAGACCACGAGGAATTCGATGCGTTAACACGACGAAGGCAGAAGGGGCCAGAACAGGCTTCCGTCCCTGCACTGCCATAGCATGGCTCTTGAGACGTCCCACCGCCACCCCCCAAAAACCACTTGTCTACCCTTCTGCTCTGCCCTCCCTCCTCGCTAGTTTTTCTGATCCTGTCAGCTCCTTCTGCGGTCACAAAGCAGCACTGACTGAGCGGCTCGTAAATGACCATTTAGGGCCCACAGTTCCAGAGGCTGGAAACCCGAGACTCAGGGCCACTGGCCCATGGCTGATGGGCAGCACCTTCTGGCCGTGTCCGTGCATGGATAAAGGGTCGAGGGGGCATTTCTTAAGGACACCAGTAAGGACACGAATCCCATCCTGAGACTCCCCCTTCCTGACTTCATGGCCTCCGAAGGCCTCTCCTCCTGGCGCCATCACCTCGGAGATGAAGCTTCAACAGATCAGTGTTGAGGGGCACAGACATGGAGACGGCAGCCCGGGTATCCCAAGGCAGCCCTTGCGGCAGCCTCCGAGCCCGGGGCAGGACCCTGTTGCTGTTTACACGCACAAACGCCTTTCGCTCATTATCCTAGTCCCTCCAGGCCCACACTCCTCACTGGGCAGATCAGACTTTCAGGAATCCAGAGCCACCTTTCTCACAGCACTTCTCATCCCTGGCACCCACGAACCTTCCATGCCAACCTGAAAACGCGCCGTCTTCTCCAGGGACCACACCGGTTTCGGGCGGCAACGTCGTGCGGGCTTTGCCAGCCTCCCCCTCATCTTCTTGCTCCTTCCATAGCGAATTCCGCCTTCAAGACACAGCCCACGTGCAACAGGACCTCCTTTCCGGGGGTGAGAGTCTGCCCCCCACACGACTACGTCCTCAGCACGCGTTCGCCCTGTGACCGTTTCCATCTTAATTTAATTACATTTCTTTACCTCTTCTAAGCTAGAGGATGGTGAGACTTTAGCTCACATATTCCTGTTCACATATTCCTAGCACACGGAATATGCCTAACATGTTTTCAATCAATTTATTTTTAGAGAAAGCAAATGAGTAGATTCAGCCACAAGGGGAGTAAAATTAGTCCGATCAGCTAAGGTCTTTCTTTGAAGGCTGTGAACTTTGAAATAGAGAATATATATATATAATATATAGAGAGAGAATATTAACCATATTTAGAAACGTGAAATATGAACATTATGTTGCGTTAGACATTTATGCAAATGGTAGTGGTCAAATACTCATTTCTGATGGAGGACAAATCAGGACCAAACGCCTTGCTATGCCCATTACTTATCACTGAGATGCTGGCAGACAGGGTCCAGAATTCCATTTTTTAGAGAAGAAAATGAAGCTTCCCAAGAAGAAGAAAACGGCTGGGCATGTCCTGGCCACAGACGGAGAAGGCAGAAACTAAGGAAGGTGCCACCTGAACTCTCCATTCCTGCTAAAACACTGCCCCACCCAAGCTGGCCGTGTAGTCACCTCTCCTGTCACACTCCAGCTGGTCAAGGACAGATGAGGAGTCACATACATGCACTCACACAATTAGCATCTGACCCCTCGGTCCTCTCTGTTTGTACACCTGCAGGCATGTGTTCGGCCTGGCCTACAGTTTCTGAACACTTTCTTCTTTATGTACATGACACTCTATCGTGTTGTCTTTTCCTTCGTGGATATTATTTCTTCAACCCCCAAAGTCCTAGGTTCTCCCAGAAAACTTGGTTCTGATGACTTCAGCTCTTATGCTTATTTGATAAATGTCCAAATTGTTGTTATCCTTCTGTTTTATATACCTATCCTCATTTCCTGTTGGATAGGACTTTCGGATGTTCTACTGTCACTTCGATTGTCACGTCTCTGAAAATGTCAAAAACCTGCCATTCAAGTCTATCATGTGCATTATTACTTTTCTGATTGCAGTTAAACCTTCGCACCATTTTGACTCTTGCTTCTGTGTTTTGTATATTGTAAAATGACATATTATGTTCATTTGGATCTTCCTTCAAAATGTCTTTATCACCTATTTGTTTATTTCTATTCTTTCTTTTTTTTTTAAAGATTTTTTTTTTAATTTATTTGACAAAGAGAGAGAGAGCACAAGGAGGGGGAAAGGCTGAGGGAGAAGGAGAAGCAGGCTCCCCGAAGAGCAGAGGAAGCCCCATGTGGGACTCGATCCCAGGACTCTGGGACCATGACCTGAGCCAAAGGCAGTGGCTTAACCAGCTGAGCCACCCAGGTGCCCCTGTTTATTTCTATTCTTAACGCCTCCTTACCACTAAGATTCAGTCACTCCTGGGTTAAGCCCCACCAGCCTGGACCAGAGTGACTAACTCATGACAGACTCCCCAGCCTTCAGCATTTTTCTTTCTACACAACATGACCTAAAGGTATGTAATCAATCTAATGAAACTTTGTGATAGATTTCCATTGTTCGTCTTTAAAAGAACTCAATGACTATTGTTGAGTTAATTGATGAATTCATAAATAAATTCAAATACTAAATCACCTACTTACTGGAAACTAAGAACTTATCTCCAACATATGTTTAGAAAAAGCACAATTTTGTTTCTTAATAGGCATGCACAGTACATAGTTTCTCCTCTATCAATTCAACTTTACTAAGTAATCTAATAACTGCAAGCACATTTCTTAAAAATAAAATTGTTAATATATTTACCATCTAGCATGGTACCTGAGCAATATAGCTATGTATTGGATTATGTAAAAATAGCTAAATATAGAGCCATATCTTCAGGGTATAAAATTGAGAACATTTTCGATACTGAAGATTTCCAAAGAAACCCAAGCTCATCAATTCAGGCATCCTGGCCATATTTTTGTTTAAGTGTCCACAGACTCTTGTTTTTTCATATCAATCTGGGAAATAATAGTAAGAAAGTGTGAAGCTTTAGTTTTAAAAATTTAAAACATTATTTGTGAAGAAAACTAATATAATAAAAAAGTAAACAATATCTCTTATCCACTCACGTCTGTTACTTTACAGTCTACTTCAGTGAGGCATTTGGAATACTACTGGAAATGTAGCAGATGGTCCAAAGTTTTTCCATGTATATCCTCTCTCTGGCTTACTGTGAATTTTCCTCCTGTCTTGAGATCCAGGAATACAGAAGCTAGAGAGCTCCTTTCTTGTTTTTCACTCTACAGCTTTGTATTTCTTCCAGAGTAGAAGGTCACAGGCAAAAGAAGTGTAGCTTCCTGAGAATCATGTTGGACGTTTGAAGTCTACTTCCCAATGCTGACTGGATAATGAAAAATCTTGGACTAGACAGAGCTTGGTGATTAAGGGAGAGGTGGACATCAGTTTTCAGGTGTAAGGCAGACTTGATCATATCGTCCCCATGGAAATGGCTTCAAAGACTGACTTTAAAGAACAACAACAACAAACCTCTTCAACCACATGAGCTTGTGCCAGGAGAGTGAAAATACAGAGTACAGTTGGGTTTTTGTAGTAGCTTATTCACACACTGCATGCATGAATATATGTTGTTTAACAAAATAAACCAGGAAAGGGGAACAGGTGGGGCAAAGAGAAGGTGAACCATAACTCGTGTCAGTAGTGAGAACAGACGGAAAGAGCTAGATTTCTCTTCTAAATACATGGTGGGGTTATTTATTAATATTCCTTTAGCTTTGTAAATTCAGATTCTCCCCCGAGAAAACTACTGGGCTTGTCTGCCATCTGGGTCTTTGCAGAGTAACAGGGGAAAACATAAAAGTATGATTCATTATCGTAATAACTAACATGTGTTAAATTCCTCCTCTGGGTTACCTAGGCACTAACTCAGCCTTGGATCGATCCCTCATATGAAAACTGTGTAACTTGGATGATTATCACAAGGTAAGAGAAATGACACCTGGGGGATGTGACATTTTACCAGCTTATTCAGCACCAAGCCATGATGAGCATCCCAGGTAGGCATGTGGTGGGAGGCAGTGGGGTGTGTACACTGATGCCATCTATAGTCCTGTGCTGTTCCATGTAGGCTAAATTTGATAGACCACCCAGAAGACAGTGTCTCCCCTGAGTTGATGTCATGTCTCTCTTCAGCTTCCATTAAGAACACATCACGATTTTCTCAACAGAAAACAAGAAGCTTGATCCAGAATTTACTACGCAAATATTCTTGAGGATATTTTTCTTTTTTTTTTTAAAGATTTTATTTATTTATTTATTTGACAGAGAGAAATCACAGGTAGATGGAGAAGCAGGCAGAGAGAGAGAGAGGGAAGCAGGCCCCCTGCTGAGCAGAGAGCCGGATGCGGGACTCGATCCCAGGACCCTGAGATCCTGACCTGAGCCGAAGGCAGTGGCTTAACCCACTGAGCCACCCAGGCGCCCCCTTGAGGATATTTTTCTTTTGCTCTCTTGGTGCGACTTCCATAAATCCTCAGGTGAGAAATTTCTGTCACAACCAAGCAAGGGAAATCTTAGCCGACATTGAAGAGCTGAGGAATGGAGATGTTTGCTCTTTGCTGATGGGTTCTCCCCCCGAAGTAAGAGCTGCCCGGCTCCTACATTGCTCTCTTCCTTGATGAAAGACATATTTGTAAGCTGTTCCTCAGCTTTGCTTTTTTTTTTTTTTTTTTTGGTCTTTTTTTCTTGTGATGAGAACTTTTAAGATCTACTCAGTAACAATGACCAAATATACAATACAGTATTATTAGCTACAATTGCCATGCTAAATCCTACACCCCCAGATCTTCTTTATAACTTTTGTCCACCTCGCTTTGCCTTTTGATTCTGACTTATATTTCCCTGGCCCTGACCTTTATGGTATTTATATTTGGTTTTTAAAATTTTTCTCTACTATGAATTTTCATAAAGTTGCATCGAATCCTGAGACAGTGGGCAGAGAGCAGACTTTTTAGAACAGCAGGTGGTGCAGAGAGGCTCTTAGGGAATACCCAAGCCCAAAGGAATTTCTGAGAAGGAAGAGATGAATCAGGTCGGACTGTGCTGATCAGTGTGGGCTTCTAGAAGGAGGTTGTGAGACAACAAGTTCGTCAGTGATGAGGGGAACTCATCACTGAGTCGATGGGGGAAGGTGGAGGGCATCGTCCTTAGTGGTGTTACTGTTAGGACAGAACTTTGTAAATGGCTTCTGAGATCAGGCTCCCGAGGAAGCCTGACATGGAAGCGGAGCACAGAAGAGTTACCCAGACAGAGTGGATCTGTAAGAAGAGTAAGGGAAACGGACCCAGGAAACACTGAAAAGTCTCAGCCTTACGAGCTGAAATCAACCCTTTGGAGTTGACTTGACAGGAGGCAAGGGATAGACTTCTCTTTATGCCCTCCCTCACCCAGTGCTCAAATACGGACTGCCCTCAGGAGGGACCCTGCTAGAAAGACGGGCAGCTCCCTTTAGGCTTTGACAAACCCCAGAGGGGCAACTCTTCCCGAGCCCCTAGCACCAGCAATGCCCCCTCAAGGGCAAAGTGGATGGGCACCCTGGCATCCGAGGAGTGCAATCCCTATCTGCTTGTCTTGCTGGCTTACACACACCACCCCAGGCAGGGGGCAGGGAGGACAGATCCAATGCCATGAGAAACCACAAACCACTCTAAATATGTAAATATCATCTACTGTTACATTGATTACATTTAGGGTGCTTTTAGTGGTTGTTGTTGATCAACCAATGGCAAACAGAGGTGTCCTTGACATGTGAAGATAATCCTTCTAGTCCTTTTCAAGCTTCTGGGCTGGTTTCCTAAGTGAACTCCAGTGAAAGTGAACAGGATGTCTGGGAGACGAGGGAGATCTAGATTTGCAGCTTAATCTACGATAGCTCTGTGGCTGTGCGACTCAATGACCTTTCCTACTGAGCAATAATTAAAGCTCTGTAGGAATTAAAACCTATTAATTCCCCCCTAAAAAACACGTTTTAAATTTAAACACGTTTTAGCCATGTTAGATATGTGCATATTACATATACTGTATGTATAAGAGATTTTATATTAAATACATATTTATTTATACATATGCATATATATGTAAACTGCTCTATTGAGGTGTGGTTGATCTATGAAGCGCTGTACATATTTAATACATGTAACTAAATGAGTTTGGGGATAAGAATACACTTACCATCAGAACCGTAACCACCAATAAAAGCATATTGATCACCTCCCAACTTTCCTCCCACTCTCTTGATGTAGATATATATTATTGATAAGCAGGGCTGCTATTCTTATTTCTAGAATAACTGTACATATGGAAAAGTGAAAAAAGAGAATTGATAGGAATACACCAAAATAATGTTTTATAGATAATGTTGGTAAAATCAGTATCATTTTGTATCTTTTTTAACATTTTTCCATATTTTTCAAATTCAACCCATATGATGTGCATTTTGAGATGAAAACTGTTCAATTTGAGGAAAACAGTCTGGCCCACTGCGTTGTGGAAATAAGAGTAAAGACGATCTGTCGCATTAGCAAGAAACGATCATGAACAGAACCATCATTCTGGTCACACATAGCTCACTGTTGCCTTGCAGAAAATATGGAGAAAAAAGGGACAGTGAAATAGCTTCATCAGCTTATTTACAAGTGCATTAACTTCTTTGAGACAAAATTTCTGCTCTTCCTGTCAAAACTCAACTATGTTACTCTGACTCTTGGCAAAAGGTGTCCTGTGCACCCAGTCATTATTGCATTTGGAACAGAGAAGCAAGGAATACAAGAAGTATGTGTTTGAGCAGCAGACTGTAAGTCGATTCATGCAGTGAGTCACTGAAAGGAGCCTGCACGCTGTCGTCGTGTACCCGGAGCCCGAGATCGTGAGCTGGCGCCGGCCTATGGGACACAGCAGCCAAGAAGTCCTCGCAGGCTACGACCATTTGAAGAGGAACTTCTCCTCAAGGAATGGGGTGGTAAGCACGAAACATCACCAAAACAATAAACTCTACTTCATTAATCATTTGTATCCTGCACTACATGTTGATAGGGTAATACTCGGTTACTCGGGATACATTACAGTCCATGAAATGTATCATTAAAGTACCACCTGGGGTTCAGAGGCAACACGGCAGAGGAGCAGCGGACTGAAATGACCCCAAGTCCTAGGAGTTGAGCCAGACAGTTCCCAAACCATTCCAAACCTACAAACTCGGCAGGAGAACGAAGAGAAGAGCAGCGACTCCGGGAACAGAACATCGACCGCATTCTGGAAGGCCGGACGCGGAGGCCGGAGTCCGGACCCCGGGAAGGGCGACCGCGGGGGAGGGGCGGCTCCCGGCAAGCGGCGGAGCGGCGGAGCACAGAACCGGAGCTTCCAGAAGTCGGCTCCACGGACGGATGTCGCCCCAGAGGCTAAGCGGGGGGGAGCCCTAGCGGGGACAGCGCGGTCTCGGCCCGCGGGGTAAGACCGGGCGTCCGAGTGCGGCCGAGCTGCCAGGTGTCGGCGCGGGAAGCCGGCGGCAGAGACGGAGCGGGGCGGACGTTCTCAGCTCAGGCTTACCTTCACCTGTGATCCAGGGCACCGCGAGGCCACTGCTCTTTGAGACGGGCCCCACAAGAGGCCGACCCGGGGAGACTCACCCTCCTGCTCTGGGAGAAGCAGGCGGCAGGAATCTGCTGCGTTTGGAGCCTTCAAATGAGGCAACTGCGCGCCAGAGACAGAGACGCTGGGTCACAGGCCAGGGGAGCCCGGGGCGCGGCCAGAGGCCGGAGACCAGGGAGACCGGAGGGACTGACGGCTCATCCCCGAGGCCGCACTGAGGAGTAGCACCCCAGCTCCCAGCTCCTCCGGGGAAGACTGAACGGCCGCCATCTTCCTTCCGGTCCTCCGGACTCTACAGAAAGCGCGCAGGGAACAAAAGCCCCAAGTGCGAACCGAGCAGGTGACGTAGCCCCGCCCCCGGCAAAGACACATGAGAATCCCGGCAACAGCGCCTCCTGCAGGAGATTGGCCAGACCGTCCGGCCGGACTGAGCTCGCGGATCAAGGAGAACAGAGGAACTCCGCGGGGAAAGCAACGCGCAGTTCATGGCTTTTTCCCATGAGCCTTTAGTCTTGCAAAGTTAAATTTTTTAAATTTAATTTTTTTCTTATTCTGTGTTTTTAACTATTCCGTCTCTTAATGTTTTTTTAACTAGTTAATCTTAACAATACCTTTCTAAAAATTTTTTTAAACCTTCATTGTTATAATCATATTTTATCCCTTCATTGTATTTCATTTTATTTTTCATATACATATAGGTTTTTTTTTTTCCTAAAAAATTTTGGGATAAAATTTCTTCTAATAGATCAAAACATACCCAAAATCTAGCGCATGGCTTTGATCTAGTCTCCAGCCTGAGCACATTTTCTTTTTTTTTTCTTTTTCCAACTAACTTATCAATTCCTTTTTTTGATTTTTTAAAAAAATTTTCCTCTTTACAGTCATATTCCATCCCTTCATTGTGTTTACCATTATTTTTGTATATATGCTTTTCTTTCTTTAAAATTTTGGGAGGTAGTTTCTTCTAAGAGACACCCAAAATCAAGTGGGTGGCACTGTTTTATTCACCAGTCTGATATATGTATACATATGTGTGTATACATATATATGTGTTAAATATATGTTATATATATGTAATTTCTTTCCCCCACCTTCTTTGCCCCCTGGTTTTGGGTTTCTTCTGATTTGATTAGTGTACATTTCTCTGGGGTCTTTGCCAACCCTTTAAGTATTTTATTCTCTCATTCATATATTCTTTTTTTTTTTTAAGATCTTATTTATTTATTTGACAGAGAGAGAGAGATCACAAGTAGGCAGAGAGGCAGGCAGAGAAAGAAAGGGTAAGCAGGCTCCGTGCCAAGCAGAGAGCCCAATGCGGGGCTCGATCCCAGGACCCTGGGATCATGACCTGAGCTGAAGGTAGAGGCTTTAACTCACTGAGCAACCCAGGCACCCCTAAATCATATATTCTTATCTGGATAAAATGACAAGGTGGAAAAACTCACCACAATAAAAAGAACAGGAGGCAGTATGAAGGGCTAGGGACATAATCAATACAGATATTGGTAATATGTCAGAATGAGAGTTCTGAATGATGACTCTCAAGGTGCTAGTTGGGCTAAAAAAAAGGCATAGAAGATATTAGAGAATCCCTTTCTGGAGAAATAAAAGAACTAAAATCTAATGAAGTTGGAATAAAAAAGCTATTAACGAGGTGTAATAACAAATGGAGGCTCTTATTGCTGGGATAAATAAAGCAGAAGAGAGAATTAGTGCTATAGAAGACCAAATGGTGGAGAATAAAAGAGCTGAGCAAAAGAGAGACAAACAACTACTGGACCACAAGGGGGAGAATTTGAGAGATAAGTGATACCATAAAATGAAACAATATTAGAATAATGAGATCCCAGAAGAAGAAGAGAGACAGGGGCAGAAGGTATATTGGAAAAAACTATAATACAGAATTTCCCTAATATGGCAAAGGGAACAAGCATCAAAATCCAGGCGGTACATAGAACACCCCCTCAAAATCAATAGGCCCACACCTGATCATCTAATAGTAAAAATTACAAGTCTCAGTGACAAAGAGGAAATCCTGAAAGCAGCTTGGGACCAGAAGTCTGTAACATACAATGGTAGAAATATTAGATTGGCAGCAGACTTATCCACAGAGACCTGGCAGGCCAGAAAGGACTGGTGTGATATATTGAGAGCACTAAATGAAAAAAATATGCAGCCAAGAATACTATATCCAGCTAGGCTATCATTGAAAATAGAAGGAGAGATAGAAACCTTCCAGGAAAAACAAAAACTAAAAGAACTTGCAGACCCCAAATGAGCTCTACAGGAAATATTGAAAGGGGCCGTCTAAGCAAAGAGAGAGCCTATAAGTAGTAGACCAGAAAGGAACAGAGACAATATACAGTAACAGTCACCTTACAGGAAATACAATGGCACTAAATTCATATCTTTCAATAGTTACCATGAATGTGAATGGGTTAAATGCCCCAATCAAAAGGCACAGGGTATCAGAATGGATAAGAAAATAAGACCCATCAATATGCTGTCTACAAGAAACTCATTTCAGACCCAAGGACACCTCCAGAGTTAAAGTGAGGGTGTGGAAAACAATTTACCATGCTAATAGACATCAAAAGAAAGCTGGGGTGGCAATCCTTACATCAGACAAATGAGATTTTAAGACAAAGAGTATAATAAGAGATGAGGAAGGACACTATATCATCCTTAAAGGATATGCCCAACAAAAAGATCTAACAATTTTAAATATCTATGCCCCTAACATGGGAGCAGCCAACTATGTAAACCAATTAATAACAAAATCAAAGAAACATATCAACAATAATACAATAATAGTAGAGGACACCCCCCCCCTCACTGAAATGGACAGATCATCCAAGAGAAAGATCAACAAGGATATAAACGCCTTAAATGACACACTGGACCAGATGGATATCACAGATATATTCATCCCAAAGCAACAGAATACACTTTCTTCTCTAGTGCACATGGTACACTCTCCAATAGGTCACAACCTGGGTCACAAATCAGGTCTCAACCGCTACCAAAAGATTGGGATCATTCCCTGCATATTTTCAGACCACAATGCTCTGAAGCTAGAACTCCTGCTGCTCCCCCCCCACCCCCCCGGCAGAGGCTGTTGTCAGCCACGCGGGTGAGGGTCAGAGATGAGTCCCTTCAGCCCCCCAGCCCACTGAACTCTACAGCTTCTGGCCTCTGCTGGCCACCGAGCTGTCCTGAACGCTGAATCGGGACCCAGAGCCGAGTGCCTGTCATGTCCAGCACCGTGAAGCTACAGCTCTCCTTGCTGTGTAAGTGCCCAGCTGTGGAGCAGAACAGTGTTTAGGTGGGTGTCTTCCCCCGAAGATGGGTTTTCCCAGTTACACCCACCTGCAGGATGGAGGGAGCCTCTGGGAATATCCAATCACAAGAGGAAAGTCGGAAAGAACTCAAATACATGGAAGCGAAAGTGCATCCTACAAAAGAATGAATGGAAGTTAAGGATTGAATAATTTCATGGAAACAAATGAAAATGAAAACACAACTGTTCAAAATCATTGGGACACAGCAAAGGCAGTTCTGAGAGAAAAGTGCATCGTGATACAAGCATTTCTCAAGAAACAAGACGGGTCTCAAGTACACAACTTAAACCTACACCTAAAGGAGCTGGAGAAAGAAGAACAAAGAAAGCCGAAACCCAGCAGAAGAGAAATCCTAAAGATCAGAGCAGACATCATGAGAAATAAACTGAAAGAACAGTAGAACAAATCAATGAAACTAGGAGCTGGTTCTTTGAAAGAATTAATAAGATTGATAACCCCCTGGCCAGACTTATGCTAAAGAAAATAGAAAGGACCCAAATTAATAAAATCATGAGTGAAAGTGGAGAGATCACAACCAACACCAAATTAACACAGTTATAAGAACGTATTATGAGCAACTATATGCCAGCAAATTTGACAATCTGGAAGAAATGGATGCATTCCTAGAGATGTATAAACTACCAAAACTGAATCAGGAAGAAATAGAAAACCTGAACAGACCCATAACCAGTAAGGAGATTGAAGCAGTCATCAAAAATCTCCCAACAGGTGTGCCTGGGTGGCTCAGTGGGTTAAAGCCTCTGCCTTCAGCTCAGGTCATGATCCCAGGGTCCTGGGATCGAGCCCCGCAGGGCTCTCTGCTCAGCAGGGAACCTGCTTCCACCTCTCTCTCTCTCTGCCTGCCTCTCTGCCTACTTGTGATCTCTCTCTCTTTGTCAAAAAAATAAATAAAATCTTTAAAAAAAAAAAAAATCTCCTGACAAACAAGAGCCCAGGGCCAGATGGCTTCCCAGCGGAGTTCTACCAGATATTTAAAGAAGAATTCATACCTATTCTCCTGAAACTGTTCCAAAAAATTGAAATGAAAGGAAAACTTCCAAATTCATTTTATGAGGCTAGCATGACCTTGATCCCAAAACCAGACAAAGACCCCATCAAAAAGGAAAATTACAGACCAATATCCTTGATGAACATGGATGTGAAAATTCTCACCAAAATACTAGCCAACAGGATCCAACAGTACATATAAAGGATTATTCACCACGACCAAATGGGATTTATTCCTGGACTACAAGGTTGGTTCAACAACTGCAAATCAATCCACATGATACAATACATAAATAAAAGAAAGAACAAGAACCATATGATACTCTCAATAGATCCTGATAAAGCATTTGACAAAGTACAACATCCTTTCATGATCAAAGTACAACAACCTTTCATGATCTTCAGAGTGTAGGGATAGAGGGTACACACTTCAATATCATCAAAGCCATCTATGAAAAACCCACAGCAAATATCATTCTCAATGGGCAAAAACTCAGAGCTTTTCCCCTAAGGTCAGGAACATGGCAGGGATGTCCACTGCCATTCAACATAGTACTAGAAGTCCTGGCCTCACCAATAAGACATTAAAAAGAAATAAAAGGCATCTGAATTGGCAAAGAAGAAGTCAATCTCTCACTCTTTGTAGATGATATAATACTTTATGTGGAAAACCCAATAGATTCCACTCCAAATCTGCTAGAACTCATAGTGGAATTCAGTAAAGTGTCAGGATATAAAATCAATGCACAGAAATCAGTAGCATTTCTGTACACCAAGAGTAAGAGAGAAGGAAGTGAAATTAAGGAGTGAATCCCATTTACAATTGCACCCAAAGCCATAAGATACCTAGGAATAGACTTAACCAAAGAGGCAAAGAATCTGTACTCAGAAAACTAAAAAGTACTCATGAAAGAAATTGAGGAAGACAGAAAGAAATGGAAAAATGTTCCATGCTCCTGGATTGGAAGAACAAATATTGTGAAAATGTTTATGCTACCTAAAGCAATCTACACATTTATTGCAATCCCTATCAAAATACCATCAATTTTTTTCAAATAGAACAAATATTCCTAAAATTTATATGGAACCAGAAAAGACCCCTAATAGCCAGAGGAATGTTGAAAAAGAAAGCCAAAGTTGGTGGCACAACAATTATAGACTGTAAGCTCTATTACAAAGCTTCAATCATCTAGATAGTATGGTAGTTGCACAAAAACAGACACATAGACCAGTGGAATAGAGAGCCCAGAAAGGGACCCTCAACTTTATGGTCAAATAATCTTCAATAAAGCAGGAAAAAACATACAGTGGAAAAAAGACAATCTCTTCAATAGACGGTGCTGGGAAAATTGGACAGCTATGTGTAGAAGAATTAAACTAGACCATTCTCTTACACGATATACAAAGATAAACTCAAAATGGATAAAAGACCTCAACATGAGACAGGAATCTATCAAAATCCTAGAGGAGAACATAGGCAGTAACCTCTTCGACATGGACCACAGAAACTTCTTTCAAGATATGTCTCTACAGGCATAGGTCAAAGGGCAAGATTATTTTTAACAGCTGAACATGTGACCATTTCCAGATTTTTGTATTGTTTCATTTTAAAATTTTGAATAATTCTGTTAATAAATGAAAGGGCAAAATAGTACATAAAAATTTATATCAGAAGATTCTCAGTGGGAAAGGAGCCCAAATTAACACGGGAACCTCCATTACAGCCTTTAAATAATATATTAGGACTCCGGATACTGATTAAGATCAAAGAGGTCTCATATGCCACAATTACAGTGGTTGGTGTTTTCAACTCAATTTCCCTTTAAAACACCGTAACAATGCAATAAATCTGAAAGGCCAAATGTCACTACCTAGCATTGGAGTACAAAAATATCTTGCATATTCCTATTTATGCTGCTGTACTGTTTTATCCTAATACCTGCTTTACTATTTTAGAATCTGACCTGAAAGGATCGCTTGGTTTTCTGATACATGCAGTTTCCCTGAGGAAAGACAATCAAACCAATAACTGATTTTAAATACATACTGTAATTTAATAAAATCAGTTCTACCTGAATTCTTATGTTACATCAAATCGTTACCTTTCTTAAGGGTCTCGGTTATTTAAATTGCTTTGGGTTTACATTAGAGTTGTCTTAATTTATGCAAGTAAGCACATGCATCTCCCAAAATAGAAGATTCAAAAAATGGATTGACCCACATTTCAAAAATTTATAGTCCCATCAACACATGAGGAACACGTTAATGTCTTTGAGTCTGGGTGATCAGACCTACATTTGCATAGGACACTGACTCTCAGTCTCCGCTCTGGGTGCGTCCTTCTCGATCAATAAGGTCATTATTCACGGCACAGATGCATCTCCAAGAGCAGACTACTGTGCTCCTTCCTCTGGATTCAGAGCTCCTACAGCCACAAAGCCTCTGAGCTCTTTGAAACGAGGCCAAAAAATGTATCTAAATTACACCATTTATAAACGCTAAGAAAAGATCTTTCTTTGGTATGTATTGGAGTTAATAATATTTATTAGGCATCTCATTTATATACCCTTACCATAGAACCATTGTAGGTAACGTTATAATTTTTAAAGTCTAGACTGGTTTATGTTTCTCAATATCGGGCAGCTGGGGCGGTGGGCGGAGGGGAGGAGGCAGAAAAGGAAGCTGTCTGGAAAGACAGACTATCGGTTTACCAAACACGCTCAAGGGGATGTCTTGAGCACATCTGCTATACCCCGAGTCTAAAATTGTTGCATGAACAGAGATAAATACCAAATTCAGCATCAAATTACGGAGACAAGTCCGTTAATACAGGAAATAAAACAAAAATTATAAACCATCAACTTAACAGCTCAAGGATTATTGGGTGAAACTGAATTGAAAACTCTTATCATGAGTTTTCTTTTTGGAAACTACTTTGAACAAGGGAAAAACAACTCAGGATGAGCTCTACGCGTTTTGTTCACATAAAATAATTCAGCTTTCTCCCTGGCAATTTCATCCGTACCATCACCCAACGATTTTCTCTCTCGTCCAGACTCACTCCTGGTGTGGGTGTCCAGAGGGTTAACACTCTGCACTGCAGGCTGGTCACATCGGAGGCTGAATTATTTATAATAGTGGTATGATCCGTAATTACTCAATGATTTACTGATGATGATATAATGTGTCAATCACTGTTCTGTGGGGTGAGGGGCCATAGAAAGAGAAGATACAGTCTCCCACCAGCTGTTTATTTTCTGAATAACTGAATCTTTCTACTTTTTGACCCCTTTTTAACCAACTGAATGGAGAGGATTAACAGTCCCTGAGATGTGAATAATAATGTGTGTTGCAGGCAGATTCTGACTTAAACACATTATTAATTAGATAGCATGCAGTGTAATGGTTCTGGGATACCATGGCAAGAGTCATATGCAATAGTTTCTCGAAATACACAGTTTTATCTAAGAGGCTCGAATTAATATTATTAAATTATTATGGCTTAATTTCCACTTGAGATATTTTCCTGAAAGAAAATACACCAGAATAAATAGAATGCAAGATTAAGCCGTCGCCACATAACCCTGAGCTCTTTAAAATATTAAGTTTGAACAAATCATAATATTCTTCATGCCACTTATGACATGTCAAAATATTAGACACTGATAGGAAATCAATGTCTAGTTTTTAATTTAAATTTTATAAGAAGCAGCTGCTAACTGCCAGTGAATTATGCCGCTAGCAGACAACATTCTGTGTGCATCGTCAACCGATCTCCATCTCCATAGAAGTAATAAACTCTATATGAGATTTCACATTATTCTTGCTTTCTCCTCAAACATCCACTACTGACACCCCAGAAAAGTGACAAAGTATTTTTCAGAGGCACGTAACAGAATTCAGAAAGTTAACGATACTGTACAGACATCAGAGAAATGTGCCCTTCATGATGATACTTTGAAAACATACAATAGACCAAAAGATATACATTTAGGATCTAGAGATTAGCATCCGCGCACAAAGGAACAATCATAGGATTAATAGTTTTCTGACATGTTACCTTTTTTACAATTTTATCAACTTTGGATCCAAGTAAATGGAAGATAATTTTACGTTACCCTCTGTATTCTTAAGAGTATTAAGTTGAGAAGACAATTAGCATTCCAGGGAGTAGAAATTTTTCAAATTAACTGTTCTGCCCAAATTGGAAACCAGCCAAGCTGCTCTCTAAAAATACCAATTGAAACCTACTGTTTTCTAAAATAGTAGAAAGAAGATTTTTGTCTAGTGGATTTAGATAATTCCCATGTTTCTAACCTATTTTCATATTCAAGCTCATGTAGCAATAACAGTTCTGATAGTAGCGACATCCTCAAGTTAGCAATCTTTTCTGCCTCTGTTCTTGTCTGGCTTTTTCGAGGTCCTTAGAGGTGCACTGAAGTCAGCGCATGAACGGTCTACCTTCCACAACGCACTGGCCTGTTTTCACAAAATGCTACTTTGGAACATTAGCGTTGAAAACATTGTGTTTTCATCCTGAAATCATTTCACTCCCGTTGCACCCATTTTCTTTAAAAACTCACCAACTCCAAGTGCACAGGACTCCAGGTTCTGTGATTTTGTCTCTGGGTGGGAGCTACCCTGGGGGCATTTGCCAACCGAAAGCATGACTATCCCCCCTTTATTGGGAAGGCACTGCTGGAAGGATTTCGGTAAAACCGAGCTCTATGGCACAAAACTATGGCAGTGCTTACCTTTTCCAATAATCCAATCTCAGGATTTGGGGCGACTATCAATTCAGTAGAGAAATAGGCAGAAATACGGATAAGAGTACAAATCCCAGACGGCCCTTCACATGGTTGCCCACTTGTAGGCTGCAGAAAGTGAGGACGAGATCTGCCCCAGCTATGATTGTGAATGTGAAATTAAAATGTCTTTTCTTACCTAACTTTAAGAAAATGATACTTAAACTTTATATGTTCACTAAATTTTAAATGGCATTATCAGTTGGGGTGAGCCGCATGGGACAATGAGCTCTGTCTTCCAGCCCGTCCTACCTGTGGCTTCGCAAACCCCACGAGGTGCCTCATGGTCACTCCTGTCATCGGAAGGGTCCTCTTCCTGCATGAGGGCCGAGCTTCTGAATAGTAGCCAAGTACCAGCGTCATCTTTTCCCATCCAGTTTTCTAATCCCGATTATAACAAAAACTAGAAAATGGTATTTCTTCACTTACCAAATGAAGAAAACTTACCAATAAAAATTTGTCTTTAAAAATATCTTCCCTGGGCACCTGGGTGGCTCAGTGGGTTAAGCAACTGCCTTCAGCTCAGGTCGTGATCCCGGGAGTTCCCAGATGGAGTCCCGCATTTGGCTCCCTGCTCAGTGGGGACTCTGCTTTTCCCTTTGACCCTCTCATGCTCGCTCTCTCTCTCAAATACATAAATAAAATATTTGAAAATAAACACATCTTCATTTACAATTATTATTTAAATGGAATTTCTTTCACTGAATACCATTTATTTAAAATCCTGGAGCTCTGTACTGATGTTTTTCCAATAGGCCCTCCCTGTTTAGTGACACAGCTGCGCATATGTGCCTGCGCCCACACTTGCAGTGCCTCACACACAGGCTTCCACTGGATTCAGAGGGGAGTTCCCCCTGGCATTCCGGCACTGAGTATGTTTTGGGAGTCTCTGTTTGCCCAGTACAAAAAGGAAGGAACACCAAACTGATGAAGTTCTTGGATGCATGACTGAGAAAGTGACACAGAGATTCACCTGAGGTCGGCATTGATAAATTACCCCAATGATGACTGAAAGTGTAACCTGCTGGACGCCAAGACCTGACCTTGACTGCTCACCAGGTGGTACCCAGTGACCTCTGCCCCACGTTTTCCCTTAAGTTCTTTCTGGCTTTATCTCGTAATTCAGGCAAGACCCTACAGGCAACACATCAGTCCCCTGAAGGAAGCTGAAGCTGCCCCTCAGGCAATACAGACTGCCCTGTGGGCCAGACTGCCCAGACCAGTTTGAGCTAAATCCCTGACTCCCGCCTGAGAAGATGGACCATGGAGTGACCCATGGAGTGACCAGTCGCCTTCACCTCATTATCATCCTAAAATCTCCGCCCAAGAAGGACCCCGGCCTCACTTACGAAGCATACAATGTACGCACACGTGCGATTCCTGAAGGCCCTTGCACGACCTTATGGCTGCGTCTAGCTAGAACAACAGGGCTTCTCTATCTAAATATTCATCCTCACCCTACATGAAAGGAACCCATTTGCCCTTGCTCAGGGAGTCATGGCTCTGGAAGTTTTTTTCCCTAGGAGTCATAGATTTGGAAGTTTTTTTCAAAAACTTATCCTTATTCGCTACAAATCACCTTACTTCGTGTAGCCACTCCACCTGTGGTAGTTCCCATCTGTCCCTCACCGAAGAGCGAACTCATGTTAGTTCAGACACAAAACTACTGGGCAAGGCCCCGTTGTTGGCTCCTGCCTCCTCACTCCAACTGTTCTGTCTGCCTCTGGAGCTTTCTCCTTTCCAACTGATGTTCTAGACCCATGAAAAACTAATTTTTCTCAAGAACAGATTTTTTTCATGTCACTCCTTTCCTCCCAAACTCTAAGGCTCTGCCTTTGAAGGCCTTCCATGATCTGACACCATCTCATTCAGCACACGTCCTGACCGGACAAGCCTTCTCCTCCGCGAGATCGATATCCTCACCAGCCACCCAAGGTGTCGTGCTTGTCAGTGTTCGCTCATTCTGTTTCCTTGATTAAAATATGATTCTCCCTGGGCTTTCTATTTCCACGTCAATCCACCTTGAAAGCCCTTCTGCTTCTCAGTCTGGTTTAAAACCATGGCCAAACACAGTCACGTTCAGGGTGTTCCGGATATCCCTCAACCAGTGACCTCTTCAGCTACCCATATTTATTTCTTTCAGTAACTTATTGACATCATGTATAGCCATCAACTTTCACTCCTGTGAAATCACATGACTCGAAAGAACACACTTTGTCTTCTGTTTCCTTTAGAATTCGCACAGTACCACCTTCCAACTAGATAAACGTTCACACCCCTGGGGACCCAAGAAGACCTTCCAACAGATACAGAAAAGAACTTTAAGACAATCCATTTTTATTTCTTTCCATAAGTACTTATCCTAAATTTGATTTGGCTGAGGAAATGCTATAATGTGGGTGTTTTGTGAAAACTTTATCTTTATCTGTTCTTTTTAATTTGTTCTTCTATTTTACAAAAGAAAAGCACATCTCTCACCCGTCTGAATGATACAATGATGGTCATCTGTATTGCCCAACAAACTGTTTAAGTAACCCATGGCTCTAATTTGCAGGTAGCAAATCCTTCTGAAAGACTGTTTTTAATTGAGTTTAAAACACACACACACACAACTGAAGGAAGACACCATCACATTATCCATGATCGATGGCGAGTGATACTTTTCCAAGATAATTTACTCATTAGTGTTTCAATGTTTAATTCAATTTACTACAGTTCTGTTCAAAAGGGGTTTGCTGGATACTCAGTGTTCAAAATTGTAGCAGCGGGAGGAAAACAGAAGGGAAGGAAGGGAGTGACCTTGATCATTCCGCCGTCTCTCATCCAGAAAACTTCCAAGAACCAACTACGTGTTCATGATACTTGGTACACAACGGTGAACACAATTAATTCTTCATTTTACAAATGAGAAAAATAGATTCTGAATCCATTTTGTCACTTTTCAACTTTATAGCACTTAATTTTTAAGAGAATTTTTCCCATAAGTCTTTTTTTTTTAAGATTTTATTTCTTTGATAGAGGGAGAGAGAGAAAAGGAGAGAGAGAGAGGGAGAGAGAGAACAATCGGGGGAGCGGTAGGAAGAGGGAGAGAGAAAAAGCAGACTCCTTCCTGAGCAAGGAACCTGGTGTGGGGCTCCAGGATCATGACCTGAGCCAAAGGCAGAAGCTTAACCAACTGAGCCACCCAGGTGCCCCATCCACCATGACTTTGTGTAAATGCTTATGTCTAAGCATGTAAATGCATGCATCAATGGCTAAAAAACATGTAGATTATCTTCCAAAATTCAACAAAGGCAGAGCTGACCTCCACCGTATTGCACGGTGTGGGGGCCTAGAGCAAGTTTGTCAGGACACAGAAAAAAATCAGTTTGTAGACAGAGGGGACAGAGCCTTCCCAAGCAAGGAGACAGAGCTCTTTCAGTCCCAGACACAGGGAAGGCTAGAGCGGCTTCACAAAACAATGGCAAGAATGGCATCAAGAAGAAAGGGAACTTCCTGGTGATGCAAGATTCACTGCCATCCCCTGTCAGGTAAGTGCAGAAATGTGCATCACTCTATCTTTCCCTTCTCCGAAAACTTTGCCTAAAGCACAACAAGGCATTTACTGTCTACTTACCGGATAAATAAGCAACCAGATAAGTTATGGCTAAGCATTGTAGGTGCTCGTTGCAACCAGTGGTGCCTACTGAGGGATGAATCCAGATTCTCGCTCCCTGACTAAGAAACCTCCCTATCCCTTCAGGATTCCTTTCTGTCTGATTTATGAACTTTATACCCACAGTGGAATCAAGATTCCATGAAAATGATATTAGTCTGTATCATATCGATTTACTGATTTACCTATATTTGTATCCTGATTCAATAATTTATACTGATTTCTTTATAGGGCTTGAGAATCAGATCCTATTTATATTATGTAAGAAAATATTTTGAGAAGGTTAGGAGCAGCAGATACGGTAAGTAGAAAATGATTCTTTAATTAGTGACTTTTTGGGAAAGTATAATATGAATGCAAATCAATAATCCACTTAAGGAAGTGCTGCTTTAAAATACTGAGTCCGGGGGCGCCTGGGTGGCTCAGTGGGTTAAGCCGCTGCCTTCGGCTCAGGTCATGATCTCAGGGTCCTGGGATCGAGCCCCGCATCGGGCTCTTTGCTCAGCGGGAGCCTGCTTCTCTCTCTCTCTCTGCCTGACTCTCCGCCGACTTGTGATCTCTCTCTCTGTCAAATAAATAAATAAAATCTTTAAAAAAATAAATAAATAAAATAAATAAATAAATAAATAAAATACTGAGTCCGCTTCTCAAATCAGAGGATCATGGGGCAAGAGAGGAAACAATGAAACAGGATGAAACCAGAGAGGGAGACAAACCATAAGAGACTCTTAATCTCAGGAAGCAAACTGAGGGGTGCTGGAGGGGAGGGAGGCGGGAAGGATGGGGTGTCTGTGTGATGGACCCTGGGGAGGGTACGTGCTATGGTGAGTGCTGGGAACTGTGTAAGACTGATGACTCACAGACCTGTACCCCTGAAACAAATAATACATTGTTTGTTAATTAAAAAACATGAAATAAAGAGATCTTTTACAAAAAGAAAAAAAATTAGACTGAATATGAAATATAAATACCCACACTTTTTTATTTGTGGAAAAGTTGGAGATTTGGCAAAGTGATATGATTGGCTGGGAATCACTTAGATGAGCCAGACCGAGAGATGGAGATAAGCCGTTAGCTTCCTGAGGACCACCACCAACAGGCGTCCGCTGTCGTGTCCCAAACGGATGGAACATAAAGGGAGATCAAAGATTAAACACCATCTTAAAAACGTGTAGGTGGCTGTCTTGGTGGTAGAAAATAGATCTTCAAAGGCAGAGACTTAGAAAATAAAATTCCCATCTCGCTTCTATGACACTTAATTCTTACTTTCTACCCTGCGGCCTGTGCACTGAGGGTCTTCTCAGGAGCTCTTCTCTGAGCTCCTGCAGGGGCCGGCTGCGTAGGCCCTTCCTCACCCACTGCACGTCCGTGGGACGGCGGTCACACGTCTTTCCGTCCCCAGGTATGCATGACTCTAGAGCTCATGTCCTTGGCTTTTCCTCAGGGGCGAGTTCTGGGGTCTCGCCATCCCTCCCACGTCCACCACCACAGTCCCCCCTACCACGTACAGCCTGCATTCTCCTTAAGCCTCCGTGGCTTTTGCTACTAATTCATCTTGCTACACCTCATTCTTTTTAGAAGAGCATTTGCTAACACCCAGGCTAGATGAGATGTCACTCTTCTGTTCAAGTTTTGCTTTTCTTTTCTTTTTTTAGAATTTTTGCCTTTAATTATTTTGTTTATCCTTTGCTTCCTGTATACTCAGAGATCCTTGAGGGCGTTCTAGCTCAAGTTTGAAGCAGCAGACATTACATTCAAATTCAAATTTACTGGATATATAATTTATCTTAGTCATCGTTTTAATTACTTCCACACCTTGCAAAGGTATCTTATATCCATAAGAAACTAAGATTATACATAGGTATTCAACTGAAATCTAAAATGATAATTATGGATATTTTTTTACAGAAATGATGGGAAAAGTCAACAGGCCTTTGAGGATTCATTTAAAAGATACCTTTAATGTGAAAATGAGTGTCAAATTGTTGATGTATGAACCTGCTGTAAACAGCAGCCAATAGTCAATAAGAAGACGCAAGGTAGAAACCACCATTAAACATGTAAGCGAAGGGAGACTATACGCCAAAGCTTCGCATTTTTCTTTTTGTAAGCTTTTCAAAAAAATTATTTATTTACTTGAGAGAGCAGAGGGAGAAAGCAGAGGGTGAGGGAAAGCAGGCTTCCCGCTGAGCAGGGAGCTCTATGTGGGGCTCAATCCCAGGACCGGGGACCATAACCCGAGCTGAAGGCGGGCACTCAGCTGACCGAGCCACCCAGGTGCCCTGAATTGTCTCTTTCAAAAGAATCTTTATCTGGAGTCTGCTGAGTACCAGCAACTCTGCTAGACGTTGGGGAAATAAAGATGCACTCGATGTGGTTCATTCCCTTATGAGACTTGGCCGTAGCGTAGCTCTTTGCGCTGAGTGCCGGAAGGATCTCTCTTCCTCCTTCCTCCTTTCCTTCCCTTCCATCCGCTTTCCTCCTGCTTCCCCTCCCGACCTGCCCTCCCTGCCTTTCCTTTCTGGAGTCCCTTCTCTAGAAAATACTCTGTATTCCAGGAGCTCTGTGTCCTTTCTGACTGGGTCTGTTGATCTGCTCTTCTCTGCATGAGAGAACTGGTATTTGCCGGTTACAGTCAACCGCTCTTGTGTGAGGGAAAGGTTTTGGAATCTCCAAATAGTTATTCACCTAAGGTGCTGGAGCTCTCCACCACTGAGAAGTGTTTTCTTCCCTGATGATACTGGGTTTGCCCCCGGTGTTAGCACATCATAAGTAAGGAACGAGGAAAACAAATGGAATCGTGAGCACTTCGTACTTTCAGAGAGAAAGGAGAGGTACTGTAAAGATCGGCTAATTTCTCTTTGCTAGTTCTGTCTGTTCTAGCAATTTTGATGTATGTGTTTGATCCCTCACCTCTTGCCTGAAAATTAGGTAAATAAGGTGATTTGTTGCTAAAATTGTTGTTTCATGTGAAGAAAAGGCTGATGCATACAACAGGATTATTACAATAATACACTAACAAAGCCATCACAGGTCATATCTTTTTGAGGGTGTGAGGCAGAATGATGAAAAACTTGGGTACTATAATTGGAGAGATCTGGTTCAAAATCAATTTTCTCTATGACCTTGACCATGCCTCTCACCTCTCTTGATTTCAGCTTTGTTACTAAGATGTGGATAATAACATCACACACCTCGTGGGTTTATAGATAAGATGAAATGAAATGATGCATATGAAGTACTTGACAAGGTGGTTGGCACGAACTCTGAGTGCCCAAAGCTTTACCTGAAGGAGTCTTTATCACTATGATTAATAAGTTATGCTTATTACTATTTACCAGGACTACAAATGGTATTCAGGCATTTTTATTAAGTGAAGAAATCTTGCATAAGGGACAAAAGAACACAGTTTTACTATTCTTGGCACTTTAGGTAAAACCATACCTAAATCACAATTTTATGACACTTTAATTTATTATCTGAGAATTTTTTGTAAGACACAAATGTCTATTAATTAATATTTGAGAAATTATATACTAATACTTAGAAGATTTTCTTTTTAAATAAAAACACCTATCTATTCAAAGAGCTATTTTACCATTAACTATTTTTGCCAAATATAATCCACAAAACTATAAGAAACCTAAAAGGATCTGTAATCAAGATTCTCTCTGTCGAAAGAGGAAACTGGGGCCCAGGAAGGTCAATGGAGTCAGGGGCATCGTCCAACCACCCTATTTGCTGCATAGGACATCTGGAAGCCTCATAAAATCTGCTTTCATCTCTGGGTAGCTGACAGTGCAGGCTGTTGGCTCCTTATCCTGTGTTTCAAAACGTAAAATTCACAATAATCACAGTCAATATTTTCTACAATGTATCTGGTTGTAATTAATCGTGTTCTCTCAAAGAATAGCTGCCTCCCCATCTCAACTTATGCTTTTTTCTAAGGCCAACAATACATGAACTAAATCATTCACTACGATCAAGCAGGAATCATTCCTGGGATGTAGGGTGGTCCAATATTTGCAAATCAGTCAATACCGAAAGCCACACTAGCAAAACGAAAAATAAAAAGCATGTGACCATCTCAGATGGAGAAAAAGCATTTGAGAAAATTCAACTTCTATACATGACAAGAACTCTCAACAAAATAAGGTTAGAGAGAACATAGCTCAACATCATACAGGCCATTATGGCAAGCTCACAGGTAATATCCTCCTCAATGCTGAAAAACAGAGTTTTCCCTCTAGAGTCAGAACAAGACAAGAATGACAACTCCCACTTTTATTCAACATAGCCCTGGAAGACCTCACCCATGGCAATCAGACAAAAAAATAAAACGAGTCATCCATATTGGTAAAGAAGAGATTAAACTGTCATTATTTGCAGATGACAGGATACTATACATAGAAAATACTAAAGACTCCACCAGAAACTTAGAAGTAATAAATGAATTCTGTGAAGTGTCAGGATATAAAATTAATGCTCAGGAATCGATAGTGTTTCTATACACTAATAACAAAGTAGCAAAAAGACAAAAAAAAAATCAAAATGAATAAAGTACCTAGGAATAAACTTAACCAAGGAAGTGAAAGTCCTGTCTGTATTCCAAAGACCATAAAACACTGATGAAAGAAATTGAAGATGACACAAACAAATGGAAAGATATTCCATGCTCATATTTTAGAAAAATTAAAAATGTTGAGATGTCCATATTATTAAAAGCAATCTACAGATTCAATGCAATCACTATGAAAATGCCAACATCTTTCACTGAACTGAAACAAATAATACTAAAATTTATATGGAACCACAGAAGACCCCAAGGAGCCAAAGCAATCCTGAGAAACAAGGATAAAGATGGAAGTATCAAAATCCCGGATTTCAAGATATAACACAAAGCTATAGTAATCAAAACAGTATGGTACTGGCAAAAGAACAGACACACAATTCAATGGAACCAAGTAAAAGTTCATCTGTGTCACTCGTTCACAGCACAGCTCTCTAGCTGAGGGACAGCTACATATGAGATACAGATTACTTTCACTTTGTATAGAAAATTGTTGATTTCTACTTTCATATGTTTCTGAAAGTTGTTTTATTTCCTAAAACAATGAACGCTTTTTACCAAGGTGTTGACATGAGAGAAAGGCTGTGCTCAGAGGGTGTGAAAGGAGGTGTGTGACACTGTCCCTGGGCTCACTTTCTAATGAAAGTGCTATTGTGACAATTACAACAAACACAGTGGCTTAAAACAAGACCATTTATCATTTCATTGTTCTGTAGGTTAAGCATGCTACATGGGTCTCATCATGCTAAAATCAGGGTGTTATCTGGCTGCATTTCTCACTGGAGGCTCTGGAAGGAAGAAAGTTTCAGGTTCTTGCAGGTCTTTAGCAGAATTTAATACCACGGGGTCTATAACTGAGGTCCTATTTCCTTGATGGCTAATGGCTGTGGAGCACATCTGCCTTGAGAAGCTACTCTGGCTCCTTTGCCCACAGTCTCCTCCTATATCCTCAGAACTAGCAACAGTGGCATGACCACTCTGTGGTCTCCTTCAGCCTCATCTCTGCTGCTGTTCTTCTACCACATCTTTCAGATTCTATCCAGAAGTTTGCTGCCTTCAGGGGAGTTGCTTTTGCTCTGACATGTGATATGAAATGCATGTCAAGTGGTGGAAGTCCTCTGTGCATTTGGAATACTGTTTGAGACTCTGTATAGAAACAGAATTAGGTCTCTTTTTGGATGACTACACCACTGAGATACCATCTATAAAACAGAAGGAGTTCCAACAAACAAAAGAAAAGAGAAGGAAGGAATTTGTGTTATCTGATGCTACGATTTAGAGATTCCGTACTTAGATCCGAAAAGGTTAGGAAGATAAGAATATAGAGCTTACCCAACTTTTGTATCAACATGGACGGGACTGGAAGAGATGATGATGAGTGAAGTAAGTCAAGCAGAGAGAGTCAATTATCATATGGTTTTGCTTACTTGTGGAGCATAAGGAATAACACGGAGGACACTGGAGATGGAGAAAAATGAGTTGGGGGAAATTGGAGGGGGAGACAAACCATGAGAGACTGTGGACTCTGAGAAACAAACTGAGGGTTTTGGAGAGGAGGGGGATAGAGGAGACTGGTGGTGGGTATTATGGAGGGCATGCGCGCATTGCATGGGGCACTGGGTGTGATGCATAAACAATGAATGCTGGAACACCGAAAAGAAATAAAATAATTTAAAAAAAGAATAAACAGGATATGAAAAAAGACTGGAATAGAACCTTAAATGTCAGACTTCTAAACCAGGGTTTCCGTGGTACTGAGGCTGTAATAACGTAATCACCAAAGATATCTCTCAGAGTAGCCAATAATAATCATGGAGATGGTGATGATAGTGATGCTGACCAATGCTGAGCATCTACTCGCTCCCACAAAATTCAGTGGTATTTCAATTTTACAGGTGAGGAAAGGAGCTCAAGCAGCCCAAGGTTATGCACACACGCAATGTGTATAACTAACAGACTATGAACCTAAGAGTTCTCACTCCCAAGACTGGATTCTTATTTACAGCTTGGTCTTCACTTGCGTGAAACTCTTAATTGCCAGGAATTGTGGGACTCAGCATGAGGAAACTTTCATATTAAGAAAAAATTAAAACTTATACAAAGACTCACAGCAAAATAAAGCATGTTTCTGGGATTTTTTTTGGTTTGTTTCTTTTTTGAGTAATTAAAATACTCTCCAGTGCAGACACAAGTTTTATCATAAGTAGATAGAGAAAGAGTGAACAAATAAATGAAGATAAAAAAACAAAACAAACAAACAAAAAAACCCCACACATGTGGGGATGGATATGGGGAGAGATATCCGTCAACCAAGAAAGGCCAAGACCTTAAGGATTTCTTTTCCTTCTTAAGATTAGAACACTAATCAGTTCTTCCAAGAATTTATCAAGAAACTGTCTTTTAGAAACATCATTTGGTATCTGACAGACACATTTTTATGAGATGAATGTTTACCCTCAATTCATTTATAAGCAACATAAATGGAAATTCATGGAAATTTTAATAAACAAAACAAATAAAACCAAACATATAAAGCAAAGAGCAAAATATTTAGAATAATATAAATCAATTGTTTTCCGCAATGTAGAATGATTAGTAATATTTTTGTTATCAAATTATTGGTACTAGAGTACTTAAAATATTTATATAATTTTCTCCGTGTTCTTGAACATTATTTCACCTCAAATTTTCTAAGATGGAAACTTAAGGATTCATTTAACTTTTGGGATTCATATTGCTATGGAACAATCACTATTGAAAAATATTGCTGGATTATTTACTAGACCTTGTTTGTGTTCTTCTGTTGCTCTAATCTCATGATGTCATTTAGCGATCATTTAGCATCTATTCTTCAGCTGAGAAGGGCAGAAAATTTGGGAATCTGCTGGAGAGGCAATAGGTAGGTGTTTTTGTGGCTGGTGATGCCGCATCCACCTCCTCCTGACATGGAGTGTTAAGCCAACAACTTAAGAATCATTTTAATCATAATGCTCAAAGACAGACACATGAAAGTACTCAAGAAACTTGAATACCAGGGCTAAAATTATTTATTAGCTTAAGGAATTTGTGTTTGTTATTGTTTATTTCATGCTGAAATAAAAATATACATTGCTGCTTCTTTATTTAACAGAAGACCCACTCACAAGAACAAAACCCCATGTGACAGAATTATTGAAATCATGTCTAAAGATAGCATAATGTGAAATATTGCCAAGTGTTCTCAGTCCATCCTCACAGCAATGCAGTGAACCTTCATTGTTATTCTCGATCTGCCTATTAAACAGATCAGGCACGTAACTGAATGAGAGCTAACCAGAGCTCCTGGTTGAGGTCCAGCTATTTCCTGCTATTTTCAACTATATTGTAATGTCTATTTACTTCAGATCTGGCTGAAGGTGGCTTGAGGACAGGCAGCATATTGTATGTGCATGTGTTTCCACACAGATGTGTGGCACAACACATGCATAATAGGTGCCAAGCCCACTTGTTGGATAATTTGAAATATGCTTTAAAAGACTAGGATTCAACGTACAGGAGACAGGAGAGGAAGGTGGCAGTAGAGTAGGAAGACCCAAGGCTCACCTTGCCCCATGAATACAGCTGGATAACTACTGAATAATCCTAACTACCGCAGAAATTGACTTGAAGACTGACAGAACAAACTCCACAACTAAAGGGAGAGATGGGGTCACATTGAAGATAGGGAGTGGAGAGACATGGTCTAAGGGAGAAACAGATCATGGATGGGAGGGACCTATGGTCATAGAGAAGGCTGAGAGACAGAGGAGCACACAGAAGAATGCATAAGGGGAACACTTCTCCAAAGCCATTGGCTAAGGAAATGAGATGGCTGAATTCCATGAAGTTTTGCAGTCAGTAGGGCTTAGAGTCTGGAGTTTCAAAAGTTAGCTGGCTTGGCTGGAAGAGAGCCCAGTGGGCACTGTGCTGCTTCTGGAGAGAAGGCAAGCAAACCATCCAGGAGCAGACAGCATGGAAACGGCGATCTGAGAAGTGCTTGGAGCACACGGGAGAGATTATTCACTCTTCTCAGAGCATGTCCCTGAGAGGCAACATTCATGGAGAAACATCTTTGGGATCAAAGGAGTTGGCCGGCACAATTTCCCTTTCCAGCTTCTCAGCATAAACACAAAGCCAACGGTGTGGAGTAGCACAGCACAGATGCTGGCTGTCTATCTTACTTACACCAAGCCCCAACTCCTGCTTTCTGGTGGGATTGCCCTTCTCAGTCAAGCTTGCTTCAGTCCCAGGCTGGTGCAGCTCTTACCCAGAAGACCAGCACAAACCCCTGCCCACATCATATCTCTTGAGCAGAGTTCTGCAGGGCCTCAATTCTGGTGGAGGTGGTGACAGGTCTCATTTCACAAGCAGACCAGAGCACATCTAGTTAACTCTTGAAACATTCATGCCAGGGACCAAACACTGGCCAGGAGAGCCTCTGCAGATGATTGGCCTGAAGGAGAGAGTACTCAAAACACAGCAGCAAAGTACACACAGCACATACCAGAGATTCTCCCTGAAGCACCAGGTCTTAGACACTATATGACCTCTTCCTTATAAAGCCATTACTTTCAGGATCAGGAAACATAATGGGGTTTTCTAACACAGAGAAGAAGCAGAGACTTAGACAAAATGTCAAGACAGAAGAAGTTATCCCAAGTTATCTCATTCAAAAGAATGAGATAAAGCCACAAGCAGACATCTAAGAAAAACAGATATAAGTAATATGCCTGATGGAGAACCAAAAGCAACAATCATAAGGATACTA
The DNA here is from genome assembly GCF_009829155.1 of Mustela erminea. Taxonomy (NCBI): domain Eukaryota; kingdom Metazoa; phylum Chordata; class Mammalia; order Carnivora; family Mustelidae; genus Mustela; species Mustela erminea. Next base: position 35,994,944 of record NC_045634.1, on the reverse strand, counting down.
ACTGGGCTTGAGAAAAGAATAGGAGAAATGGGTGAGACTCTTATCACAGAGATAAAAAAGAGATAAAGAATCAGTCAGAGAGGAAGAATATAATCAATGAGATTGGAAACAGGCAGATACAATGAACAGGCTGGTGCAATGAACAGGCTGGTCTTCCAGCAGAGGAGTGACATAGTGACCTAGAAGACAAGGTAATGGAAACCAATAAAGATGAACAAAAGAGAGAAAAAATTATGCGACATGAGAAGAGACTTGAGGAACTCAGTGACTCCATCAAATATATCATTCATATAGTAGGCATCCCAAAGAAGAAGAGATAAAAAAGGGGGAAGAAAATTTATTTGAAGAAATAATAGCTGAAAATTTTCCCAGTCTGGGGAAGGAATCAGATATCCAGATCCAGTAGGTACTGAGAAATCTCATCAAAATCAACAAAATAAAGGAAAGTCTTAAAAACAGCCTGATAAAAGCCCTTAACTTACAAGGGAAAACCATAAGGGTAACTGCAGATTTCCTAACAGAAACTTGGCAAGCCAGAAGGAAGTGGTATGATGTATTCAAAGTACTGAAAGGGAAAAAAACTGCAGCTTAGTATACCTCAAAATACAAAGATTCAAAGGGATACATGTTCCCTAATGTTTATAGCACCATTATCTGTTAATGGTCAAATTATGGAAGCAGACCAAGTGTCCAAAGAAAGATGAATGGATAAAGAAGACATGGAATATACATATGTATGTGTATATATATATACACACATACATATGTGTGTGTGTGTGTGTGTGTGTATGCAATGGAATATTACTGAGCCATCACAAAGAATGAAAATCTTGCCATTTGCAATGAAGCAGATGGAGTAGAGAGTATAATGCTAAGTGAGATAAGTCAGAGAAATACAAGTACCATACGGTTTCACTCATATCTGGAACTTAAGAAGCAACACAGGTGATGGGGATGAAGGAGCACACCTGTGGTAAGTGCCAGGTGTTGTGCGGAAGTGTAGAATTACTGTATTGCACATCTGAAACTAATAGGACACTGTATGTTAACTAACTGGAATTTAAATAAACACTTGGATAAAAAAAGATTGTAAGTCATTGTATCTTAACTATCATAAGGGAAGTATCCAAAAATCATAGCAGTTCTTACAAATACATTTCAATATTTAATTCGTATAATTCCTATTAAAACCCAGAAAGTTTTCAATTTTATGCAATATTCCCTTCAATTTTAAGCAATATATTACAGTTAATGGAAAGACATAATATTTGCATTTAATTTTAAAAATGAAAAAAATTAAATATAACACATAAATAAATTCCATATAGAAAATGGTATGAGGAATAAAAGTAGTATTCTTTTTATTTCAATTGAGTTATGCCAATATTTCTTAAGACATTTTTTCCTGTGGTATTCTCCAGGGCTGCAATAATGCTGTTGCTTGGCAACATATTTAACTAATTTGATATTCTAACACTAAATGTCAACAAAGATACTTTATTAATCTCAGGATGATTTAATATGTTTATTTCTTTTTTTAAAACATTTTATTTATTTATTTGACAGACAGAGATCACAAGTAGGCAGAGAGGCAGGCAGAGCAAGATGGGGGGGGGGAGCAGGCTCCCTGCTGAGCAGAGAGCCCGATGTGGGGCTCAATCCCAGGACCCTGAGATCATGACCTGAGCCAAAGGCAGAAGCTTTAACCCACTGAGCCACCCAGGCACCCCTAAAGTATTTTTAACTTGCTCTATTTATTAGTATGTGCACATAGTATCAAACATGTCACCCTAAGAGGCATTATTTGACTCCTGTACCTATGAACATGATTAATTTGTATTTCTCGGTTAATCTTTTGAAATTAAGCCTGAATTAAATAATATTATGTTTCTCTGTTATTTCTCATTGCCTTCCTTTGGTTTTGAGATATCCACCCTCATACACTCTATTATTGTAACTCACTCAGAAAAGCAAGGCTCAAACCGTATTGTTACTTTCCTTCACCAATGCTGTATTTAAAAGAAAAAGAAAAGAAAATAGTTTTGTATTAGATAAGTCTGAGGAGGTGGGCGTGGAGGAGTTTCAAACAGACACAATTAGAATTCTCTTTCTTTCTTTCAAGTTTCAGTACTGAGAGCTCTTAACATGGTCTGCAGATCATTAATACTAATTTCATCACTGATGCCATTGCGTCAGTATTAAGGAGAGCAGTAATATTTATAATGACATCATGAAGCTTAACCCCAGCGTGTTAAGAATGACCCTAACAAGCAATTGAAGACCAGTGTGATAACCTATAAGCAAGTGAAAGAGAGCCGTTATGAATGAATCCTCGGTGTTCCCATGCTGTAGATGAGAAAGGAGGACTCAGTGTGAAAGTAAGAGTGACTTTCTTTCAACTGAATCCTAAAAACTGATTGAGGAAGTGACCCCACAGAATTCTGTATCCTGGAACACAGAGAATCTTTGTGCAGGGCTGGACTACCATCCCAAGAGCAGCAGGCCATCAGTACGACTACTATGCCCCAAACGACAAGAAGCTACTGGGACTTTGTGTTCATTTCTGATTTTCTGGGACCAAAAAACATCAGTCACCTTTGAAGACAGGAATTCATCATTATAAGACCCAATTGCAAGTCTGGGGTGGCCATTTCTTAATCATCAGCCAGCCCTAGAAACGAGGCTGGCCCACATGCTCTTAAACGCTAATGGTCTATAGACCAGCAAGGTAGGGGATGGAGGACTTCAAGAAACCAAATTTCTTACTCTATCTACCATCAGTGAAAGATTTGGAGTCTTCTCTTCATTGGATGAGTCAAGACTAGCCACTCATCACATTCACAAGTCAAATAAGGAAATCCTATTCCCAAATTAAGAAATGGTGACATCAAGTCTTAGGATGGCCAGCATGCTTACCAGCAGCGCTATAACCCAACAGAGTTGACCAAACCCACAGCCTTCTGAGCCCAACACTCAAACATTCAATTCAGGTACACACTCTTCCACAGACACTTCTTTATGGTTTCTTTCCTACACCCTATCTTTACATTTTCTTTATTATGAAAATATTAAGAGAAATTTTCAATATTTTCAGTATTAGTGCATATTCTTCAAAGACAGGTGTAACTGCTCATCATAGTCCCTAATCACCTCAAGAAGTATCTTCACATTTGCTTAAAAACCCTGCTTGTTTTCAGTGATCCTGACTGTACAATATAGTTCAATAGTTTAGCCTAACCCAAATTGCTTACTGTCTCCCCAAATAATGTCAATAACCTTAATAGCTTGGAGACTGCAGGTGACAAAGAAGAAAGTCCTGTCATTGTATTGATTTTATGGTGTAAAAATCTTAAATGATTAGGAAGTAAACATAAGGGGCGACTGGGTGACTCAGTGGGTTAAGCCTCTTCCTTTGGCTTGGGTCTTGATTTCAAGGTCCTGGGATCGAGTCCTGCATCGGGCTCTCTGCTCAGTGGGGTGCCTGCTTTCCGCCCTCCTCTGCCTGCCTCTGTGCCTACTTGTGATCTCTCTCTGTCAAATGAATAAATAAAATCCTTAAAAAAAAATACTTTAACCCAAGGAAGACTTGTATTCATATAAGAAATATAAAATAAATACAAAATTTGTTTGGGAATTAATTTAGTATAGTACATGAAAAGCTATAAGAGGTCTTGATCTGTAATAAAGAGCACCAGAAGGAGAGAGTTAAAAGAATATATCCAAACGGAATGTGCCCAGGGGATCTCTGTAGTAATTAACTCATTATCCTCTACTTGAGCTAAAATTTCTTCCTCCAATTTTGGGACACATAAATAAAGTGTGAAAGAAAGAATTTGAAGATGAATCAGAGAAAAACCAGAAAGAGTAAATCAGACTAAATACAAAATCTTGAAAGGAATCAAGGGTTTAGATAACTGAACTTGGAGGAAAGGACTACTACATATTTTTTAATGGAAAAATGGTATTTGAAGAAAGTAGCATTTAGAATCTTGAAGTGTCTCTGAATAATGGAATGACAGTAACGGGACGTATAAGGTGCATGTGTGTTTATCGCATTCAGTCAGAAATGGGAAGGAATAAAATACACACACACTTATTGATTATTCTGAGACTTCAGGGGTTCGTGTTAGGAGAATCAAGGAGTACTGATCAGGATCATTTCTGGATTGTAGAACCACAACAAAAAAGAAACTAGATACAATTTTGAAGCCTGCTGAACAATGTTCATTAAAGGAACATTTTCCATAACTCTCATTTTTGTCAAATACTCTTCAAACTTGTGTAAAACACTGCTGGATCTAGGCAGGGTGTGGAACATCAAAGGGATCCATACGGACGCTTCCAGAAAATACGTGTGACTCACGTTTCTGTTCAATCCTTTGTAGAATGAATGTTGGGGAGGGGTCTTTGTAAATGTAAAAATCAATCAAAAAGTGCCATCTAATTTGGGGAGGACGACCACGCATGAATCCAGCACAGCACAGAATGAGTAACACAGGTGCACGGAAGGCAGAGAGAGGCAGACCACAGGGACACCGGCGGATCAGGAAGCACATCTGCCGTCCACAGCCAACCTTAAACCAGACCTCACAGGTCCAGGTATCCAGAGCAACCTCAGTAAACTGTTGACAAAACTCCAGCACGTCAAACAGTGAGAATTTACTGTCACGGTCGTTCTGTCAATTGAGTGCTCAGACCTCAGATTTCAGGGAGTGTGGGCCAGCTCCAAGGGCGAGGACAATCAAGGACAAAAGATCAGAAGACCAAGACGCCGAGGAAAGGAGACGAGCACGTGGGATCAGAAGAAAGTCTGCTGCCACAGGCACGCCCTAGCCAGTCCTCCTGGGAAAGCCTTCAGAAGCAGAAACCTAGACTGGCTTCCAAAGCCTTCCTGAAGATTTAAATGAGCAGCAAGCACAATGGATCAGTATCACTACTAATTTTATAACAGCTGCACCAGGCTGCTCCTTTATACACTTCACTCTGATCATCTTTATGGCTTTCCCGGTGAAATACGATGATCTATATTTCAGATCAGACAATCCTGGGGCTCAGGGAACAAAAAAGGAAATTAGGATTAGACCCGGCCTGAGTAAGTCTCAGGGTTCCCTTCCAAAAGGCGCCACCATATTTCCATGAAGGTGTGCCATAGGCTGCGTTGTTCTCAACTTCTGCATAAAACCCCAAGTTACATGGTACCTCCAGGGGCCATGTAGTAGAGTAGGTGGTTGCTATGGGATAAAAGTCAAGGTTCTTTTATCTGAAGGGCAAGTCCAGGTAAAGAGACAACAGCCACTAAACTCCGTCCTAAGTTTTTTGCAAGATGTCACACATGACCCGAGGCTGGGCTGAAGATAGCCAAGAAACAGTTGTGGAAGTCCAAGGAATGTTCTGTTAGAATCAGGCGATTTCCACCGTAATTCTGTTCTTTGACCAACGCAAATTCCACAACTTCCTCCAATCACCTTATCATTCTCTGCCTCTCTTCATTGTGAACATGAGCTAGTAACACGTTCCACAAAGTCGCCGAGAAGACTGCAAGCGTCCGAGCTTGTGAAAAACACTTCTCCAGCTCGCGCTTGTGTATCACGTAAAGTCAGCCTCTCCTTTTAAAACACGGGACTGATTTCTACCTAGTGGTTTTTTGGGGCTGGGTAAGGAATCACTCCAGCCCGAATCTTACTGAAATCATTTTATTAAGATTGGTCCTTCCTAATGACGCTGCCAGGCACCATATTCATGTCGAGATGGAGAATTAAAAAGACTTGATTCAAACGTCCTGTTTTACCTTGTGGTTGTTATTTTACCAAAGAGAGCTAAACCGCACTGAAAAACAGAGCATCTCCCAGGAGCAGGAGGCAAGGCAGTGAAAGAAACAATTAAGCCTAATTGACTCAGCAGGTGGCTGAAACCAGAAAACTGGGTCTGGGAAATCAGAGAGTGTGCTTGGTGAATGAGTGGTCTGTGTTCCAGCGGGGCATGATGGAGTGGGAAGCCGTGGGGGGAGAGAAACTCCCCAACAGCACTACCCCTAAGCTTACAGTTGTTAGGGATAGATGTGCGGAAAGCCTGTTGTAATAAAATCAAAATTAGAAATGAAGGACTTTCAAACAACTGTATTCTTGAAACAAAATCTTGTAAAAAGTCCTAAACACAGAAGTGAATTTTTTTTTTTTTTTAAATCAACTAATCCTAGACCTGCAGCAGGAACTTAATCTTAATTCGTGTTCTTCTTAAAAGGCTTTCTTCTTGGGGCATCTGGGTGGCTCAGTCGGTGGCTCCAGAGAGGGACTCTTGATCTGGCTCAGATCAGGATCTCAGGGTGGTGAGACTGAGCCCTTACTTGGACTTGGGCTGGGCGGGGGCTCTGGATTCTTTCTCTCCCTCCCCTTGAGACCCCTCTCAATTCCTGCATGCAGTCTCTCTTTCTTTAGAAAAAATGAGAAGGTTTTCTTCTAAAATATTGTTTGTATTTGTGTTTATTACATAAATGCCATACACACACACACACACACGGAAGTCAGAGTAAAACAAAACAGGGAATTATGTGACCTTCAAGCTTTATATTCCTGAGTCTCAAGTAAGGGGAGTTCTGACACCCTAATTAGTATCTCTAGGCCTCAAAAAAACAACCTGTTTCACTGCAAAGGGCTTTTTCCATAATACGATTGCAGGAACGTGTGGCAAACATCACAAAGCTTCTCTTTCGTGATGGTGAAATACATCCTATCCCATCTAATACATCCGATTTCCCGTGGCCCTGTAAGGTTAACACTCAAATCTGTTGTCCATACTGATTATATTTAAAATTTAGTGTATCTAGTATATAAACATAAAATACATTTATATGTAAATAAATACACATATCTTTTATTTATAAATAAACATAAACAGATACCAAATACGAATGCGTATCTCATTATGAAATTGCCATCGCATTATTAAAATTACTGACGGGCATTAATATCCTCACTTCCTATCATTAAGGGACAATCAGGATCAAGTTTCTGCAAGCCACGGTGCACTGGCTGGTCTTCTGCTTTTACAAATAAAAAGCCCCAAGCCATTTTGATGATAACGTAGGTGGCCTGCAATTCTTTAATGCTTCTATTCTTCGGGAAATCTTGACTCCCTGTGTTTGTTTGTTTGTTTTTTCTTAAACGTTTGGATACATTCCTACTGATGTCCCTGCCACTCCCGGGAACGCTCATCATATCTCCTTACTTTCTGCCTCAGGAGATAATGTATGCAAAGTACTTAGCACAGAAATCGGCTCAGAGTGAGCAGGTAGCAAACCAGAATTTTACCTATCAATAATATTTCCTGCCAGGAAAATGATCCTGAAAATCCTCTGAGAGGGAGAAGATGAGCCGGAATCCTACCTGTCACTGCTGTGGACCCTCATCCTTTCTGGGAATGATCTGTATCCAGATCCCAAAGACCAGGAGTGCCACGGTGCAACCCCGGGATCTTTGCACGGGATTGCACCCACGTTAGGTCACTCTTTGACACTGAAAGCTCCCATTGTGGCTTGTCTAACAAAATCACGGGCACTTTATTTTGGCTACTTCTGTTGCAAAATAGGTGAAATAATCAGCATTTAGACAGTATCTACTTTTAGGGATTGCTATAAAGTGGAGTTCTATGTGGGAAAAGAATGGGTTCGTAAATCTCAGAGTATTTGGAAGACATGTGAGCTTTTAGGAACCATAGTGCTACATTATAATGTTTAGAGCACATTTATATGTGCATATCGCGGTAGAGGTAGGCAGTAGCCAGACTGATATTTTCCTTAAGTAATATCTGATGGATTGACACAATACACTCAAATGAAGTCACCACCAGAGGCTCGGTGACCCAAAGTGCTGTCATTATTTAGAATTTCCATTACCCTTTTTTAGAATTAACTGAAGTCCTATGTTTAAAATATTTTCCTGTGGTGGCAAATATATGCTAATTGGTCTTGTTAGTATTTTTACTTTAAAGCAGTCCGGCTTCCCCTGACATGACTTTTCCATCCTTTCCATTTATGTAGTCCTGCAGGGTTTACCAATATTTTCACTTACGCATCATTTTTATTTTTTTACAAAGTCAGGTGCCACCGACTCAAGCGGGCTCACGGGACGGTTTTCACAGAAGAACTTGTATGCCTCAGGGAGCATTAACTACTGTGGAAAAGGAGGCTTCCCTCGTCAGGAAGACAAAACTCACCCGGACATACATCGAGGGAAACTCATTAATTTATTCACCCTTCTTTCCCTATGCATGGTCTTGACCCAATCCAGGTACCGAGAAGGCACATTAGGCGAGGGTTATAAACGTCAAGAACAAAACAGATTTCGTGTTTAGCTCAAAGAAACACAGGAAGCACCGGCGGCCCGCCTCCAGCAGTATTTTCAGACCGCTCGGGCGAGCTGGGGGAACGTCTTTATAAACAGTCTCCATTGCCACATTTCATCTCTGAAAAAATCCAGACGTGAATGTATAAAACCAAAGGAAAGTGTAAATAAGAAATAAATCCTGTTAATTGAGGTTGGCTGATGCCAGAGCCTTTCAGCAGGGATCGACCCTGGGGGTTTCCGTGGCGTGGAAGCCGACGTGCCTGCATCTTCCAATTCCAAACGGCACAGAATCCTGTTCCCCTGGCTCATCCCTCTGGGCTATTGTTTTTTCTATTCTTTTTTTCAATAGGAAAATAAATACACCTTATTTCCTCTAACCGGTTGTTAAGGAACTTCTTGTCTTTTAAGCCAACATCCTTTACTCGTCCCTGTACGCCAAGGAACTCAAAAAGCGATTCAATCTGTGGCCCTCATCGGCCTTTATTCAAGACGGTCTCTCGACCAGGATACACCCGTGCACAGTATTTCTCTAATGCTTCCTCTAGCCAAAGACCCATGGCATAACTGACCAGACAACCACCTAATGCATTTACTGTAGAGAATTACGCATAGAAAAGGCCAGTAGAAGATCCGCGTTCATGTCTGCAACGCGGAGAAGCAGACGCGTGCTTTCCGGGAGCCCCATCTTCTGCAGCCCTCCAGAACCAGGCCCTTGGCTCTACTACATTATCTGTAGCTGATTACGGCCGGAAACAGGAAGGACTTAAATATCACTAGCCCTGGCCCAATGCTCTGGAACTCAAAGTACTTCCTTCTGCCACTAATACTTGTTGCTTCTGTTCATAGCTCGTTCGTACTGGGGAAAGGAGAAGGGAATTTGGTTTTGATCCTTTATGGCCAAGACCTGTTCTAATTATTCTTTAAAAGCACAAGTCGTTCTAAACCTTAAGTCAGGGCCTGTTCCTGTCATTATTCCTCGCTCAAAACAATAACCTCTTAGGCTACCTAGGGTGCCGACCACCTGCAGTTAGAGTGTCCAGCTGTCAACCCGGATTTCCCTCTGCTGGGCTCTCCTTTCCCGTTAAGACACTTTCTCAGCTCCCGGTGATGCTGCATCACAGCTGGGGGCGCACCCCAAATCCTATAGTAGTGGCCGTGGTCTTCACCCACCCCAGGGATTACATCTCCCAAAGGAAGGGGGAAAAAAAAAAGAGAAAAGGCAAAATGAAAGATGATGTGTGGTGAGGCACACAGGCCAAGCAGGGAAAGAGAATGTTCTCCCGGCATGGACTAGCATCAAGAAAACAACAGCCGCCCCCCAAACATATCTGAGCTCACATACTATTCACACCAGTCAGGGTGTGTGGCCTCTGTCTAGATCTTCGTCTCCTGTAGTCAGTTATCTTTTTTGTTGTCCCATCCAAGAGAGCATATTACTAAGTTTATAGAAAACCAACTATCATTTTAATTCATGTTTAGCATGAAGGCAATAATAAGATCCCAGAGGCAAGTCTTTTAGAAACAGGTCACACGAGAAAGAGAATTAACAATGAGGCCAATAAGGAAAAGAAAATCCAGTTTGGGGGGTCAGACATGTCTCATTTCAAAGTGAGACTCTTTTGGCTTATTAATTTGTGGCCCTGTACTTAATCAAATGTCTTCAATTCACTCAACTGTGAAAGGATATCTCTCTTGAGGTGGTGTTGTAAGAGAGCGGGCATGCACATTTCTTGGCATATTGTCCATGCGTACGCTAGGCTCACCATTATTCCTCACAGGAATTGATTCTTGAAGAATAACTAAAAGGCATGTTCCATACGTGGGCCGGTAAGGCAGGTTGACAAGGGTTCCCATATGCAGTCTCCATATCGAGGGTGGCAGTGCTGAGTGACTCCAGCAGAAGTTCACATAGTTAATGGAAACCAAGACGTAACAAGCTCACCAGCCACTTGGGAGGGCAATCACGTGGTTTCCTACAATCTATAATATACTCGTAGTACATTCCCAGCAATCACTTACCCAAAGGGGTCTAATGCTTATGTCCTCAGAAAACCTGTTCACAGATGTTTATAGCAGCTGTATTCATCATAATTGCCCCAACTTGGAAGCAACCAAGATGTCCTTCGGTAGGTGGATGGAAAAGTAAACTTTGGTCCATCCAGACAATGGATATTATTCAGGGCTACAAAGAAAGGAACTATCAAGCCATGAGAAGGCACGGAGGAACTCTAAATGTGTATTACTAAGTGAAAGAAGCCAGTCTGAAAAGCCTACATACTATGTGATTAGAACTCTAGGACCTTCTGGAAGAGGCAAAACCATGGACACAGTAAAAAGATCAGTGGTGGCCAAGGGTCAGAGGGGCGGGAGGGATGAACAGGGGAGCACAGCGGGTTTTTAGGGCTGTGAAAACATTCTGTTTGATACTGCAATGGTGGATGTATTTCTCCAAACTTACAGAATATACAACACTCAAAGTGAACCTTTGTGAAAAGTGTGAACTCTGGGTGATAATGCTGTGCTCACATAAACTCATCAGTTGTTAACAAACACACCACGGGGTGGGCGTGCTGTGCATGTGTAGGGGCAGAACTCTGTGGAAAATCCCCGCACATTCTTCTCAATTCTTTAAAACCTGAAACTGCTCTAATATAGCCTTAATTTTTTTTTTAAATATCAAAAATAATTTACAAGGTATTTGAGAAAACATACAAACGACGGCAAAATAAAGTCTGGCTTCCTACTGCCAGGGTTCCTCTCTGGCCTGTTTGCACCGGCTTTGTCAGCCCATGGTTAAGGCCTACGGAATTCCAACATTCTAATCCTAAAACCACCAACAACCAGGCCATACTCTTCAAAAAGATGTTAGTGTTCCATTTTCCTCGCATATAAAATTTTGAGCATTTTCACTTTAAAGAGATCTCACTTGAGGATTAGAATTGTAGATTTTTTTCTATCTATAATTAAACCATAAGTATATTCTAAGACATTTTAGCTTTGCACTACTGAGCTTAGAAACACCTACATCTCATTTTTTTGGTAGATATTGAGAATAAACTCTGCATGTACAGCTATTTTTACTGTATATTTTGCACAATGTAGCTCTTCTGTGACTCATACTTTTGCAGATGAGCATTTCATCTTACTTTAATTTGGAACCAAAAAATGTGGAAGGGCAGAGAACGTGGCTATATCATTTTCCAGTTAATATCATTCACCTGGGTTCCTGGTTATAAGCATTTTGGCATGGTCCACCAAATCACATTTAGAAAGCTCTTAAGCTTTTTCAATAAACACACTGACCCTTGAGAGTTTTATGATGTGTGACATGACCCATTTTGAAGGTGTGTCATAGGACTTGGTTCTCTGGGTCTTGACTTCTCCTAGAAGATAGCCCCACGCACATGGACAGTATCAGTTACGTGACCAGATTTGTGTTCTTGGGTGAATGTTTGTTCTTGTGAAGGGGATGCTGTCTGTGACTTCTTTGAGCACTGTGGTCTATACCCGGTAATATACAGAAGGCAAGCATGAGCCAACATGCTTTATTTCCCTCTCCTATCAGCAAATATTCAGTTCCCAGTTCAAATATTAAAGGATATAGCATTTTGTTCTGGAACATTCTTCCTGCAGGGTGATTTAATGGACTGTGTTGCATTATAACAGAAACAATTACAAAGGAAAGAAAGAAATTGAATAGTCCAGTGGATATTTTTTAAATATATGAATAGTGGCTAAAATAACACTAGGATTGAAATTTGTGACAGCTGACTCTTACAGCATAGGTCAAGGATGTTTAGTTGACCACGGGAGGCTGTCCCCTTTGACCTTTTAACCTTTTGCCTTTTCTAGGGGACATTTTTCTCCTTTATAAGAATTTCACTTTCCCTCACACTTTTTACCCCCTCACTGGTTTTCAATATTTGTTATGCCTCTGTTGAAAAAGAGGGACAGGTTTTTTACATTCAAAGTGACCTAGTAGAATAGAACAAAGGTAAAATGTTTGTATCTTAATATTAGATTTAAATGAAGACTTATCTGGAAAGATCTTAACCAGGCTGCTCTCTGCAGCTAATGTGAAACAAGAACCTAAGGAGAGTGTGCAGGGTTGGCAGGGAGACTAGAAAGATACGACGCCATTAAAACTGAAATTATTAAGGTCCTTCTCCAGCCCCTTTTCAGATCTCATCCTGACAGCATTGGAAATTTATGTTTGTAAAGATGACTAAATCTGGCTCATAAGTGTAAAATATTCAACACCGAAATGGAAGTCCTCAAGTTTTAGCCAATATAGGAAATTCTGAAACCAATTCTGGGCACAGAATGATGAGAAGTGGATCTTTATATAACCACCAGGCAAGAAGGGACGTCGAGAGATCATCTGTGCCTTCCATCTTCCTTCATGCGCTTTTTCAAACCACATGGGAAGATGAGCACGAGTTTTTAGAGCGACCGTTGGACAGGGCTCCCACGCGAGCCTGGCCCGCCCAGTGGTTCCCGAAGGCCGGGGAGCGAGCCACGCAGATGGAAGCCTTGGATGGGTGGTTTCTGTAACCAGACACTCTGGGTTCGCCACTGTGAGCAAAGTGTGGGTGGAAACGTCTGCAGCGTGACGGTCATTTGTGTAATTCACCCTGCGGAGAGGAGGAGCTGGTGCGGAAGGGTTAGTGCGGCTCACAGGGGGGAGGCCAACGGTTCTCCGGGACCAAAAGGTTCCCAGGCTGTGCTACCTAGGCAAGACTTAGAGTCCCTCCTCCTTGACCATGACCATGACCAGATCCGGCTTGTCTGGGAACTGAATCCACACTGTGGCTTGGACAAAACCGTCCAGATCCACGGGTCCTTGGCTCACTCGGCCCGCACTCCCTTGTCACCACTCTGACACACACGCGGGTCACAGCCTCTGCTTTCAGAGGAAAACATAAATGCGTGTCACAAACAAAGGGGAGACGAAGGAAGGCTCACCCTTTATTGAGCATGTCCTGGTGCCCATTCATGACACAAGTTATAGCCCCTTAATTCTCAGAGCAATTCTATGAGCAGGACGTCAACGCCCTGACTTCATAAACGGGGAAAGTGGCACCTGAAAATGATGAGGGATCTAGTCTGGGATCCCCGGACATAGCCCAGATCTAAGCCCCAACCCTGACAAACACCAACAGTTGGACTTTTCCTCGGTCGTGCTCCCGAACTAAGGAAAATGTCCAGCAAGTCTGCAAAAGGCGTCCTATGTCGTCGGCAGGTTAACACAGCTTATCGGGCAGGGACAGGGCAGATCTGAGAGGCAGAAAGAGCTGCCAACGTTTTTATACAGATAGATATGCCAATATGAATAAGATAGCCATCACGGTGTGCGACGGGTGAGATGGGGAGAAAAAGAAACAGTCCATTTGCTTCTGAAAGTGGGTGTCAGCAAACGCTCCTAAGTCTGGGCAGCTTGCCCCTTCCACCATTACGCTTTTGAGCAGGGATTCTATTTCTCCAGCCCAGTTCCCTTAGGAGTTAAAAAATGTCCACTTAGGATTTACTTCTGTGTTTCTTTCCTCATTTTCTTTCTAGAAAGTAAACACTCCCAGAATCCCATTCGTTTGCGAAAATGAATATGGCCACAACATTTCAGATTAGAATGTTGGTTGCAGAAGAGGCATGTGTTAAGTAAATTAATAAATACCACTTCTGATGAGGAATCTAATGTATTCATTATGCTCCTGCTGGTTTTCTGTTTAAGATCTCCGACACCTCATTTTATTTTATTGGCCATGAGACAGAAATGGATGGTTGGTGGGTTTTTTTTTGTTTCGTTGTGGGATTTTGTTGTTGTTGTTGTTTTGTTTTGCTTTTAGACAAGATGCTTATCTTTAGAGAACATTTAAAATACAGCAGTTTGGAGCGGGTGGGGCATTGGTATAATGATGATCATGTGTGGGTCTCTTTCTGATCTGAGCCTGAACCCAGTATAGAATATATTTTTTAAGAGAGCCTGCTCTGCTTTTCTTCCCAGCAGGAGAAGACTTTAAAAATAGGATAGTGTACTTCATTTTTCTCGTCTTTAAACAATCTTTTCCCTAAACCAGGAACCATGTCTAGATGTGGCAATTTATCCTCAAAGACTGAAGTCTATATAATTCAGATCACACAAGATAATTACAAGGAAAGAGCAATTCTTTCAATGAAATGGGAAGCAGTAAAAGAAAAATCGCTTAGGTAGGTCCATTTAAGAGAGGCTTTTATCTTAATGATTTTTAAGGCAATGTGTTCTGTATATTGTTACGGTGTCTCTTGTATATGGCATATATGTCCACTTCTTTCTCTAATGTTAGTAAAACTAAAAACATGACAACGCCGAAAATTCTGTGACATACTGCCATTGACTAGCAAAAGAAATAAAATCTCACCGTTTTGACACATCCTTGTATTTACTCATCAAACCTTGGTTGATCTGCCGCAGGATTCGCTAACTTGATGGGACTTTAGCCAACATGACAGAAAGGAGGTGAGCTGACCAGAACACTACTGTCCCCGCTGTTGTTGACGAGGCCAAGATGTGGTCACATGACAGAGAGAGAGAGAGAGAGAGAGAGAGGGACATTCTTCCTTCTAATTAGAGAGTCACGGGGATGCTGGGCCTGGGCTCTTCCTATTCACCGTGGGAAAAAGCACATTTCACCTAACACGACATTGTATTTGAGATGCTGTGTAAATTTTGCACACGGAACCACAGAACTTCTCCCTGCACCTCCCGGCTGCGCAGTGACACCTACAGGGAGTTCCCAGGTGCTAGGACGGGCAGGACCTAAGCAGCGCTGAGTCTGGCAAAGGTGGGGGGGCGGTTTGCAGGGTACAAACGGAGAAAAGGCGGCCTTGGGATGAAATGGTCAGGGGACCCGTTCCGCAATCTGGCTGCCTGCGTCTGATCGGACGCCTTGCTCAACACGCTATTCCCTTAACCTCAGTTCTTCAGAATCTTCACCTGGAAAAGGTGCTTGTAAGAATACTAGCTCACAGGATTCTTGCAGAAATTCACTGAAATACGAAATAACATGTGAAGAGCTTAGACTAAGGCTCAGTACAAAGCAGATATCCATTTCCTACTATCTGTGTTACTGCCAGGATGTCCCAGCTCTATCCTGTCGCTGAGGCTCATATACGAAGATGCCTTACCTTATGATGACGTGGTGTCTGGGCTTTACCACACTCAATATAAACAACAAAGTTTGTTCTACAGAGGCAGCAAGGCACAGACCATTAAATGTGAATTTGGGTGCTACTTGTTTGTACTTGACTTGAACTCTTTCTGCACATAGCCTCATGTCTGAAATCGATAGCAGTGTGTATGCTTACGGTATAACACACTTAAATGTGTGGCACCTGGGCTGCATTTGACAAATACTAATCCCATGTCTCCTAAATGATTATAACTGCCTAGATCCAAGCTCTATCATGAGGGACTCTGCTCCTAGCACCTGGGTTTGGGAATCGGCCATTTTCCTCAGTCCAGTATTAGCTAGTTTGTGTTGCATTGTTGAATTCTGGCATAAGAGCTGGCTGCCAGAATTTACTGTATTCTAGAATTTGCTTATTGATGGTCCTATATAATTAAGATAAAGATTGATGGTTGGTGATGCTGATAACATTATTCACATAGCACATTATTCTTAAAGTAATTGCTCTTGCTCTATAAATTCCAATATAATTTGGCAAGAGATAACACTTGGGCCCTTGCTATTTTGTTTATTGAAAATAAATCTAAATTTCTTAATTTCTTTTAACATTTCTTTATCTTTCAGACCTGCCCAAGTTGCAAAATTCAGTACTAGGCATCAAATGTGCTCTGCCAGAGAAAAATGTGCCCTAAAGGTGTACCTTAAAAGTTGCTTCTCATCTTGACTTCATGTATACTTCTATAGAGATTACGTGTCACTGAGGGAAAGAAACTTACTTGTGAGTCTCCAGAAAATTCTAGAAGGCAAAAATACTATGGAAATTTTGAGGGAAAACATTAAGCTATATCATAAAACAACAACAACAGTAAAAAAAACAAAACTCAATTTCCTTTGACTAACAAGTATGGCAAATATATACAGTTCAACTGAGTAAGGATAGTCTATTTTTGGAAGTTTTAAAGATCTTTTTTTTTTTTTTTTTTAAATTTGAGAGTGTGAGAGGGAGAGATAGAGGGTGCATGAAGGGAGAAAGAGAAACAGGTTCCCCACTGAGCAGAGAGCCTGATATTGGCCTCCATCCTAGGACCCTGAGATCATGACCTGAGCTGAAGGCAGACCCTTAATCGACTGAGCCACCGAGGTGCCCCATTTCTGAAAGTTTTAAAGCTTGATTTTTATTTTTATTTTTTAAAGATTTTATTTATTTATTTGACAGACAGAGATCACAAGTAGGCAGAGAGGCAGGCAGAGAGAGAGGAGGAAGCAGGCTCCCTGCTGAACAGAGAGCCCAATGCGGGGCTCAATCCCAGGACTCTGAGATCATGACCCGAGTCGAAGGCAGAGGCTTAACCCACTGAGCCACCCAGGCGCCCCTTAAAGCTTGATTTTTAATAGCAGTGTTCAGTTCACTTCTTGCTTGAACTTGAAATATAGGATACAGTGAGAGAAATGTCCCAGTGGAATAATAATACCTACCGTATAAACATAGGACGGTATGATTGTATTCGGTCAAACCTGACTTCCAGAACAATTCAGGGCAATGTCTACAGTATGGGGGGCTTTGGCAAATCCCTCTGTACTTGGACACGTGACAGTCCCGGTTGTAGCCACCAGGACCCACGTAAGAATCTCACATGAACCTCAAACTGAAACACAACGACCTCATCTTCAGCATCTACCCACCACATTAATACAGCAGTGACACCAGTAAATAAAACCAGTGAGAAAGTCCAGAAAGAATGGACTTTGGGGAAAGCGGGGGGGCAGGGGAAGAGGAGGGTTCATACAATAATTAAAATGCTCTTTTGCCCTCCTCAGAATATAATGACGAAAGCAAGAGAGAAAATGCAAGGGAGAAGATGCTTTGATTTGGCATCATAGCTTTCAGTGTTGGTGTCTTCGAGATAAGGATTTTCAGTCATCCTAGAAAATGAAGGTAAATGCACAGGATTTTGGAGGGATTCCAGATGCATTGCCGCATACATGCAAAGTATAAGACAGAAAGATCAAGCCCTCCGTCCATAGGCAGAATACGTACGAGGCCCATTACTCTACTCTATTGTCCTGGCATATGGACACTCCCCACAGGGGAGCTGCCTAGTGCTGTATCCTCCATTCGTGCCCCTGTCTTTACTCACAGGAATCCTGCAGACACATGCACCAGCTTCGTGCACGCGAGACACAATTACCTTTGAAAGATCTAGTTAGGCAGCTGGAGTATTTTATTTTTAGTTAAAACTTGAAAGCTTTAAGATCTGAAGTGATCATCCTAGAGCCACCCAATTAAATGATTAGTTAGAGAGTTACAGAAACTCTTTAGCCCGAGGGATTCGATTTAATCAACACTTCCAAGATAGGGACCATCACGCTGTTTCGTCAATCCGAGATTAGTCATTACTCTCTATTTTACTTGAAGGAGACAAGTCTCTCCTAAATGCCACACACACACACACCCCAGTTTATTTCTCCAACTCTTTACTAACTACTTTCTTTTGCAAGAAATTCTCTGAAATGACAGGTGTGTCCTCTTAGAGCCATATTTATACTTCGCTGCCCCACGAATGGTTGAGTTTACCAGACATTAGATGCTGGCAATAACGGAGTCCATACTCACATGTGTTCTGTGACTGGAGGAGTGCAGATGTCCCTTGACAGCCTGGGAGATACAGCTGGGGTGTGGAGTTTACAAGAAGAAAGAAGTGCCCAGAGATGAGCAGATGAGAGGCCACTAGGCCTACAAGAGGTTGAGGAGAGAAAGAATATCTGAGCGGTCAGTGTTCCCTGGGTCCTAATGGCTTCCCTCTTTTCTGGCCACAGACCTTCAGCAAGGCCTGCCTCATTCCCACGTGGCTTTCTTAACACCTCTAGGCAGGCACTTCTGGGTGGTTACATCCATGTCATCTCTGCTCCCTTCTCCTGGCAACGTACTCCAGTGTTCTTTGTGGGAGTCTGACCCCTGCGTCTCCGAAGTTCTTGTGTTCTGGGTGGGACTCTGGCATGTTCTATAAATGAAGCATGTGACCAGGACTAACAAAAGAGTCAATCCAATTCCCTCGCTTCAGTGTTTGGCTCAGGAAAGAGCTAACAAATTCCGCAAACCTGTGTGGGAACCAGTCTTTTCTGCCAGAAACTAAGCTGAGGGAATCTGGAGCTGGACTGGGACTGCCATGTTGCCGATGGGAGCGTTGACTCACCCACGGAGGGAGCCAATGTAGAAAAGATCGGGTATGAAGTGGGGCGAGGAGCCAGGCCCACCCAGGGTCATTACATGAGCCGATAGCACGAGTCATTCCTGGGGTCACAACGTCCGGCGCCTCGTTAGTTTCATGTGCTGGAATATTCACTTTGGCTTTGATCCAGTTTGGGTGGGATTTTTCGCTCACACTGACCTACAATACCCTACTGGACACCCTTTCTTTGTTATTTGATTCACCTTTTAAGCTTACACTGAGCTGACTTCTCTTCTTTCCAGAGGTGGCTTAGCTTAGCCTCTTCCGATTAGCTTTTCTGTCCTTCGTATGTGTTTACACAATGTTCTCTATTCTATTTGTCTCAAAGGTTATCCATGAGTCCCACCGCACTAGCGAACTTGTGACATTCTCAGCCAAGTCTGATTGTCCGGATTCAAGCGTTATCTTTCGGAAGATGTTCCTCTGCGCTTCCTGAGAGAAGCTGCCCCTTCCCTCCCTGTGCTTCCTTCCTCCCTTCTGCCCCCTCTTCCCCTTTCTCTCTCCCTCTGTTTCTGTCTTCCGTCCCTTTCCTTCTCTCCCATAGATATTACTGAAATAAACCCAGTTAGCCCGACACACAACTAGATGTTAAAATAGACAGCTGAAGAAAATAAAAATGATACGGTGAGGAAACATGCAAATATTCCTCCACTGCCCCCCAATAAATACAGATGCATAGTCTCCAAGAGCGCTCATCCTCTTAAAATTGCATACACCACACGCTAGTCTCCTTGCAACGAGTGATTTATTTATTTTTTTTTTAAGTTACCACTCAAGTTTATTCCACACACATTTAGTCTTTGCATACCTACTCGAAATTCAGCAGGGACACACCAAATCAGTCTCTCTTTGAACTCATCAGCTTTTTTGGAATGTTCTTAATGTTCTCTTCCTTTTCCCCGGGTCCTTGTTGCTGCCATCATGGCTGAATGGGACAGCTCACCCTCTCAGCCAATGTGCCATGCTCGGTTCTCAGTCCCGCCATGCAAGCACATCTCCGGTAGAGAGTCCTCTAAGAGACCACTCTTACGCGGCTGTTCTCTAATCTTTAGTAATTACACAGAAGACTCATATTATTACCAATGGGTTCAGAACTAAAAGGAGCAGTTCTGGGAAGGGCTGCCAAGAAGCTGTACTCAATTACACGAATGCCCTTTAGTGTAAGATATTTTGTCTCTCAGCACCACACTTCCCAGCATCACTGGCGATGTTTAAAGTAACCAAGCATTCTGCGGGCGAAATTTTAATGCCAAACCTTTACTGCCCACCTGTTTTATGCTTTTTGTCAGCACATTTAAGTCCACACAGGATGCAAGACGATTAACAAGGATCTAAATTCCTTACAGAAATCTATTTTTTAACCATTGGATACTTGGGCATTCAAGCATCTCAATGGAAAATATTATTTGAGGAATGGCATATAAAAGTTTTTCTGTTATCTTAGAAATACAGCAGAACATAAAAAGTAAGTAAGACTGACATCACCTTTTTCAACCTTAAAAGACCTGGAATATTTAGCCATTCCTGGTAACTAACAACAAAAGGCAGCACCATATTCGTCAATGGCAAACTTACGTGATTTCATAGATAGCGGGCTTGACCTATGCGTGTGTTTTCAGCGAAAAAACAGATCCCCTGACAATAAGGAGAGGCACTCTGTATTACCATATATGTTAGCATCCCTGCCCCTGCCTCTCTTCCCTTCTTATGCTGTCTGTCTTCCAGACACCCAAGCTAAACAATGTCTAAAATGCTCTGAAAAATATCATTTAAGGGTACAAAGTTATTTCATCACTTTGGGGGAATTACTCATGATCATATTCTTTAATAGGAAAAATAAAGCCCTAGGGATGGGTTCCAACAGTAATTCTGACTTGTATGCTCAGGAGGAGAAAGTAGATACACATAGGTTGACAACACAAAAGTTTTTTAACAGGGACGGGAAATTCACTGAGACGCAGACATTCATTTTACTGACTCTGAAGAGATCTTCTTATGACCCGTCGTGGCTGCTGGTCTGGGAAGTTCTCAGCAGCCCCAGACTGAGAGAAGGTCTGCTGATGAGGGGTTTGTTAATAAGGACGCTGAGCTTAGCATGTCTAATTAAAATGCAGCATAAGTTGAGGACCGTGTGATAATGAAAGCATCCCTGATCGTAAAAGCACTAAAAAGGCTTAGAGAAGCATTTTGCACGTATTTCAAAAGCACTATCTTATAAAACTATTTCTCTAAGAAATAATTTACTCAATGCTGGATTTCTGTTTTTTTCTTAAAATCCCTTAATAGACATAGGTCAGAAGGAAACTTTTCCCTAATATATTGGTCTCCTCTGATAAACAGTCAAGATAAACAGAGATGTTATCCTCTTCAATTGCCAAATATTCTATTATTCTTACATATGTTTATATATCTCGACCAATTTGATCACATGTCTTATCTGTAATATTTTGGAAAATCCCATAGTATATATAGCCTTAACACTTAATAGTCTTACAATTGTGGTTGCAACCAGTAGTATGATTTCTCTAGAAATTACTGACTATTCCTCGCAGGTGGCCAGATTATTGAAGAACTGGGTTTCCACACCGAAGATGGGAGACTCTCCAGGTCCATGAGCAGAAGCTCCGAAGTCCTGAGCTCACCTCTCTCCGTGATGGAAGGTGGGAACGGCCCCGAGAGCTCGCTGTCTCAGAGCTGCTGCTCTCAGGAGGCAGAGTCGACATAGGCGACAATCACTTGGAAGTTTGGGCTGTTTTCATGATGCTGTTGAAGGCAGGGAGATGAACGAATGGTTTCTTCACAAATGGGTTAGACAAACCACAGAAAGGGGCGTGTGTGCATATGCAGGATTCCGTTTCTCCCCTATAGCTGAAGGGACCAGAGACAAAATGGATGGAATCGACGCAGGAAAGAACACAGGAGGAGAGGCAGGTTGAAAAAGGGTTACAGAGTTGGGCTGTGACGTGTACACATGCAGAGAGAGGCTGAGACATTCCATCTTTGGACAGTTCTTGTCAACGTGCACACACGGACCAAATTTCTTGGTTTGCTGGTACCACCGCTTGCTTGCTTCACTTTTTTTTTTTTTTTTAAGTATTTGGTACCACAGCTTTCGAAGCAATATTTCCAATTTTCTATTTATTTGAGCACAGCCGTAACCATTTGTTTTCTGACAAAAAATTCTAAAATAAATGAGTAAAATAGGGAAACTAATTATCTGTGCTGAACTGGGACCTCTAATTCCAGGCGAGGTGTCCCGGCATGTCCTCCAGTGTCTTCCCATGACTTTGGTCTCCCATAGGCCTTCATGTACTCCGAGCCCAACTCATAAATCACGCTCAGTACCTCACTGAGGCAGGCGTTCTTCAAATTAAGCACAAATGAGCTATACATGAAACCATGAGAAGTTGTTCTCTTGTTCAGACAGACTGAAAATACTGCCACAAAGGGACATGGGCACAACGTTTTAAAGCAATCGCTACTTGGTACTGTGCTATTTCTTTGACGTCCCTCCGAGTTTTCATAAAATACACATATACAGAAACACCACAAATGTAGGTAAGGGAAGACTTCAGCTACATAAAATACAGCACTCGCCACGAGAACCGCCTGCGAAGGTGAGTCAGATGTCCTTCCACAGAGCTCCCGTGTGTGGAGAGAAAACCTTGCTTGCTCTGCGGCTGAGAGAGGCCAGCTGGATGGTGTAGCCGAGGCCATTGCGGGCAGAGCCGGTTCCTCAGCCGGACCACACTTTAGAAGGCCGGCTTCCTGACTCGAGGCCTCTGCTCCCTCCACCCCCCCTCTTTTCTCCTTTTTTGGTCACTTACTTTAGAAAACATGTCTTTGAAATATCTTTCTCTGCCCCTTTGAGATCTATGCCAGTCTTTTTTGAAGAGCCACTTGCCAGTCTTACAACCAAGGACAACCTTTCTCCAGGACCTGGGAGCCATTCCTTTGGAAGGCGATCCTCAAAGAAGGGAGCACGCCACCTCCCAGTCTCCTGGGAGAGAAGGAGTCCAACCTAGATGGGCTCAACTAGCAAATACAGACGGTGTATCCAGAGAAAAGCTCGTGCAGACCCAGGAATGCTGGAGGCAGTGTCCTGGACACTCGCGGCGACCATCCTCCCCCTGGTACCCTCCAGGACTCTGGCACTCGCTCTGTGCAGTGCAGGAAGCCCTCCTACGTTCTGTTTCACCGAGGGGCGTTCAATCCCTCTCCCCTTTATAGTCGTCTTGCCTAAAGTCTTCCTGGCCTGTGAACTTGTCTAGTGCAATGTTTCTTTGACACAAGTAGACAGGACAGGAGTCCATGGAGGAGGCTGGCATGATACACACCCAGAAGTCAGTGGAAATGCTGGGTCTCGGAACACGGCTGGGCGGACAAGCAGCTCAGAAAGCCCCAACCACCTGAACATGAAGATTTTGTGATGTGCTCCGCCCCCTGCCAAGTATCTCGCATCATACTCAATACAAAAGGGCCTATCAGGGAGTTCTCAAGAGAAAAGTAATAATTCAGGTTTATTTGTTATAAACTCTGTTCTGTTCACACGCGCTGGATGGGGTGAGACTAGCTTCTGGCTCGGGCACAGAGAGCTCCACTGTGGTCCTGGGAGGGAAGGAGGTGCAGCCACCAGGTCATGAAGCTCAGGACAGGGGGGACACCGAGCTCCACAAAATGAAGACAGAACATGACGGAAACAACAGCCTTTCATCCTTCCTTCATTATGCACGTTAACTCTGAACTTACGAGGTACTGCTGTATGTTGGCTAACGGAACATAATACATTTTTTTAAATAAATAAATAATATAATGGATATGCAATTAAAAATAAAAAATAAAAATCCTTTTTCTGGCTTTATGGAAATATTACATTGTATAAGTTTAAGATACATAACCTGATGGCTTGATATATATCTGTATATACAGATACATATCACAAAATTATCACAATAAGCTTAGTTAATGCCTCCATCACCTCCCCTAACTACGACTATGGTTGTTGTTGTGGTTTGAATATTAGTTCTTAAGATAATTGCACTGCATTTGACTAGGAAGCAGTTAAGAGAACATCCTGAATGAAACAAGAAAAGTGTCTATTGGACTGACTTACGTCTACTATATAGGAATCAAAGTGTCACTTCCAAGGCTAAATAATAAGGACAATTCCAACATATTCTGAGAGAGAGAAAGACAGAGACAGACTAAAAAAGGTTATAAATGAGAAGCTATAGCTATCATAACAAAATTATTTGCAGATTACAGAAATGTTTCCTTTGAAAGTCAGTAGCTATAAAGAAACGTCCTTAAGTGGGACAGGTACTAAATAAACATAGAAAATAAATACCTTTCATAAACATCAAGATTAATCATTTAGAAAATGTTAAAATACCCGTTCATATAAAATGTATAAATTACCACATGAAAAACTTACAAAGACACTTACTCATTGATCTGAAAGGAACCATATCTTAAACACTTATAAAATGTTACTGGAGTGTATGAAAGATCTAAATAATGAAGACGTATGCAGGACTCCCGGATGACCGCTGTCCCAAATGAACCTATGAATTCAAAGTAATGCTAATCAGAATCTCAAAGCGTGTTTGGAATAATCTGAAAACTTTTCTAATTTGGGGAGAAGGAATTTTATCAAGGAATAGAGCGACTTTACTTTCCAATATATAAAACATATATTAACAAGTACAAAACTTAAAACAGCTTACTACTGGCATTTTACCCGACAAGTTAGCATCTGTCTGAGGGTGCAGGATTGGGGGAGAACTCAAAGGGAGAAGAGATTAAGTGTGTGGAAACGGATTTTGAATTAAGAGTGATTCTAAAAACTGTCTACAACTTTCTGGGAAAAAAATATACTGGTAATAGTATATGTTGAAATAATTTCTTAAAAAAAAACCCTCAATTTTTAGAGTACTAGAAACTTAGATATATTAATACTTACATAGTATCATGCTGATAAAGAGCTCATTAGCAAAACTTCAAAACAAGAAGCTTGGAGGAAAAAGATCAATCAATCATTCTGACTTCCTAAAATTACACACCACCTCTGTGTATCCCAGACACCATAAATAAAATGCAAAGATGAAGCAGGCTCTCAGACAAAAAAACCCCTGAGACATTTTTGCTGGATCTTCTTCATCTGTCCCCGAAAACCAACTCTGGCCTCTTCTCTGCTGCTTCTAGGCCACCATATCCTCCATCTCTCCACGTCCTACTGCCTTAGCTTGGTCCTCTGGCTTCCAAGGTATCTTCTCAGGGACAGAGAGGGCCGTAAGGAGGGAGGTGGTAAGGATGCGGTCGGGGCAGCAAGCATCCCCAGGACTCAGTCACCTTCCCTGCCAGATCACGAGGTGCTGATGCTGACTGCCCCTCCCACCGTCATAGCTCCTGTGGGCCTTCCCCCCACCAGGCCCTGGCTCTTGCTAGGTTGCTGGGACTCGCCCTGCTCCCGCAGCTCCCAGGCTGGTAACTTAATTCCACTCTCATCAGTCTTGGGGAAACCTATCACTAACCACCCGCCCAGCCACCTCACCCTGCCTGTACCTTTAGAGAGTCTCTATCCAATGCTCTCTAATTGGTCATTTAGGACACCAGCTTGATTTCGTTTTGTTTTTCCCTCCCAGGACCCTAACCAATTCAGTATGTAAAAGATGCACTTTAATGAGGTGAATATACAGTAGGGGCTCACAAACCAATAGGAAAACACCATAATAACTGCTTCCACAAAACTGCAAGTAATTAAACTGATACAGCTGACCAAGTCGTAAAAGGAAAGAAAAACCCGCTAATAAGTCAGGTAAGATATTCAGCTGAATTCATAATCAAAGAAATGCACATTAAACCAGGGAGGTATAATGTTATTACAGATTTTATAAGATTTTATTTTTTTTTAAGATTTAATTTATTTATTTACGAGACAGAGCATGAGAGGTGAGAATGTCAGAGGGAGAAACAGACTCCCCGTGGAGCTGGGAGCCCGAGGCGGGACTCGATCCCGGGACTCCAGGATCATGACCTGAGCCGAAGGCAGTTGCTTAACCAACTGAGCCACCCAGGCGCCCGATTTTATAAGATTTTTTAAATGATCCTTTCTGAGTCCTCCCAATAGCTATCAGCTTAAGGGGCTTTATTTTCACTGTTTTGGGGTAAATAAATCAGTACAGCACTTTTTGTCAAATCTGGCAATGTGTTCCAAATGACTGTGCATTTGACCCAGAAACTCCATTTCTAGGAATGTATCCCAAGTTTTAAAAGTGACAATATGCAAAGAGATAATGTGCAAGGCTGTTCTTTTCAGCATTACATACTTTAATCCATGGAGGAAACCTCCCAAACACAGGTTGGTAAAATAAATTATAAATTCAGTTGTAAAAATGGTGCACACTCTTAAACACAAGCACACACCCCCACTGATGTTTCTCTTTTGTTTGTTTTACTAAGAAAAAAGTTTGGAAAAAAATACATCAAAATAGGAACTCTCTTTGGATAGCAGAAAATTAATATTTTGATTTTTTCTTATAAAATGTGTTTTTAAAAAATTTTCTATAAAATATTTTTAATATTTCGCAAAGACAAATTTAAAAATGAATAACCTTTCGTTTCCTTGGTTGTGTTTTCCAGGAATATGCCCTGGGACAGGCATTCGTTGGAAAATGATTTGTAAAATGTATTCTCTGATAAAACCAAGATGGGCTCAGGGGGGAAAGAATGAGGCTAAGCCAGGGTGTGATCGCCAGCCAAATCCCACAGAGATATCCCTGGAATTATCTTAAAGGGAAATTCTGGGGACATGTGGCCTTAGAATTTTCCAGATTGGCTACCAAGGGAGCAGGGTAACAGTCCACAGATGTCAGGGATCCTTGGACCTCTTGCTTAAGGGCTCAGACCACGAATGGCAGAGAGGTGCTGTGGGGAGGTGGGACACATCCATGGCCAAGGGGCCACAGAATTATGGGCAGAACAGGGATCACTGCACCTGACACACATCTACATTCATTCTTACCTTTAGTATGTTGAGCTCACACTGAACTCATTCTGAGCTAGCCAAATAGATGCTATAGTATCTGAAATAAATCTCTTCCTTGTGACTTTTAAAATTTGGACTCATTTACTTACATGGGGGCAGGGTGTATGTGGAAAATATCTGTACCTTCCTTTCTTTTCTTTCTGTGAATGTAAAACTGCTCTAAAATAATAAAGTCTTTTTTTTTAAGCCTCTTTTTCTTAGTTTTCCCAAGTCATTAATGAGGAACAAACCTGTTTGAGTTCAGTGTTATGTCTTTCATGCCTCAGATGCACCAAGCTGACAGATTCTCAAATAAAAACCAAAGTAATGAATCAAATATCTATAATTAGAAACCCATGGGGGGTTGGCAGCTCATATTTTCTCTATTTTACCTTAAATAAATGTCTTGCCTCAGACTTCTCTGCCCTTTTCCTCATTCTGCTCATCTCTCAGCTGTACCTGATTAACCACCTTGGGACTGAGAGATTACTTGGCAGCTTTTTCGAGTCATCTTCAATTTTAACAAGACATGTGAAGGCACACCGACCAAGAGGGTAGAAGCAGAGGATGGCAATCTATAAATTGCTGCTGCTGCTGCTGCTGCTGGAACCACTACAAAGTAGGAGATGACAAGGGACAAGGACACAGCCTCACTGGTCCTGGGTCCTGGCTCAGCCACTCAGACACTAATAGACCTGAGAGCATCTGAAGACCTTGTTGTTGTTATTGTTGTTGCTGTTTGTTTGTTTTATGGAAATGAATTCTAAATATAATTCTGAAAGAACAGCATTGCTAAGATAGAGAGAAATCTTTTTCACAAAGTTACTTGTTTGCTCTCTTAACTGTGCCTTTCAGTAAGTGGTTATAGTAGTCTAGATTCTGAGACCTGGCTCATACTGCACCAGGGCTTACAGCTTGTCAGTTGAGGAGGTGCTGTCTGTTTATACAACTTAGCCTGCACTCCAACCATCTGGTATCAGTCATAGGAAAAATACAGAAACTTTGTGACACACAAGAGAAAGAAAGAAAGAAAGAACAAAAGAAAGAGAGAGAGAAAGGAAGGAAGAAAGGAAGGAAGGAAGGAAGAAAGGAAGGCAGGCAGGCAGGAAGAAAAATATCTGGGTGTAAAACAGGAGACAGGAGCTATGCTATTCTGGGTTCACAAAGGATAGAAGTATTTTTTTTCAGATTATGAAACTTGGCAAGGCCAGTATATTTCATATACGGGTTCTATGCAAGACAGCATTCCTACTACTACTCAAGGTAATCTCTATATTTTCATTTTATCTTATCATCTCTACCTCCCCCATTTATTGAGTCTATAATTGAAAGAAGGACCTGCATCTTATTTCTTCAGTCTACATATATCATAGACATTCAAATGTTTGCAAAGTGGTAGATGCATATCGGCATACATGCCATCTGTCATCTGTCCACAGTCTTAAGATTTAGAGGAGTCTCAAAATCAAAGGCAATTGAAAAGGAACTCATTTGGGTCCCTTATGCTGAAATATACTCATTTTGCATCAGAGTAGAGTCAGCTTGAGTTAGTGTTGCCTTTTCCCCTTTCACCACTGCACTGGCTCAGCCAGGACTTCAGTATTACACCATACCCCTGACCAACCACCAGACATCCAGCTAGGAGCCACCCAGAAGCATGCACGTGTGTGTTATGTGTGAGCAAGAGTGGAGAGACACATCCCAACAGGAAATATAGCTGGAAGGATTAACCTCTCCCCTATTTGCCATCACACACACACACACACACACACAAAATTTGAAAAACAAACAAAAAACAAGACAATATTTAAGACAGGACTACACAGTGAACTCCCAAGCAATATAGAGATGATAATCCTCAGATCACAATTAGTTTATAAACAGTTTAAAACAGTTTCTTTCTCAACTTAATTCATAATGTCTGTAGGTATCCTAGTTTTAGGCATGGACTTCCCTGCTTATAAAAACTGATATGCTTATACATATAGTTAAGGGGCATTTTTCCTTATTTCTTATATTCTCTTCAAAAGAGAAAGCTTGATACTTGAACAAACTTCTACTATAATTGTCCTTGCTTCCAGACATATGAAAACCCATGATTTCACTGGGACTTTAACAACACTTAGGTCTTGAAACATAGTATGCTCTTCTACATGCAAAAATAATGTAAGATCTATCTGTTTGCAAATCGTGTGACCCCAACCAGTGAAAAAAAAGAAGAATCAAGTGATCTTAATATTGTTGGCTTATGCAATAAATTCTATTTTCAGAACCCATTTAGAGCCTGCTCTAAAGTCATCAGATTTCATTATGTTTTCTGCTATGTCAGTTCCAATTCAATAAAAAGGGATTGTGATATCACGTACAATAAAAACCATCCATTATAGAAAAGTACATTTTCTTAGTCTATAAAGTGGACTATTCACTAATATTAGCTAATTGTTAACATACATTAAAGTAATCCTGGCCTTTTTCCAAAGTAATAATCCATTCCAAACTTTTGCATCTGAAGTTATCATTTATTGCTTAGTAATAAATATTTCCCTAGGAAAGCATTAACAGAAATTATTACTTTAGTATACAATGGCAAATTAAAGGAAATGACCTTTGAAATATAAACTTGGTTTTATTTACTATTGACTAGTAATGATTTGATCAACATAAAATATTAAATATTCAATATGTATTAGTTCCAGCCCCTATTCTATGAACGGATATTGCACGATGCAAGGAGAGTACTCGTAGGGCCCAGACAGAGCTTTTCTGAAATTTGATTCCGACAAGATCATCAGCAGGAACAAGTTAGACTTACATAATCTCGGGGGTTTCACTTACAAAATAGAGTCTATCTTTCAACTGGCTCCTCTCTAGATCCCGGTTGTGGAAAATATCTATGTCTCCCAACCACCATCTAGTTTAATTCAACATAAAAACAAATGAAAACTTAACATCAGTGAAATTAAGTTAGGTTCATTTCTAATCCTTCCTCTGATGGTTACTCCAGCAACCTTTTGAAATACTGTTTTTTCCCCCATAAAATGCGATCAGGCGTCCTGAGTGCTCTGTTTGCCAAAGTTCTGTCTCGCTCAGTGTCGTAGAATACCCCAGCTACCATCATCACGTCTGCTGCGAGGATCGTATCAGAACATTGTACACGTTATTTAAGAGAGTGGCCCACGCTCAGCCTCCGTTGATATGATGGCCACATACACAACACACAGCCTCACAGAACACTCCGTGTGTCAAAGACCCTGGATCCTGAGCTAGAAATTCAACCGTCATAACATAATGGAAAGCTACTTCTTGCAAAGCTACATCTCATGTCTACTTAGATATCTGTTCAACAGTCAAACTTCATTCATTTTTTTTTTTTAAGATTCTCTTTATTTGTGTGTGTGAGCAAGAGAGAGAGAGCACGCAGGAGTTCGGAGGAGGGGCAGAGGGAGAAACAGACTTCCTGCTGAGCAGGGATCCTGATGTGGGGTTCAACCCCAGAACTTGAAGATCATGAACTGATCTGGAAGCAGACCGTGAACTGACTAAGCCACCCAGGCACCCCCAGTTAAATTTATTTCTATAATTCTGAAAAACATTCCCTTTATAAGTCAGAATTAAATATTCTTATGTTCTGAATGGAAGTAAATAATGAGTTAATGTTAACTAAATTCAGACTACATTTAACTGGATGAATTAAAACTCATTTTCTAAAAATCTTAGAATATGGGCCACTGATCATCAATACTGGAAAACGAACCTAAGAGAAGCAGCTTATTATTGAAACAGTCATGTTATGGGTTATTCAAAGATTTAAAAATAGATTACAGAATCAATAACGTTTGATTACATTATTTTAAGAAAGTACATCCCTAATCTTTTTTGTGCAATTACTGGATAAATTGCCAATCATAAACTGTTCTTAGTGTAAATGTGATTTCTTCTCAATGTAAAAAGGAACTCCTGGTTTTCTTTCTATTACCAGCAGAAAGAAGAGCGGAAAATGGAGAGAAGGAGGAGGAGCGGAGGCATGGAGAAGAGGGTAGAGAATTTTTTTTTTTTTTTTTAAATCTGGGATTTTTTTTTAAGATTTTATTTATTTATTTGACAGAGTAGACGAAGAGGCAGGCAGAGAGAGAGAGATAGAGGGAAGCAGGCTCCCTGCCGAGCAGAGAGCCCGATGCAGGGCTCGATCCCAGGACCCTGAGATCATGACCTGAGCCCAAGGCAGCGGCTTAACCCACCGAGCCACCCAGGCGCCCCTAGGGTAGAGAATTTTTACCGACCAAAATAGAGACACACTCGGCGTTGCACACACTATGTTGACGCAAAGCACTGTGAAAATCAGTGGACTCCCAAGGAAGAGTCTTAGCACTTTTGTACGTGGACGGGACATCGTGTGTTCCAAAGAAACGTAATACAGTAATATGATCCCTGATACCTTTAGAGAAATCCAAAGAACAGCTCATGATCAAATATCCTGTGCAAACAATCTTCACATGTGCTTTTAAAAAGAGATATATTTATTTTAGAGACAGAGAACGAAAGCGTGCTCGGGCAGGCACACGAGCACAATCAAGAGTAGGGGAGGGAAGAGGGAGATGGTCCTCAAGCACATTCCCTGCCGGACTGAGAGCCAGATGCAGGTCTGGATCTCAAGACCCCATGAGGTCACAACCTGAGCCAAAACCAAGAGTCAATGCTTAACCCACTAAGACACACACACACACACCACTTAGCAGAATTAACAATGAAAAGAGATAGGAACTAGAAATTTATTTCTGTTTCCTGGTAAACACACAAGGGGTAATTTTGCAGTTGGGAAAATGTAGGACTAAAAAGCAAACACTGTAATAAAGCGGTTCAAATTTGGAGATTGTTCAAAGTATCCCACAATCACACTGATCAACATTGAAATATAAAGTTGGGTGTAGACCTGGTTTTGCTGTTATGCTTATTGTTTTTTTCCTGAGCATTAGTTTACTCATCACACCCTTTCTGATGTCGCACTAGTCCTAAAGCTGTGTGTTTTGCTCCCTTGCTCTCTCCCGCCTACATCTAGTACATCCCACCATCTTTATTCTACCTCATCTGCTTTATTTATGTGTCAGTTAAATGTCCCTCAAAAACTGTGAAGCACTCTGCCAATCTGGGGTCTTATTCCTACCATGATCTACGGTGATAAATCGTTTCTTGTGCTTTAGGTGACTAAGACCTTGCTTAATATAGCCAGGACGCCTGGTGGGTGAAGGCTCGTCTAGCAGTCCGCCAGCATTCCTCCGGCACTCCGGGGTAGCACTCTGCCACAAGCACCGACCCTACCATCTCACCTGTTCACTCTCTTACTTTAGATCTGAACCGGAGAGGAAGACAGAGAGCCAAGTCAAGTCCCAGGAAGTGGGGCATGTATTGCATTGTCATGCTTGCCAAGTATCTTTAAACCATAAATTATTTTAAAATACAATGATTTGCATGTAAATAACAGAACTGACATAATAAAGAATCATATTCCATTTTGCTCCAATTTCCAACCCTGTCATATTCCACTGACGAATACAGGAGCTTCCAAGGAGAGTAAATCCAAGAATTGTCGTCCTGGGTCAGAGAGCGCACTAGACAAGCTCATTTACAGAGGAAGCACCCACGTTGTAGTACAAGTCACCATGAATTTCACCATCAGGGACTAAAACCAGATGGCTCTTGGGCCTTGGAAATGTAAAGTGTACCTTCAGGAGACTACCTTTTTATCACTAGGCACTTTGACTTTTCACACTAAGCGGACATTAAACAAGGATTATCCGAGACTTCCTGATGAAACAGGCATCCGGGTGATAGCAACCTGGACTTGCAATGTCCTCTGTGGACTTGTAATTTCAGATTTTAAAATGAAAATATTAGGTTGCCTAACTTTGCAGGCGTTTCTACAAAGCTGGGACTCCGTTTCTTGTAATGGAGTCAGACAGTCACACACTGAGGAGCCAGAAACCATACTGGTGGATTCTACGCATTCCATCCTCCCGGGGACGGGGGTGGATCCAATGATGCTCGGTCACAGGACAAAGTGATGTCAGCATGCAGGAGGTCAGCAGACGCTGGGAACCTGGCGGGCTCCACCCTGGGTCTGCAGCCTCATTCTCTCCCCTTCGGTTTTGTTCCCTTGACGCGCCTCTATCCGCTCTGCCTGCAGAGAAGGCAAAGGTCTGTGACACGACAGGACCCCTCGCCCCAGCCTCAGACAGGCAACAAATTTTGCTGAGACTAAATCTATTTCTTTCCTCTGGAGTCCTTGGCCCAACACCACTCTACTGCCATAGGAACGAACAGGGAGTATCTGAAGGGGCGCTTCACTTTAAAATGTAGGTGAATTCATTTTTCATACCCATTTAGCGATAGTCATTAAATTCATTCCCAGGTTATACAAAAAAATACATGCCTCATCACATCAGCCGCATATGAGGCATGGTCAGGGTAGAGTGCGTTTTGTTAAACCCATTCATTGAAGGATGGATTTCTTTGAAAGCCACCCATTTTTTTTTTTAAATTCTTTTCAGCGTAACAGTATTCATTGTTTTTGCACCACACCCAGTGCTCCATGCAATCCGTGCCCTCTCCAATACCCACCACCTGGTTCCCCCAACCTCCCACCCCCGCCCCTTCAAGACCCTCAGGTTGTTTTTCAGAGTCCATAGTCTCTCATGGTTCACCTCCCCTTCCAAGTTACCCCAACTCCCTTCTTCCCTCCAACTCCCCATGTCCTCCATGCTATTTGTTATGCTCCACAAATAAGTGAAACCATATGATAATTGACTCTCTCTGCTTGACTTATTTCACTCAGCAGAATCTCTTCCAGTCCCGTCCATGTTGCTACAAGAGTTGGGCATTTCTCCTTTCTGATGGAGGCATCATACTCCATAGTGTATATGGACCACATCTTCCTTATCCATTCGTCCGTTGAAGGGCATCTTGGTTCTTTCCAAAGTTTGGTGACCATGGCCATGGCTGCTATAAACATTGGGGTACAGATGGCCCTTCTTTTCACTACATCTGTATCGTTGGGGTAAATACCCAGTAGTGCAATTGCAGGGTCATAGGGAAGCTCTATTTTTAATATCTTGAGGAATCTCCACACTGTTCTCCAAAGTGGCTGTGCCAACTTGCATTCCCACCAACAGTGTGAGAGGGTTCCCCTTTCTCCACATCCTCTCCAACACATATTGTTTCTTGTCTTGCTAATTTTGGCTATTCTAACTGGTGTAAGGTGGTATCTCAATGTGGTTTTAATTTGCATCTCCCTGATGGCTAGTGATGATGAACATTTTTTCATGTGTCTGATAGCCATTTGTATGTCTTCATTGGAAAAGTGTCTGTTCATGTCTTCTGCCCATTTTTTTGACATGATTATCTGTTTTGTGTGTGTTGAGTTTGAGGAGTTCTTTATAGATCCTGGATATCAATCTTTTGTCTGTACTGTCATTTGCAAATATCTTCTCCCATTCCGTGGGTTGCCTCTTTGTTTTGTTGACTGTTTCCTTTGCTGTGCAGAAGCTTTTGATCTTGATGAAGTCCCAAAGGTTCATCTTCGCTTTTGTTTCCTTTGCCTTTGGAGACATATCTTGAAAGAAGTTGCTGTGGCTGATATCGAAGAGATTACTGCCTATGTTCTCCTTTAGGATTCTGATGGATTCCTGTCTCACATTGAGGTTTTTTTTATC
Source organism: Mustela erminea (assembly GCF_009829155.1). Classification (NCBI taxonomy): domain Eukaryota; kingdom Metazoa; phylum Chordata; class Mammalia; order Carnivora; family Mustelidae; genus Mustela; species Mustela erminea. The sequence goes on along the minus strand of NC_045634.1, from coordinate 35,960,477 downwards.
CATTTCGAGTTTATCTTTGTGTACGGTGTAAGAGAATGGTCGAGTTTCATTCTTCTACATATAGCTGTCCAGTTTGCCCAGCACCATTTATTGAAGAGACTGTCTTTTTTCCACTGTATACTTTTTCCTGTTTTGTTGAAGATTATTTGTTCATAGAGTTGAGGGTCCATATCTGGGCTCTCCATTCTGTTCCACTGGTCTAGGTGTCTGTTTTTATGCCAGTACCATGCTGTCTTGGTGATCACAGCTTTGTAGTAGCTTGAAATCAGGTAATGTGATGCCCCCAGTTTTATTTTTGTTTTTCAACATTTCCTTAGCAATTCGGGGTCTCTTCTGATTCCATACAAATTTTAGGATTACCAGCTTTTTGAAAAATACTGGTGAAAACCACCCATTTAATCACAAAATCTAGCCATGTGCGATCACCATGACTTGTTGAGCCATGCATTTGTGGGGAACTGGGGAAAGACACAAGCACAGTAACCAGTGAGAAGATGTCTGCCTGAAACCCAGCTCTCCCTGCCCTGCCTGCGTGCTGATCCGGCAAGGAGCTCCTCGCTGTGCAGGCTGCATTGCTAAGTAGTACGCCTATTCACTTCCATGCCACTTTCGATTTTTTAAAAGCACCACACTACAAAAAACAAATTCAAATGTCATCTTGCCTGTGTCATAATCTCAAAATATACATATCCTAAAACATGAAAATAATTATATATTTTAGATTTCTTTCGTCACAGAAGTAGGAGATTTTCCCAGCAAATTAATGGAAAACACAGAATAGTACTCAGGAAATTTAAGTCTGTGATTATGGTAGAAGATGTATTGTTCCCACATTTTATTCCTCCTGTATCCTTGCCATTGGCCATGTACTGTCACAACTCCTTCCACAAAATGTGGGCCAGGTTTCCCAGTATAGTACTCAGGAAATTTAAGTCTGTGATTATGGTAGAAGATGTATTGTTCCCACATTTTATTCCTCCTGTATCCTTGCCATTGGCCATGTACTGTCACAACTCCTTCCACAAAATGTGGGCCAGGTTTCCCAGTATTTCCCCACTGTACTGATGTTGAGCCTGGTCCCGTGACTGTCCTAATTTTCAAGAGTGCAAGTAAAGGTGCACCTTTTCCAAACTGGGTACTGAGAGGCATCACTCTCTGGAGCTCCTTTCTTCACTATGAGAAGAACGTGGTCCAGATAATCCATCGTTCTCATGAAAATAAAGACCCACAGTGCATACGTGAGCAGAGAGCTTGCCCTAAGGCCAAGCTGAGACAACCCCAGCTGGAATCAGCCACCCCAGACAAACTACAGATGCATCAGAGAAAAACACATGCTTATTGTCATGTGGCACTGCGTTCTGGAGTGGCCTCTGACTCAGCATTTTTATGGCAATAGTTCACAGTGATATTAATAATCCTAGTGTAGGAATTATCATATATATGCACGTGTTATATACATACATGTGCATGTCTACATATTAGCTATCTATCTATCTATCCATCTATCACCTATCTACCTATATTCTCATTTGTTAAATGGAATAAAAATACTACCTTCAGCATTATTATTTTAAGAGTTACATAAAATAATGCAATTAAAATATTAGCACTGCATCTTTCATAAAATAATGGGTAAATAAAGTCAGAGGAGTAGTATATTTTTTAAGACTTCCATGGGGGAAATACAAGCTCTCTTCTAATGGCCTTTTAATATAGTCAACCCATCAGTAGGAATTCACTAGGACACATTTACCGAAGAGTAGAATGCAAATCTATTCCGAATCTCTGTATCGTGTTACTATCACTCATGGACAGTACATCTGGTTGAATCTTTAAATAATACTAATGTGGGCTCAATGTTGTTGTTAGCGTGCTCACTTGCATTTAAATTTTCTGGCTGATGCACCATTGAGGAATCCACCTCCACAATCTAGATAGCCTGGGACGACAGAGGTATGGCAAGCAGATGACTTCAGTTGCCAATAACAGTCAACCAGCCCTGGCTTCTGACGGTTGTGTTAAGGACAGTGATGAAACAGCATTTGTCACAAGTGTTGGTTGTGGAAATGGCACTGCCTGTTTGTGCCAGCGAAGGGAATATGTCCAAATTCATTTTTTGGTCTGTCCCTCCCCTTTCCTCCCCCCGCCTCCTGTCACAAATATTTACGGAGCACCTGCTAGCGTCCAGGCCTTTTTTTCTGGGTTCTGGGGAATCAGAGGAAAAAGACAAATGATCTAAAACATGAGACACAGAATCTACCTGAAGCTTGTACCTGTGTTTAAAAATAGCTATAGGGAGTAAAGCATGTCCTTCTGGATCCCTTGTTGTGGATAAAAGATGTTCAGTAAGGCAACTTAACATGTTTCCGGAAACTCGTCATACGTAGTAGACGATGCTAGTGCTCTCTCACCTTAAAACGGATCAGACCATAGGCAGCAATCACACTAGCATTCACGGGCAAATGGTTTCAACCAGTTAGAATGCGTTGGTTTGAAAACAAACTCTCTCGGATGTGACCTTTCAGAAAGATGACCCAGTGGAAGGGACTGTAAAAGCACGAATGTATTAGAATCTCAGGATCATCTTTTACCGCCCCCAGGCTGACTGCCATCATCCCAGTGATGGGGCTTTCAGGATTTAAGGTCCTGTCACCTATCTCTCTCAAATCTGTTTGAGTCAAATATTCTTCAGCTTCATTTTTAAACGACCGAAAAGAGTTTTGGGGAGTCAGGGAGAGAAATCATTCTTCAAGACTATGAGCAGTCAACAAAATCTCATTGATACAGCTGGGGAACATCTTACTCGTCTCTCAGAAAAGTTCTACTCTGAAGCCCGAGGAAGAGTCATATGTGCTCCCTGAGCGTCAGTGCTCCCGAACCCAACTGAGGGCAGAACGGATGGACCTCACTGCTAACAAAAGTAGCAACGGCTATTAATTCAGGGATGATTGCTGGATCCATTCGTGACAAATATATCTAAATTCACAGAGTCAGAATGCAGTTTTTCAAGATTATAGAAAAATAACTCCCAGAGAACGGCAACAAGGAACTCTGTCAAATGTGTCAGATGTGATGATGCTATTACACATGGGAAGTGATGCTACGATGCTAGGAAGCTTTCCTTCCTCTTGTATTTTTTGAAATACTTTGAGGAGAAATATATATTTGTCTTCTCCGAGGCATGGCTTTTAGGCTTTAATAAATGTGAGCTTGGGAAAGGTAAAATTAAAAGCTTCAAGGTAGTCACTACATAGCCGTGCTCTCGTTCCTTACTAACAATTCCAGAATTTGGTCAAAGAACACGTGCTCAGATATTCCAGGGTTGGTGGGCAAGAAAACAGCTGTTAAATAACTGATCAGAACATCGGGTATTTACTTTAAAAAAAACTATTTCTATGTGTTCATGTCCAGCCCAGTGGAGAAGAAGCTGATCAGGAAAGGACATCCTTTAACAACCTTCTTAAATTTACATCCGGCCAGCTGAGGCTATAATATTAATTAACTTGTGTTTGACTATTTGCTTCTGTTTAGCTCTTTTGAGAAGCCAAATAAAACACATGTATATGACAGCATTCTTAAACAGAATACTGTGTACATGTGGTGCAATTTCCGAATCCAAAGAGAATACATTCATTCCTTTCCCAATCTAAGACCTTCTTGTGAGTTGCTCAATTTGTAAAATGTCCTCTCTGTTTGAGCCTGTTCCATACCTACCCCCACCGCAGGAGTCTTGTTTGAATGTTGTATTTCCAACGGAAGCCTTCACATGCTCCGTGTCTCCCTCTGCTTAGTTACGCCTATCACTCGCCCACACCGCACGCAGCACCCGCCATCTGAGGTATTTATGTACCTAATAATTGATGTCACACCCTTTATCTCCTTATACTATAGGCTCCATGAGGCCAGTGTCCATGCACATCTTTTGGCCCCAATACACATTGAGCTAATACCACCTCTGATAGGATTTCAACAGCTGCTTACTTATTGGTTGATTGAATGATGATTTAATCATCTAAAATAATTTCCCATTACTGTCAGAGGCTTTCCATTTAATTAGATAATGAGGACTATCACACTGTATATTAACTAATGAAACTTAAATTAAAAAATGAAAAAAATAAATACTAAAGGATTATTAGGTCAAATGTAAAGTTTATTTGAGAACATCTACTTGTATCATGAATATACTTGCCTTTCTATGCTGTGGGATGGAATTCTTAAGGATATAAATCTGTTCCTTATTAAATAAATATTGAATCAATGAATGGCTGAGTTATGGAAAAGACAAAAGTCTCCAATCTCCCAAGAGCTGGTTGTAAAACCACAAAAATTGGGGGTAGTTTATTAGTTTATTTCTCTTGTTTAATTAAAACTTTTCATCAAAATCTTTTGCGTCAACAACATTGACAGTACACAATGTAGGGGAAGGGCTTACAGCTGAATACGGATTGTAATCCTCCATAATAAATGGTTTGGGGACAGAATCAAGTCAAGCAAGATTTGTACAAATGCTGTGGGTGTCGATGTTAGGGAATCTGGGGATGTCTCTCACATACAAATCCTCAATAAACATACCGTCTCCAAAGATGTCTTTGACACATGATACAAAACAGAAAAATTAAAATAAAAAAACTAAATAATCATTTGGAGTCTACGGGAGCCAAGATATCGGATGGGAACCCCACATACATTTTTCCATGAAAGATCCATTAAAATCTAAAGACATAGACACTGTCATTTTCCATTTTACCAAGAGATATTTGAGACCTAGTGTAAGTGATGTGAAGAGGTATATACCACTTGTAAGGGGGTGAAGGGAACTGAACCTATGCCTCTCTTGATTCCAAAATGTTCCATAGCTAGACTCAACCAGAGAATTACATTTTTTACAATAAAAATGGAGATATAACCATATTTCTCTTATTCCATATTAAAAATCCAGGGAGACAAGTTGGCTAGGTAGATGTTAAGGCAGTATAGACAGATGAGGGTGAAAAATCAAAGAGACAATCACGAACAAGTCCCTAAAATCTTTCCACAAATTAAAAATAAATAAATAAAACAGAATCCTTGTCAAGTGCTGATTAATTCCAACATCATGGGAGTTATAAAGCAATTTAAATATTAACAATATTTTTTAAAAGTACTATGTCCTGCCAAAGCTAAGATGTTACTAATTATATAAAAGGGCCCATAAGAGGACACTCCTGGCTACTCACCCCGGACTTCAGGAATCTCACACTTAGTTGGCTCTTAAGTAGGGGCCGCTACATTCAAGGGTCCAGTCTTTAGAGCCAGACCAGAGTACAAACCTGTGCTGCTCGACAGAAACAAAACACAATCCGCACATGGAATTTTAGATTTTTTTGACCATGATAAAAACAAAAAAAAAGTAAAAAGAAATGGGTAGAACGGATTTTAATAACATTTATCCTACTGTCTCCAAAGTATTATCCTTTCAACATGTCATCAATAAAAGTATTATTAATGAGCTATTTCGCATTCTTCTCCTTCTGCTAAACTTTGGAAACCTTGTGCATGTTTGTAAGTTTTCGGCCTATCTCTGTGTGGACCAGCGACCTCTCTAGCACTCTGTGAGCACGTGGGTGAGTGGCCACTGAACTGATTAGCGCCAAATCCCATCCGAGGACCGCAAGTTCTATTCCCTGCCAAGTACTGCACTGTCTGTGTCCCAGTTTCCTCTTCCGTGCATGGGACAACAGTAGTATCCCCTCATAATATTGTTGGGAATCTCTCAGAAACTAATATGTGTAAAGCGCTTAGAACAGTGGGTAAGCATGAAAACAGCAGTTTCTCTAAATAGCTAATCTAGTAACAGCTTGAAACATAAAACATAAAACTTTGGTGAAGTGTTTGTATCTTATCATTTTATATTGCTTTGAAATATTGTAAGATAAACTTCAAAATACTGAGTCAGGGTAACCCACAAGTAGTCCCTGTCCTGAAGTGCATATTTAGATCCCTTATTTGCATGAGAAGACCCAGCTTCTAAAACTCAAGTTGCCTGTGCCATAGTCAAATACAAATGTTGCTCAATTTGCTTTTATTTTTCAAATGGACACTTTGATGTTTTTGTTTTCGGCTCTTGGTAACTTAAGCTGTGGCCACTGGTAATTTGATTATACCCTCCTATTCCCTATATAGGTAAACTTCATGAAGTGAATCTTGCTTCTTTGTTTTACTTCAAGGAACCGCATGATGCCTGTTTGATGTGACTTCTGGATTATTATCTGCAACACTTAGTAGAATTTTATATATATCAGTAGTAGAATTTTACTTATATTCTTAGTGGAATTATACATATTCTGTCCAACTAGGACTTGAGGAAAATAGGAAGATAATCTAATTTGGTATCTCATAGATAACTGAGTACCGTCTTTATACTGTCCCAGGGAGTTAATGAGAATCAGTGAACTGGAAACTCTCATAATTCATACGTAGCATTGTATTTACTCTGAGGAAATTGAAAAGGCCTAAGAAAATGCCGTGCTTATCACCAATGTAATAAATTGTATAAGGAATGAAGATGAGAGCTTTATAAATTAGTTCATGGAGATTAAATGATTTACAAGAAAATTGTAAGACCCTTTAGTCTGAACCACATAAAATTAAACTGCTACCTTTCCTGCAAAATGAGATTAAAGAATGGGATAAAACGGGCATGATATTAAAAGCGAGCGAGTTAAGGGATATTTATTCTGAGATTTTCACTTTCTGTACTCTTCCACCCAGTGAAATGTGCACCAAAATTAAAGGATTAATCAGATTCTATCAGGAAAGGGATCTGAGCATTTCAGAGAGATGTGCTCTGTAAGTGAAAAGCATTATTATTACAACTCACAGAAGATAAGGTGAGATAAATCAGACCCGGTAGCACCGACAATCACCACCTCATTAATTTCTTCTCTTCTTGTGTCTGGATCCTTATGTGGCACCAGGATGAATGGGAGAATTCTGGACAAGCCCCGGCACTGGATTTGAAGTTCTGGGCTAACGTGAGATACACAAACCCTCACATCGAGGGGCAACAGTGACCCTCAGCAGGGATGCCCCTGCTGCCCAGATACCTTGAGTGTTGGCCCACTGTTTTTTTAACCATTTGAAGAGATTCACTTTATAACAAAAATACATTAAGTTGAAAAATATAAAACTGTGATTGGCGGGGCTCCTGGGTGGCTCAGCCAGTGGAGTGTGTGACTCGTAATTGGGGCTGTGAGTTCGAGCCCCATGCTTGGTGTAGAGATGACTCAAAAATAAAATCAGAAAAAAAATAAAAATAAAATTGTGACTTGACCATTTTTTTGTGCTATAGGAACATGATTTTCGAAGATGCAATCTAATGACATTCAGGGATGGGCAGGGATGACCATATAATGGTGTCACAGGAGCAAGGCATATTTGTGAAGACTGGCTTAAAAAAACATAAGTAAATGTGATTTTCATCTCTGAATGTGAACTAAATGTTTTGTAATACAGGGTACCCAGAATTTGTTTGCAAATATTGACGGGGATCTCATCACCAGACATTTTTGTGTAGTTGAGAGAGGTTCTATTGACTCATTAAGTCATTAAAATAAAAAGAAAATAAAATATTGTATTCACTCATTCCTTTCCTTCCTTTAAATCTTTTGGTTTCTTATCAATACACAATTTTATCTTAAGAATATGGTTTAAAATATGAAACTTTTCAGAGTAATGGGAAAAGGTATAATGTTTTTTTTTTCAGACACAGAACCACACTACAATGAATAGAAAATTATTCCCAAATAAATTAACTATTTTTCTTGATAGACTTTTCCAGGAGGGGTTCAAGAAAAAGTCAGGGAAATGCATGAGGATTAAAAAATAAACCAACCAGAGAACAGAAAACCTTCCTCCTATACCAGAAGGCCAAGAAATGACGGTGTCTTAAATGTCCCATCTTTTACAGTCTTGACTTTGACATAACCGAAAATTCCTACACAGCTGGACAGGAATCGTCAGTGATGAGAAAGCAACCGATTATTTCCTTGTATGGAACTTACTGGGTGCTCCATGTGTGCAAACAAGATAAACACAGCTGTCCCTTCCCTTCGCCTCCTACGTCACTGTGGTAGAGACGACCACAGCCCACACCTCCATTTCACAGATGAGCACCTCGAAGTCTGAGGGGGCTTCTTCTCCCTGTCTAGAATCGTGGCTGCTTCCCCTACAGACAGATGCTGAGTCCTTTTCATCTAACTCACGCGTCTGCATGGAGCATTTCCACAGATCATTGCACAGAAGATTCCGAGTTTACCCTGCATACTTCAGGTTATTAAAGAAATAAGCTATCAAATGAAGAGCAAACGGGAAAGGGACTACTTAGAGAAACTGTTTTCTTCCTGAAGCAGCCGGAATAGAAAGATCTAGAGCATGCATTCTTGCGTGGTTTTGTCGATGTGCTTTACATTTCTAATATCCCCATCTTTATAAGGCAGTCATTGTCAGGGCTACGGTATCACTGAGCTTTGTTACAGCCTGGAGAACGAGCTGATGCTGTTTATATCAGAACACAGAGCATTACACAAGGCATTTCTTGACAAAATTCTAAGAATGAGTAATTCTTTAACAAAAAAAATAAATAAATAAAATAAAAAAGCCTTGTCTTATTTATCTGTCAAAATTCACATCGAAGTTGGAGTCCAAAGAGGACAACAACAATTTAGCCCAACATTTAAAATTACTCTGGCAGATGTAGATATTTGTGCATGATTTATACAGTTGAGAAAAACTATTCCTATAGAACCAGGTAAGGCTCTCTCTAAATCACTGACATGAGCTTCATTGATTAATTCACAGACTGAAAGAAATACTGCATGCTTGGGTCTCAGGAATATATTCAAGAAGAAAATGTGTTCAGAAAAATCAAACCTGAAATGTTAAGAGAAATCTTCCTGTTGAAAACAAATAAATCACTCCCATCCAGAACCTATTCTGTGTAAAGAAACAGAATTTGCAAGGATTCTGAAAAACAAACAAACAAACAAACAAAAAAACACAAAAAATGCAAAACACACACACAAAAAAATCAGAGGAACATAAACTTGCCACCAACCTCATCTTTTAAAAAAAAGTTTAATTTATGGCCTAGCTATGCTTCATTCCTCATATTCTTCCTGCGTACAATACAAGAGTTTCCAAAAATAAATACTAGAAGCTTTCTCATTTTTTTTTAAAATTCTGATTATAATGAGCAAACGCCAGTGAACGTGTTAGCTCTTCCCATAAACCCTCGAGAAACGTGTTCATCAAAGTTCAAATCTCCGCGAGCATCTCTGTGGCAACTCTGAAAGGGCTTCCAGCACTATAATAACTTCAATTTACACATTGCAGGAGAGAATGACATACCGTTAAGAGATTCAAGAATCCTCAACAATTCAAGATGAAAACAGCCCAGATAAACCCCTGACATGCAGCCTTTAAGGAAATGCATTTGGAGTAATCATACCATTGGTTGAAAATGTCTAGAGTTGTCACTGAATTTCACCAGATACAACAAAATAATTCTAGGATGTACAGTGGTATTCTCAGGTTGTGTGCCTTACTGTATCATGCAAATACTGTGGAAGTTGAGAAGTGTATTTACGAGAGGGTCTATCTACTTTCCAGCTCTCTTAAATATTTAGAATCATACATTATTAATTGAATAATCAATAATGCTTGTATAACTGCATAAAACCATGTCTGAACTCATTTTTATGTTTTAGTAAGAAAGCGATGATCAGTTTCAAAGCCAATAACTTCTAGAAAATAATTTCAAACAAAACGTTTAACCACATGGCATCCAATCTTCAGCCTACTTCCTGGAACCTACGATGAGTTTCCCAGAAATTGCAAGGAAATTACATGTATTCTATCTTCAAAATAAATAGAGGGGGTTTTTAAATAAATGTTTACTTACACAAATTGGGAAGCATTATTGTAGCAAATGTTCATCAAGCACCTACTATATGCTGGATAGTACGGGTGTGTCGGGACAGAACAGGCTGCACGACAGGGAACCTCAGCCCACACAGCCGTATCCCATGCCTTCAGTACTTGTCCCAGCACAGAAATCATTGACAAGAAAATGTTCAAAAATATCAAAATCTCTCTTTGCTAACATTAGGTTGTTGAAATAAGATATTCCAAAATTACAGCGTTGGGAACTCATAGGATTAGGTGGATAATGTTAACTCGTATTTAACCAATAAAATAATAATTTAGTCATAAAACTGTACGTTTACTAAATAAATAATTTGACTATTATATATGTTTATTAGTTGGATTGATGAGTCTGAACTTCCTCAACATTTTACAGAGAATCATTTTTCAATTCTAAAATGTATGAATGATACGGACATGTTTAAAGGATCCGAAATCATGATTTGACCAGACTGGCGGTTATGTAGTATTCACAGCATGACCTGAATTTTGATGTGTTAGGTCTTACTCAGTCCATGGCATCCATGACAATACCAATAATGTTGGGGGGGGTATCACCGTGAACGTGGGCAGATCAATAGAGTGGAACATGTTAGAGCAAAGCTGGTGGTTTTGTCATTTGAATGACAAAATTGCCAACTTTTTAATTGGCTGCAAATATGTGAATTTGCAGTTGTAGGCTGATCTCCTCTGCCTTCTGATTAAGCACCAGGAATGATAGATCACAGTCCAACTGCGGACCGACCAACATGGGGACTGATGGCCTCGCAGGCTAGTTTATGACAATATATGAAGAAAAGTAGGGTGTTGTTATCAATAGAATTTTTGAGAGTTGTGGGACATGAATTAAAGAATATTACAGAACAGGGGTGCCTGGATGGCCCAGTCAGTTGAGCATCTGCCTGATGCTCCCCCTGCTTCTGCTCTTACTGTCAAATACATAAATAAAATAAAAATCTTTAAAAAAAGAATCTTACAAAACAACATGGATATAAGTACTAACACTGGAACGGTACCATTTATGCTGAAGGAGAGTGAAGGTGTTCAGTGTATGAGATAATTCAGTTTAGGTGATTTCCTTCTGGTCATCTTTTATGCCAGAGACCGAGGTACCCCATGCCTCTGTTCTCATTAGGGTTATACTAGAGATAGAGAAACAGATACATCAGGCTTAAATCTTTTGTTGAAGAAGTTGCTATGATGAGGACACATATTCTGGATATTAATAATTTTTATCTGAAGTATTTTGAAGCAATCAACCAAAGCCAAAATGTTGGCTCCCAAGCACTCTTAGAGAAAAGCAAGGCTGCTTTGTGTTGATCAGGAAAGGTCTATCCTAGATCTTCGGGAAAGTATCCTCCGTCATGGAAAGGTAACGAAGACTTGGATGTGTAAATGTGGGATGGGCTCGCAAAGAACGAAAAGGGGACAAACACAAACCCAGCGAGCCAGACGTGTGCAGTAGCTTCCCGCCAGGGTGCATGCGTGCTAACAGCGGGATCTGGGCAGAAGTGGGGCACTGGAAGATGGATTACAAAGTTTATAGCCCGTCTTCAACATTGTCTGGCTTCGTTCTGGTTAGTCACTCAAATAAGGTTTCCTTCATTTTCTTGCATGCAGCCGGAATGCTGCTCACGTGCCTTGCGGATACCACGCGCAGAGTGAGGCACTGGACAGACGGTGGTGAGCCGTGCCCCCGCCCTCGTGAGCCCAAGGCTCTGCTGGTGAAGGTCCGTCCCTGAGCAGGACACGCACCTACCCAGGACTGGTTCGAGCGTTTGCGGTGAGATCGACCAAGGGCTGGGGGTGGGGAAGGGAGAGCAGGGATGAGCGAGAGAAGCAGCTTCAGGGTGGATGGGTTTGCGGGCGACGGACCACGGGAGACCGTCGGTGGGAAGCCTCAGAAGCAAACGCACACCTTCTGGGTTCATGGCATGACCATCTCCTCTCTCCGCCACCAGCAAAAGCACTTCTGAGTGATGGACAATCACGCTTTCAAGAAAAGGAAAGCTATCGCAGAGCGCAGGTGAGGAAAGAAAGCTCAGCAGCTCTCGGATGGGAAATAGGACGTATCAGGATTCATGGGTGTGTGCGCAGGGTTGTACCTTGTTTGTACAATTTTACTATATATATGCTCATGCACTTATATATGTGTGGATAAGTATAGAAATATATATTGTAATATGTACATAAACACACACATATATTTATCCCCTATATCTATATATGAACAATTTTAATGCAGTGATAAAATCTGTCAGTGATACAACATGAAGGTTCTTTTCCCATAGATATTTGCCAGGAATATCCCAGGCATTCAAGCTGGTGTGTTCTCCTTCTGAGCTCACGTTTTCTATAGGCAAAGATGGGACACACGGCGAGAATGAAAAGAGGAAGCTTCCTTGGGACTTCCCATTCCTGCCTGCTGCCCCAGCGGAGAATGTGTGTTCACAAAGCTGGGACGGACACACAGCTTCTCCAGTGAGGGGACTCACAACGCAGGCCCAAACCACGTCCTCATTACTCTGGTCTCACTCAGTATGCCAGACAAAACCGCTTCACCGTAGCAGGTGTAGCTTACCTTTCAACTTAAAATTATAACTTTCCACCTATTGACTTTTTCCTCATATAATCAAAATACAATTTCTGAATCAACCCACACATTTTAATCACACACTTAAAATCAATGGAATTACTAGGCAGATTTATGAAAAAAGAATGGTATTGCAATCAATATTTTAAATTGCATCATTTTGTTTGTAGCCAAATTAATATAATTCAGCTATCACACTAAATATGCACTCACAATATGATTAGAAATAAATCATCAGGAGTTATATGGTAATGCAGAAAGCTTATGAGTATGGAATCGTTTGGTGAAAATTGAAAATAGTTCATGATTTGATAGAGTGTTGGCAAAGAAAATTAGGACAATCAGCTGCAAATATCATCTGCTTTAACTCTGTATTTTCATCTGTCAGCTCTATCATTACAGAAGCGTTAAGAAGCTAAATTCCACATCCCAATATTATGCATCATTCACAATAACATTCAGTCTGTATCCCAGTGACCGGCACTTTCTAGATAGGAATCATCGCACGTTGTGACCAGTTCAGGAGGCCGCACCAACGTGAACCCATATAACGGGATACTGAAAGTCTCGGAGCCTATTCACAAAATCGTATGATTTATGTGGAAAATTCAATTTGCAAGGTCTTAGTAACTATTACCAGTATGAATTAGCTTAACCAATTGTTTTTAAATATGTATCAGTAGAAAAATCATTCTAATTTCCTAACAATATTTTTCATATAAAACCCCTTAGTCGTTCTAGAAGAATATAGCTTTGAACATCACTTCTTACACCACTGGAAAAGTATACCCATATATGTATATGCCCATCTATATCTCAACATATAGACATGTATAGGAAACATATTATGTATACTTGCACATATGTTTATATAAGCTTATGTGGAAATACATATTTATGGCATAGATATGCAAATGTATGTTTCCACATATATTTTTATAAAACATATGTATAAATATAAATAACATCCAATACAATGCAAAATATATAATATATAAAAAATAAAAACATGAGATATATAATATAAATACACAAATATTTTATAAAATATAAAATGATATACTTATATATAGAATAATAAATAAAATAAAATATATTTCATAATTCTATATACAATAATCTATAATATATGCCATATATACTAATATATAAAACATTATATATAAATATATATAACATATAAAATAGATATTAAACATAGTACTTACATATTGTACATTTTCTATATATTTATATAAAATAAGATAAATACAAAATAAAAAATAAATGGATATAATATAATTAAGTATATAACAAATAAATAATTTATAATATATGTATATGCATACCGTATATAAATTTATATTGTGTATATATGTATATATAAAATTTGGTCTCTGTGTTCTTTGTTGGCCTTTTAACTTTTGATTTATGTATGTTGCTATACATCTTCAGTGTTCTCCTCTTACAGTTAGAATATCAAGCGTTCAATCAAATATTGTTTGTCTTCTCCCCTATCTCCACTGGTCTTTTATACTAAATGATAGGCAGGTGCATTCTGTGGCAATCTTTTGCAGAGTTCTTGAAAATCAAACTACTGAGTTGAAAATGCTCATGTGGAGACCCATCGGCACACACAGGGTTAAACGCCAAGTTGGGTCAGAGGACAGGGACAGAAGGAGCTCCAGAAGTCCCCAGTGGGAGAGCAGCTGAAGACTGAAGCCAGGGAAGCCTTCTCTGAGAAGAGCTGAGTCTCTCTCCTGGAGTTCTCTGGGCAGGAAGAGCTCACTTTCTAAGTTAAAATAAGTATTGAAGTATTTGAGTACTTGAGTATTTGAGTACTTGAAGTACTTTTAATCGCTCAACAAATTGACTTTATTGTAGTCAGGAGACCTACAAAATCATTCTCTTCGCCAGCATCTAACTTCCAGTGACGGACATCTCCCTGGTGGGAAGAACAGCACGACGCCCACCACCTTGTGCTTTCAAGGGAAACCATCTGGGGGTCATCTGGGCTGGGGTGGAGGTGGGGGATTCTCCTACTCCTTCTCTGAGACGGCGGAGCACGCAGTAAAGTACAGTATTTCCGCGTCGTTTCTCCGCATCCGGAGGAGATGTGACAGCATTGAGTAGCAGCAGCTTCTGTCCACACGGCCAAGACCCGGAGGACAGACCACCGGGAACAGAAGTCTGGGCATGGCTGGAGAGCCTATAAGCTTGCGGACCAAGAAGCATCACCAAAAAGTAACAATAGATAATCTGTGCTTCTCTTGTTTGGGGAAGAACTTCTTATGGGCTTGTTTATCAATCAAAATATAAATAGGGATGAGACTAAATCCTGACTATATTTGTGTGGTTTTCCTGCCCATGGTAACCACAAGCCCACCAAAAATCCCTAAGAAGACAGTCAGCATCCTTCCACAATGACAAGGAAAGATCGCAAAATTAACTAGACAAAAAAATCCTAAGCAAAGAAAGGCATGAAAACAAATGCAGCAGAAGTTCCCTGAAATCACCAAGTTGAATCGAAAATTCAGAATAATTCAGGACCACACAGCCGCCGTCACTAGGGTTGACACTTGACCTTTCCCTACGAAGGCTGTCGAATGGGTGAATTGAGGAATGTCGAGATCTGTGATCACATGTGCAGAATTACTCTATTTCCTCCTTGTCTGCATAATCCACGACTCAGTTCGCCGTTCTGCAGAATGACGGTAACAGCTCCTTTGGACACACAGTCGGTGCTGAGGAAGGATCCTTGTCGTCGCTGTTTATATGTAAGTGATTTGAGGTTTTTTGGTCTTTTTGTTTCTGTTTTTGTTTTGTTTTGTTTTGTTGGTTGCAAAAATGGTTGTTTCTTAAAGCACGGGGATAGGACCCATGGGCAGAAGGAGCTGCGGCACCAGGGTTGTGAGGATTTCTTCCTTAACTCCCAGGTGTGCACGCCTTCATGCCAGTCTATCTCTCTCCAAGATTTAGTTCCATAAAGCTGAAAATAGTCAGTCTGCACACCGTCAGCATGAGCCATCTGAGATCACACCTTAAATCATTTCACAGTCTCCCAGCCCATGAGGAGCACCACGTCGTGGAAATGGGTGCAACGTAAGTTTAAAAAAAAAAAAAAAAAGACTTTGGAGTGATGCCTTGAGGTCGGAGTTATGTGAGGCAAGACAATGAACGCTTCTCCGAGTTCCGCAGCCTCTGTTCTCACGTGTAACCAGGGCACGGTGACATTCAAGTCATGTCGGGGAGGCAAAAGCATTGGTATAAGGATAAAGGATGACTTTGCGGTTTTCACTTAGAAGTACGGCTGAATTGAGGTCAACAGGAATAGCTTGGTAACGTGTACTGATATAACCAGATCAGTTCCAGAACCCATGAATTATATGAGCTTTATCTCAAAATTGCTCCACAGAAGCGCATACCTCCCCCATAACGCACTTAGGTACTACTTACTGAGCATTCCAATGACAATTTAATTTAAAAATCTTACACTGTTCAGGGGCACCTGGGTGGCTCAGTAAGTTAAGCATCTGCCTTCGGCTCAGGTCATGATCCCAAGGTCCTGAGATCGAGTCCCGCATCAGGCTCCCTGCTCGGCAGAGAGTTTGTTCTCCCTCTCCTTCTGCCTTTCCCTCTGCTTGTGCTCTCTCTCTCTCTCTCACAAATAAATAAGTGAAATCTTAAAGAAAATAAAATAAAAATCTTATACTATGAACTAAAATATTATTGCTAATAAGCTTCTCTCATATTTCTCATATTTCATATGTATTCTAAGCGCATTACAGAATTTCTTGGAGCAATATGCAAATAAAACGCGGCGCACCATTGAAATTCCCTAGTAATCTTCCTATGGGGTTTCATGCAAGCCTTGCTATTCAGAAAAGTAGGCAAGTTCACTCAACCTATATATATATATGAATTTTGAGAGTGGAGCTGGTGAAACCGATTTCTTCAAAGCAAAAAGCCATACGGGTCATGCTTAAATCCCAAGCCATAGGGTGTTCTTGTCTCATAGATGAAACTATCCTTCCAAACATTCAGACGCAATGCCAGCAATCCCTAGAAATGAGGTGTGCAAAAGTAAATAACATGTGTTAATAAATAAAGTGAAACACACTCACAGTCCTAAAACCACACTCCATTCCCACGGCTTCCTTGCTACTCTGAGCCACAGGTCTTCAACTCCAAGTCACAGGCTAATATACTGGCTTTCCTACCTCAGAAATTTTAAAAGAATCAAACTGAATAAATGGTCTCAAAAAATATGATACAAAATAAAAAGTCCTGCATAACACAATGACTTGTGATGTCCTCACTGCTCTTTCTACAATTACTCTCTTTTCCTGTTTTCCTTCCTTCCTTTTCTCATGGGCAAGAATTTCAACTTCCAGATATTTCCATCTTCTCTTTCCCCAAATTAAGTACTGCTGTCATCTGAGGTTGTGTCAGTGCGCTCCAGGAAAATAAAACAAAGGCGTGTAAGATGTGTGGTGGTTTACACTTATTTTCACTGGACCAGCTGCTAAAAATAGAAGCAAATCACAACCCCTGCTGTAGCACAAGCCAGAGACCACTGAAATCTTAAGACTGTAGACGGTCATGATCACAGGCTTATTTTTAGTCTAGGGACAGAGCATGTTCACTGTGTTATTCACCTCCAATGTCCTTGGATATCATATGATGTTTTTTAGAAATTCAAATTCTGCATGAATTTATAGGGATTTAACACATGGTAACGTAAGTGGACATCAGCAGATTCCAACTGGATCAACATGTTTCACATTTGCTCCGGCTGGGGATGGCCAGGCAGTTACCCCGCCTCTGGTTTAACAAATTATTTGTAGAAAAAAATAAGCATTATAAGAGTTAAAAACAAATGTGCTTTTGGCAATGCACAATGATGAAAATATAAAGATACATGAAACACTTTCTTCTAGTTTTCATTTAAAATTCCGTAAGCTACATACAATTTTCTATAAGGAAGCTTAGCTCTGGATACTTTAACATTTGTATAAATGATCTTGTTTTTACCTGTGGATGTGTCATTCAGGTCTTTCCAGAGCATACTCCTCAGTGTGATCAAACTATATATATTCTGATGACACGATATATATCTTGTCCCTTCCATAATTTTCTCTCTCCTTAGATTGTCTCTTTCACTGTATTTCATGTTAACTTGAAAAAATGCACTGTGAACCTTCTGTGACTAAAATTTTGTGTTGATAATTAATTTATTCTGACTCTGTCTCTGATGATCCCGTCTCGCAAGCGCTAGGGGATGCAGTAATTAATGATGTTTCCCCATATCCTGTTCTTATTTCATCACTGTGTCTGTGAAATGCATTTTTGCCGCTCTGTCCACTGAATTTATTTTCAGCGATGTCTTGATAAAACCGGATGTGCTGGTGTCAGATTGAAGCTTGTGCTACTTACTGCAGTGACCACAGTTTCTGGGCTATGTGGGATGTGTTCCACCCTATGTTCTTAGTCGGGTTAATCCAAATGCTTCATTTCTTTAGTTATCCATCTCATGCCTATGGTTTTAAATGCTACAATTTTTGGAATTAAAAAAAAAAGTGAATCTTAACTTCTTTCCCTGAATTTCAGTTTTTTTCAGAGACTTCCTCTTACCTTCCATGATTTTTTAATATTACAATTATAATCACGTTTCTTTACAAGTGTGACTTTGAGACAGATTCAAGTTATTTCTATAAAATTTTCTTCTTTTCTGATACACAATGACTTTATTCACCCCTTTGTATTTTTTTCCTTGTGTTCTTCAAATACAAACCCACCAAATTCTTATATTTTCTCCAAAAGAAAGATTGTTTTCTCCTCCACAGGCTTTTGATATATTTCTATAACCATTGGTTATGCAGTTGGTCATTTACAGGGACCATTTATCTCCGGTAACTTCCCAAATATGGCAGAGGAAGTTGGGGCGATGTTATGAGCTGACTCGGGGTTTACTGAGAGAGTGTGTTCCCTTACGCAGATTACGAAGTGGTCCTAACCCTCCTTTGCTTCCCGAGCAGGAAAGCCGGGTGCTTGGGACAGAGTACTAGACAGCATAGCATGGCGTGATCAGTGAGGTGCTGTCCCACAGCAGAGGTTCAGAAAGTCTTAGACCCCAGGGAGCAGCAGGTAAACCACAGTGATGACAGCACATTGTCCGGTCAAAGACTTGCGGACCTCCGCACATGCAACACCTTGCGCATGCCTCTCGGGATTAATAACGTAATAATAATAGGGACATTGGCATATCAGCACATAATTGTGCATGATGAGAATTAATCCAGTGGGATGTGGACAGGACAGAAGAGGGAGTGAGAAATCTGTGCCGCGTGGTGTTAGAGTGCGCATCTGTGTGCCTGTGAGTGAGGGTCTGTGTGGCAGAGTGCGTCAGGAGGACGGAAGAGAGCAGAGTCCGAATATAAATGAAGCTGGGGGCGCTGCGTGGCTCACTCGGTTAAGCAACCTACTCTTGATTTCGGCTCGTGTCATGATCTCAGGGTCATGAGACAGAGCCCCGTGGGGAGCCCCGGGCCCAGAGCCCGCACGGGGCTCCCACGTACAGCAGAGTCTGCTTGTCCTTCTCCCTCTCCCTGCTTGCTCTCTCTCTCTCTCTCTCTCTCAAATAAATAAATAAAATCTTTAAAATATATGTATATGAAGCTTGAGAGATAAAAACCAGGATTCACTTTTGAGTTTAACTTTTGAAATATAAAGAGGATCTTGCCAAGGAGAGAAAGAAGAAAGCACATTCCTAACAAAGGAAACAGCGCGAATCAAGGTGCGCGCGCACACACGAAATGGGAAAATACCTTTGATGCCTGTAGACCTCCGTCTCCGGACCAAGACATCAATGAGTTCTCTACCTCCAATGTCTGAGGTATCTAGATGAGCCAAGTAAGAGGGCTAGAGCTGTGAATGAGACTGTGGAGGAAATGTGCAATAACCTTTCAGGGGCACACACTGATTCCCAAAAATACTGTGATTTGGTCCTGAGCTGAGAGGCTGAACCCTACGCTAGGCTATGATTTAATGGCAAGGCTGACTAAGTCTCGGACACTTCTCAGCTAATGAGGTTCTAGGAAGAAAAGTTACATGATTGATACTAAATATGCTTCTTGTTAAGAGGTGGAGAATTTTTGTAGATATGATCTTCTACTGATTAAAATATTTTGGGAGTAGAAAAGGGTTGTATTAATAATTACACCATGGAAACTGTCTCAAACACAGCCATCTTGTGAATTCAGAGGAAGTAGTTGATGAGGTATGTGTTTGTTTGTGTGTACCAAGAAAAAAGAGTTTCATCACAAAATTGACAATGTCTGCTTATGTTTCTTTATCCAATGAAATAACAACAGACATCATGGCGTTACTTGGGATAATGCTTATAGAACTTGTCACTCAAAGACAAAAGCTAACAAGGGTAATGATTACTATTTTAATGCACTTACTAGAAATGACCAGGTATATAGCCTATATTTAAGAAACAATCAATGTGTCCAAGTGAAATAATGTCACAGTAATAGACTGTTCCCACAGAGTAACGGGCTCTTACTGCCACACAAATGCTAACGCAAAGCCAAGACATTTATGAGAGATGAAAGTTGAAGGTAATCAAAGAATTTTATTTTGGAAGCCAGAAAAGCTGAACACAATGCCGTATTTATGACAGTCAGGTTTGTATCCTTTTTGAAGACAAATTTCTTGGCAGCTCATTCCCTCCCCTTTTAAAATTTGCATCAACACATAAACTGGAGACAAACACAATCGATGCATATGCTTTTAGAACTCAGCAATTTCCTGAGGGGGAGAGAGCGGAGGAGCACTGAGGCTTGTAGATTCTGAAAGCATCGGTCCAGTGCAAAAGCGGGGGGGCCTCGGGAGAAGGGGCTCCCAAGGCCGAGCTCTGGGACAGACCCTACCGGCCACAGCTTTTCTTCCTCTTGAGTCTGCCCTGCTTTTTTCCTGCACCTTCTTGGGTTGCTACCATCACGTCCATAACCACATCCCAGAGACCATTCCATTTAAATATAGGTACTCACTGCCCAGTACTAAAAGTACGCGATTCACACACGGTCAACCCCCTTAGCCCCCTGAGGTCTCTGTATTATTAGCAGTTTATACTTAACAAGAACAAAAACGAAACTTAGCAAACAAAATTTGCCTCAAATCTGAGATCTTGCCGAATGCACACATTCTCGACCCCTTGATTCTAGTTTTGAGCTTTATGTGTCTGGATTACAGTAAGGAAATCAGACTGCTGGGCTGGTTCACAGTCACTGCATTCAGATTCTTAAATTTACAGGCTCCTAGTGGACTAAAAATCAGGAAATTTTTCAAATCCATGGACTGGAAATGCCCATGAGTTCAGGGATGAAGCAAATTAATGAACTAAAATAACTTAAAAAGACAGAGGAAATGTCTAGACCAGCAAAAGTTTCACTCCCGTGCAATTTATGAGATTGAAGAAACTTAGAAATCTTCCCCTTTCGTTCTTTTCCTGGATTTGTTTTTGTGACCCAAATCAATTTAAGGACTAATATTTACTTCATCGCTCATGTCTCAAGCAGGAAGATCACAATGATTTTTACTTTACCTTAAGTCTAAGGCGAGAAGGGCAGACAGATATATACAGAGCACAATCTCGCCTAATGGGTCCTTTCCCGACTTCAAAGCTGGTTGGATGAGTAGAGAAGCACTAGAGATACTATCTCTGCTCTGCCAAAACCTCTTCAGCAAAGTAAAAATAAAGGGCACTTAGATGAGCTGACTATTTTTCACAATATCCTAACACTTTTCTAGTAAGATACCTGGGATTTTTTTTTTCTCAAATATATCAAGGCTTTATTTGTCAATGAAAATACATATGCCACCTTTCATCTTAGGGAGATTGGCTAGGAAAGTCTTTAGGAGCTATAAGCTTTTCATTCTTACCCTGTTTTACTATAAAAAAAAAATTAGCTATTGAGCACATTTTACTGTCATTATCCACAGGCCCCTAGAAAAACGGGGGGCTCCAAGGGGCTTGTCATTTTCCCACAAAGGTTTTGCATTTAAGACTGATATTCTGAGCTTGAGCTCAGACCTCCTGTTTAATTTTACTGCAATCTGTAGGCATAAACTATTCAAATCCTAATTTTCTTGTCCTTTGGTATTTAATATCTTTCCTCAATCAACTCTTTGAAACACAGGGAATCACGACAAGTATTCTGCAGGTGAGTTTTAAAAGTGCGGCGATCAGAACATTGAACTCCAAACAGTCGTTGTCAAAGAACTGAATCCCCATTTTTATGGAGACATTTATTGTTCTGAGTCATTACTTGCGGTCTGTCCGTGAGTTGGGTTTTCAGGATACGAGAGTCAGAAGGTTCCTTCTGGTGACTACCCACCACAAGCAGACTGTCAGCTCGAGGGTGAAGAAGGAACGTACACGGGCTATTAGACAGTAGATGGACGGACAGATGTCCGGAGAGGGGTCGGTGGTAGACAGACTGCGAAAGCTGCGAGACAGAGATGATGAGAGATGGGGGTAAACTGATTGATAGAGGATCGGCAGATAGATAACTAGATGATAGAAATACACATACACAAGGACCAATGACAGATAACAGAGGACAGATTACACGTAGATGAGAGGTAATAAACTGATTGATATTGATAGGAAGATGGACAGATGAGAGATAAGTAGATAACAGAAACAGAACGGATAGATCGATCGATCGATAGATCAATCCTTGACTTGATACTGGCAGGTACATACTGCTAAGAGGTCACACAGGAAAGCGTTGTTACTGCTAAAAACAACTCCGCATCACAAGCTCCTGTCTTGGCTTAATCAGCACCCCCATGTTGTAAGGCACGGAACTGCCGGTCGGGGCAGGGCGCCGAGCGTCGTCTACTCTCAGGTGAATGCGGGATAAGACGGCGAGGGCAGGGGTAGAAATTAAATGGGTGGAGAAATTCTGGAAAAAATGAGTATCAAAAAGACCTCTCAGACCTGAGTCTGCTGAACTCTGAGCGAACTCCTTGCGCTCCCTGGAAGTTATCTGCGGGGAGACGAGCCCGCGCGGCCCATCGCGACGGCACCGCGAGGCCCCGCGGGGAGACGAGCCCGCGCGGCCCATCGCGACGGCACCGCGAGGCCCCGCGGGGAGACGAGCCCGCGCGGCCCATCGCGGCGGCACCGCGAGGCCCCGCGGGGAGACCAGCCCGCGCGGCCCATCGCGGCGGCACCGCGAGGCCCCGCGGGGAGACCAGCCCGCGCGGCCCATCGCGACGGCACTGCGAGGCCCCTCATCTTCCAGGCTGCGCCAGGCGGCCGGTGAGCCCCGCGATGACCCGCCCTCTCCTTCAACCCCGAACACGCGAAGTCGGAAAGTGGAAGGCTGTTTGTTCTCCGTTTTCCCTAAGCCTCTGAGCAAAGAGAAACCATCAAAACTCCGTGAAAGCATCAGATCGTCCACGGACCAAGAAGCCGAGGTCTGGAAAACACACCGCGCATGCGCGGATGTCTTCTCATTCCGCCCACCTGACGAGAGCGCGGGGGCACAGGAGCAGACGGCCGCTCCGACTGGAACATCTGAGCTCCTTCATTTCTGTTCATACCCTCGTACCATCCAGATCCTCGCCAACTGTTGTCACTTGCTTGTAAATAGCATCCTTATTATGAATTTACAAAAATGAGGTCATTTATTGAGTACCCACAAATGACAATGGGGAGTGCCTCCTGAACACCAAGCATTCTGCAAGCATCATCATCTTTCACTTTGGTCAACCATGTGCATTCGATCAGACTTATTTTGCACAGCTGAAGGAACAGAGTCTCAAAGAGTTTAAGCGACTCTTCTGAAAGGTCATCCAGCTTAAGGTATAAACCAAGGCCTTCCTGACTCCGTAGCCATTCAGTTATGCTACACTTTCACATTTGTCAAAAAGGTTATCCAGTGATGACACCCTGCTTCCTTCCAACTTCCATGAAATGCCTAAGAAACATTCACAACACACTTGGAAGTAGATGCGCACATCCTGGCTTTGGGACTCCGGTCTAATCCCAGAAGTTTGGGGGAGAGATCACCAGAGCAGACACGCCACTGAGTACCAGCCTCATTCACCTCCCTGTCCCACACACACGCAAAGACAAGGTGTCCCTGTGGCCCCCACACAAAGACAAGCGGATGGGAGACGAAGCTGAAGCAGCTGCACCAGCAGGACTCATGCCCCAGGGCCAAGCCCTTCGAGATCTGACCCCCTTGTTCACTTCCACTGGTCAGAAAAGTCCAGAAGAAAAGGAGACTCTGGAAGCAGTGCCACACGTTCCCACACTCTGCCTCTGATTCCCCTGTCTTCAAAAGCCTTTACTGATCTGCTAACTGGTTTGATTTCTGTCTTTACTTGCATTGTGTCTTCATGAAGTTCAAACTCATCCGCAAACACATGTGCACTAAGCAGGGAGATGCTGGAGTTGGGTGACGCGATAGCAGCCAACAGGGAGTGGCCCTGCTCCAGTTCCTGGGGACAGTTCCAGTGCCCAGAGCCCAGGATGGGATGAGCATAGTAAGACAGAACTGGGATTATAAAACTATGCGTCATCGTGGGGACAAGTTTAAAGCATTAAGAACAACCACAACAAGGTGTCATCTAAAGAAGCTGGGGGAACTTAGACAAAGGGAAAGCAATGCACCAGAAACAGCAGCGAGAGGTGGAGGTATCTAGACTTGATGGAAAGCATTTGCATTCTGCTTGGAGTAAAAATATATTAATAGATGAGCTATACTGAGCACATAGTACATGTCAAATACAGTAAAGCAATTCCTGGATCAGTCTTAGTAACATCTCTTATTAAAAATTATCGGGCTGATTTGATTAATATCCAGGGATTAATATTCCAAATCTATAAAGAAATTATATAACTCAACACCAAAAAAAAAAAAAAAAATCAAACAATCTGATTTAAAAAATGGGCAGAGGGCTTGAATGGACACTTTTCCAAAGAAGACAAACAGATGACCAAGAGATACATGAAAAAACACTCAACGTCATTTGTCATCAGGGAAATGGAAGTAAAAAGTCCAGTGAGATCTCACCTCACACCTGTCAGAATGGCTACAGTCGAAAATAAAAGAAATAACAAGTATTGGTGAGGATATGGAGAAAAAGGAACCCTCGTGCTCTGCTGGGTGAAATGTAAATTAATGTAACCACTGTGGAAAACACTGTGGAGGTTCCTCAGAAAATTAGGAATAGAAATACCGTATGTTCCAGCAATTCCACTACCCAGAGAAAACAAAAACCGTGAACTGAAAAGATCTGCGCTTTCCTATGCCTATTCAAGCATCATTTACAATAACCAAGATATGCAAGAGCCCAAATGTCCACAGGCAAATGGATAAAGAGGATATGAAATACACATATAAAGCAATATTCCTCAGCTATTATCAAAAAAGAATGAGATCTTGCCATTTGCAACAACATGGATGGACTAGAGGGCATAATGCTAAATGAGATAGAGAAAGACGAATACGATGATTTCACATGTGATTTCACTCACCCATGGACTTTAAGAAACACATGAACAAAGGCAAAAAGTCACAAGTGAAAAAACACTCCTCTACACAGAGAACAATCTGGAGGTGTGAGCAGGGCGGGGGTAGTAAGTGAAGGGGACCAAGTTCACACTTATCTGCTCAGCACCCAGTGATGTCGAGAATGGTTGAATCGCTATATCGCACACTTGAAACTAACCTAACACTGTCTGTTAATTATGCTTCAAAAAACACCGAGCTCACCCAGTTCACTTCGCTAGGCTTACAGGAGCAGATTTCAGATGGAAAGCGTATAATACTTTGTAATTCTTACTGGATTTAAATATGCATGTGTTTTTCTACATTCCTCCTTACAAGAGTAGAATTGAAACCTACTAAATTTAGCGATCCACAGCAGATAAGTGGTTATGGTGAACCAACTGTTACATTGCAAATAGAGAACATGACCATCGGAAGCAAAGATGTTAAATATTTATAAGGGATCCTTACCGTGTGGTTGATATTGAGTAGGGTGTGATTGGGAATAGCAAGCACTTGATCAATAACTACTGGAGGACACACAGTTCTTCATAAATATTTAAGGTAACTCCTGATTTATACTGACTTCTGTTCGTTGACTTAACATACAATCCCATAAAAAGATATGCCAACTGGCTAAAATGGGACCTTCTGATCAGTTCCAAGTTGGGCGTGTTGGCGAGCTCTGTGGCCCGGCAAGGTGGTACATACAAACGTGCATGTTACTGGGATTGCTGTCTGGGCATTTAAGGACCTTGCAGAGCCTTCCTGGCCTCAGATCTCCCATCCCACAGGAATCATGACTTTTCTCCAGTATCTTAGAGCCCAATAGCTCTAGGATGCAATATCCCACATGGCCAGGAGGTGCCACCACCAACCCTAAGATTCTTAAATTTAAATCCTAGAGATTTTTAAATGGATTCCTTTCATTTCTCCTTTATGCAAATGTCATAAAGCAATGACTCCTTTTATACGCATCTAATTCATACAGATAAAACAAGGATGTGTTAGCAGGTCAGATTCAGACCTATGTTTTCAGAGAAGAGTAAGTATTTGTGATAAGGAGAGGGAAGAAAAGATGTTTGGAAGGTAGGAAGAGAAATATCTCTGAGGGCACGTTATAGCCTTGGCACACAAGAATTTTTTAAAAGATTTACTTAGTTACTTCAAAGAAAGACAGAGGGCAATCATGAGCAGGAGGGGCAGAGGGAGAGAGAGAACCCCAAGACAACTGCCTGCTGAGCTCAGATCTGGATGGAAGCTTCATCTCACCAGCAGGAGATCAGGAGCTGAGCAGAAACCAAGAGTCAGACACTATCCGCCGACTGCACTGGCCAGGTGCACCCAGGTACTGAGAACTGAAAAACAGGTACGAATTCCATCTGATACTAAAAATTCCCTGTCTGTGGGGAAATTCAAATAAATCATGGGATAGAATCAATATAGGTGTCAGTCCTAACTACAGTGTGAAATAAATGCAAAGAGAAGTGAGTAAGTGCCTCTAGACTCATGGAAACTTTCACAGAAGAGGAGAAATTTGAGCTAGGTGCGCAGGATGGCACGTTCTGCGGACAGACAACCGCCTGTCGCAAAAGAGGGATGAAGTAAGGGCAGGATAAGCAGAGCAAAAACAGAACAATTCTGGGGTACAGAATGGTAGAAAAGTGGCAAGTTGATGGGCAAAGGGGAAAAAATAGAGAACAAAGTATGAAATTTCTTATATGCCAAAGAAGGACTGACCTTGCCTACATAACTAGGAAAGTAGGAGTCACTTATTTTTAAGGAGAGAACTCTTGAAGCAGTGAGCAGAAATGCAGTAGAGAAGGTGGGGGCTTGACTCAAGGACCACAGATGGGCACTTACCCCTGAGTGCAAGAGAGAAGACCCAGGACTGAATTACAGCCATGATGGAGGAATGAAGGGAGAGGCTGCCCTGGAAATCTCTCTTGGAATCTGATTTAAGGAGACTGGAGACAGGCTGGTCCTGAGGCAGGATAATACAGAAAGCAAACAGTCTAGAAAGACTTTAAGAATACTAATTTAAGAAGCTGAACAGATGGGGCCACCATGGACTAAGGTGAAGAAAACAAGACTTAAAGCCAGTTCCACTTTGGAAGCGGCGTGCGTGTTGTTTTCAGGGTTGTCTCTATGTTGGACTTGAGAAACCTATGAAACACTGAGATAGACAAATTTACTGGGAAGTTAGAATTAAGATGGTGGCTGAGCCAGGAGATAGATTTTGCATTCTCCAAACACAGTTTTTATAACCCAGATTTTACACGAGTAACCTGCTTTGCCTGCATGATGATTTTTTTTACCGTGGGGTGGGAGGTGGGACGGGGGAAGGGAGGATCCTAAGCAGACCCCACACCTAGTGCAGAGCCCACCCCAGGACTCGAGGACTCGAGAAGAGGACTCTGAGATCATGACCAGAATTTAAATCAAGAGTTGGGACACCGGGCGTCCCTCGCTGATGATAAAATTTTAACACACATATACAAGTTTACATTTAACAGTCAAACACTATTTTCTTTTATCTGCCAACGAGGGTTTTCTTTGATTTTTGTCAGTTTAGTTCACTTTTTTTAGTTAACACTTATGAAATCTGACCCCACCCCCCACAAGCTGTCAGACACTGTGAGGCACCGCGGTTGCATAACTGAGTCATTGTCACCATCGTAAGATCTCCAAGCACGGCCCAGTGTGACGTCACTATGTGCCAGTTGGCTTACACACCACATCTTTTTCTTTTTTTGGAAATATTCATAACTATGAGTACAAAGAAGGAAAATCTAGTTTGGCTTTTGAGACATCATCAAGTGCCTTCTAGGTATAAAGCTCTCTACCTGTTCCCAAGCGGGATGAAAACATGAGGAGAGGCCACCTGCGTTGGAGGAGTTCGCCGTCTAGAATGTGTCCTCCAGCATCCGGCAAGCAGAGATGGGCCGTCTGAGCTTCAGGTTTCCAATTTCCAGTACAGGTATAACAAGGCTACTTTAAAAGCAGGGTTATTTAAATTGTTAATTGTGAATTGATTCAGGCACTCATTTACCTTGAGGTATTAGATAGGTTAATTAACTACCATGACTCATTTTTCAAATTATAACACGAAGACTAATTTCCCTTACCTTCTGCCTCTAAGATATTAATTAATCCATTCTAGCATCGCACCAGCCCCGTATTTTATGAACACTCAGAGGTGCAGCAGCTCCGAGTCTGGCCGGCTGACCCTCCTAGGCTGGGATAGGGTTGTTACCACAGGACGGTGAGAGAGACCGGTCCACACTTCCCTGAAGTGCTATTCCACAGGACTAGTGCTCTTGAATAAGGCAGACAGGTAACGTGAATCATGCATATGCTAATTGTAATAAATAATGAAAATATTTAGACACGGTGAGGTTTGAACTTGAACTTTCTGAGTAAATGTTGATTAGTATGCAGCACAAGCAGTGTACTCAGCTTTTGTTCTTACTCTTAAAAGGCAGTCATTACTAAATGATGCTTTGAAATTTTACAGCTGTTTGCTCATCTCTCCGTTTCTACCTTTCTATCCTGGAGCAAAGAAATCACACGGTCTCCGCCTTGAAATACCGACATGAAAGTCCTTCACGTGGACGTCGATGCGGGTATGGAGGCGTTGATGGGAAAGGTCCCAAGTCCGTCACCAGCGCAGTGAGAACGGCCGCCACCTGCAGCCGAGAGCCCCATAGTGCAACGGCGGTTCTGAGGGAGAGCAAGCCTGCTTCTCGAAGTCCGTCTCCATGAGGACACAAAGGAAAACATCAGGATCACAGATTACTGCCCCCCCCAATCCCTGCCATGAAGACCATCTTGTCTTGTCCCCTGCATGTGCTTTTAAGAAACAAAATAACCAGAGTCCATGGGGATAGACATTTTGGAAAAGACAACGCGGCAGGTTCAGGCTCTGGGACAGAACATGTGTTCACCCGTGACGGTTTCCTCAGACAAGGTCACTTCCAACACATCCCAGGGACTGTGTGTCTCGCTGGGAAGAGAGGGTTTGAGGATGTTCCACCAGGCACTGGCCCTGGAGGCAGGGGCTCCTCCTCTCTTCCCTCTGCCCCTGGGGCTAACTGCAGGAGAGGCAAGATAGATGGGGTGACAGGGAGGTGGAGGGAGGCTTTGCTGGTGGGGACAATTAGGGTAAATACATGTAAATTGTGGCAAGATCATTTTAAAGCAAGGACTATATGCAGCTTCCTGCAAGCTTTGCAAGTTGCCTTCTGTGCCCTCCCCCACTGCCCCCCGCTTCTGCAGTCCTGTAAGATCTCATGAGAGGATCCTTCTAGGTTCGTCCGTGAATCTGCTGAAGAGGTAGCATCAGAGTGTCAGTCCACGCTAGTCACGTGCTAACATGGAAATAACAATGATAAGCGCGTTTCTGCCTGAAAGACCACCCAACCAAGCCGTGAAGACAGAAAAATAAATCGACGATTGCTCGTCTAGGTCCTATGATCATGAAGCACAGTTCAGAGAACAGAGAGAAGGCAGGCAGGCACATCTCCTTCATGCAAACGGACGCTGTACCTGCGCAGCGCAGAGACTTCCTGCCCCCGGAGCCCATCTCCGCGGCCGGAGGGGAGCGTGGGGAGCAGGTGCTCATAAAGCATCGTGCTGCGTTTGGGTGGACGGAAACATGCCACTACAAAACCACTCCGGCCGTACACCTGATGCAGAGCTGGGACCTTTATTCTCCGAGGGACCTTCCCCATGCCGCCTCCGCTGACCGCCAGGCTGTCAGCGCCCAGAAAACTCAGCAGACAAGCGGACCCCCCTCCGGAGTTCCGTTCAGCAGCTGAAGCTCCCTCCTGGAACCCAGGGCTGCCACTGCAGTGGGACCCTTCTCCGTCTTCTTGCTCTGTCCCCAACACCAATCCCTCCTCTTTCCTCAGTGCCTGCCACTGAAGCTTAAAGCGGACACGAATCCTAAACTTGATTTTCCAAACGACGGCATCTTTGACACACGTGAGTTATCCCGACGACCTTTCTAGCAATTACTTGAACCTCAATAAGTGCTCTGGATACTCAAGCTTTGTGCCCTTGAACCTCCTGACATTGGCTTCTTGCCTGTCTCCTCCTTGTTTTTGACCTTGTCTTTCAAGCCCCTGCCTCAGGTCCCCACCTCCAAATCTATGACTTCTGCTTCTCTTTTCCTCATCGGGTAAAGAAGCAAACTTAATTGTGATCCATTCCCAAAACATAAACTTCCTTTTAATAGAACCACAAGACTTCAGCCCCCAGCTGCTCAGCTGTTCATTCATTTCTGCACTTGTTGAAATCCCGGTAGAAGGCAAAAAATAAAACAAAACCCACAAGGAATTTGGACAAGTGAGGAAACATACTTTAAAATTATGTCCAAGATCACATTGCTTTAGCTCAACATTTTACACGTTTTGCTTCTTCTTTTTATTCATTTAATTTTATTTTATTTTTTCAGTGTTCCAAGATTCATTGTTTATGCACCACACCCAGTGCTCCATTCAACAAGTGCCCTCCTTAATACCCACCACGAGGCTCACTCAACCCTTCACACCCTCACCCCTCCAAAACCCTCAGTTTGTTTCTCAGAGTCCACAGTCTCTCATGGTTCGTCTCCCCCTCTTATTTCCCCCAATTCACTTATCCTTTCCTTCTCTTAATGTCCTTCTCACCTCTGGTCCTGCAAAAAAAAAAAAAAAAACAAACAAACAGAACCAAAAAACCCACAAAACAAAAAACAAAAGCAAAACAAAACAAAAAAGCCCACTGACACTGAATATAACATTCTAAAACTACTGAAAAATCCTAAAAGCCAAGGAAGTCGATCATGTCCTCACAAGGTGCTTCCTCCGCTTGCTAAAGAACGAGCATTATGATGAGTGAGCTTTGGCTCCAAAGGCGGGGTAAACAACCATTCTCTGTGTAACACCGCGGCGCGTGGACTTCTTCTGCTCCTTCCACACCTTGGGGCATGGGACTTTGCAGAAACAGACTGCCGCATTCTTAGTTTTCATGAGTCCAAGGATCGATGCCACGTCTGGTGCTTAATTATTGCTTACTAAGTTCAGTGGCCTCATTCCATGATTAAGTAGAAACGATGAGGTGTCTTTTTAAAAATTAACTATCCTGAAAAATGTCATCCGTGGAACTGATCAGCGCGTGACAGAGAACGTACCCCCTGCCTTCGCCACGTAACACTGACTCCTCTGGGCTGAGAACCTACCTCACCCACTTCTCCTGAATATCACTCTCTCACAAAGCCCCGGAGATCAGGGTGTGCAGGTGAAGGGCAGGACCCTAGAACAGCAGTCTTTCTCACCCTGCGTGCACAAAGATCTAGGCTTTGCATCCACAGAGTCCTGGCATCTGCCTCCTCCATCTGTATACTGTTTCCCTGGGTTTCACTGAGCGCCAGGGGGCGTATCTGACAGCCTGGGGGTCCTCAGGGTGGCTCTGTAACCCCCACCATGTGTCAGAGCTTTTTCATTTATCCCTACAGACCTCTTACACCTTCAAGTCACCGCTAATGGCTCCTGCATGTCCCAGTTGGTCCAACGAGAAAAGGCAAAGCAGGTCATACAAACGATTACAACTTTTATTAATCTCTCTTCTTCATATTTATTTTTTTTTCATTTTCCAATCTCTAGAACTTTTGATACATGTTAAATTCTAATGATTTTTATCTCCCGAACTACTTTTTGTTAACCGTTCATGAGTTGCCAAGTGCAATGGGAAACTTAAGGAAAAGGCTTACTGAAAACACATCCTTATAGTTGGCACAGTGGGCAAGAGCATGGCGACCATACTGAGTACAGAGCGTGTGGGGCACTGGGGCAGGAAAGTGGGTCGGCCACATGCTAACCAAACCCAGCAGGAGTTCCACTCTCTTACTGGCCTGCGGCACCTACAGTCTTCAGGACTTCTAGATGCTTCTTGAACACCTTGTAGTTACCTGCTACCGTCCATGCTTTCCCTAATGACCATTTATTCCTTATCATAACCTTGACAAGTAGAAATTAATCATTGTATTAGTAGATTATTATATACTCCTCATAATACGTTTGATCAAAAGAAGTTAACAGTGGCAACAGAACTGAATTTCAGAAAGTAACCTTCTCAAAGTAGCATAGCTCCAAACTCAAAGCTTTTTCCGCAATCCTTAAAGTTTCACTGAGAAATGACACAAATGTAGAACTGGAATAAACCCTAAAGC
Source organism: Mustela erminea (assembly GCF_009829155.1). Taxonomy (NCBI): domain Eukaryota; kingdom Metazoa; phylum Chordata; class Mammalia; order Carnivora; family Mustelidae; genus Mustela; species Mustela erminea. The sequence goes on along the minus strand of NC_045634.1, from coordinate 35,928,151 downwards.
CCACATAATCCGAGGTTAGCAAGAGACCACTAGACACAGGAAACGTGACCGCCAGACACGCAAATGAGCAGACCCCACTTTCCTTTGTGTTCAGAGGTACTCGAGTAGTAGATATTAACACTTACTTCAGAAACCCTTTACCAGTTGAGCCAAGTTAAGAGAGAGAGCGTTAATTTTATATCCTAGGGCCAAATACAACTTTAACCCATAAGGCTATTGGGATGAGAGGCAAAGATACTGATAAGCATATCTGGGTCTGCGTCCCTGGGTAAGAATACCCTATACCACTGTACTGAGTATAGATGGAAAAGACAAATTCTTGCATATTGTCATTCCAGGAAGTATGATAATTTCTCCCCAACCAAAATGTATCATGTATAACCTATCACTTCTGCTAGGATTTATACTAATAGAGCTCTACTCCGGAGGCTTAGAAATTAATAACTTATTAAATTATATACACTGGAAAAGATGAAGACCTTAGATCTCTTGGCTGTTTTCAAGTATTTACATGATTCTTCCCTGACAGTGCATTTGGACTGACTAGAAGAAAAATGTTAAAGAAACTGCACACAGAAAGAGAAGAGACAAGTAAGTATTTGTTCACTTACGCCCTCCATCTCTGCAGATCCAAATCCTCACCAAACAACAAGGCCCACTGAAAAGAAGTCAGCCTTCTCCATGAAGCAGTCCCTACACCCCGCGCACAAGGCTTTTGCCACCTACCATATCCCATGGTTATTTAGGAACAGACTTTGTCTCATCTTCCAGCATTCGAGCCCTGGGCCCCTCACTGCCTCCCGCATTCCTTTTATCCTGCCCGTACAACATGACTTAGTTCATCTGTGTTGAATGGACACACTGATAGAATATGAAATGGGAGAGTCAGAGCATGGAAGATGGGATGCCCACCATGTCTTAGCACACTCCCACCCAGCTAGTTGCTTTCCAGCCTCTCAAAGGGACGTTCAAAAGCTAAGGAAGGGGAGCTGCCCTGGGCGTGAGAGCTTTCCGTGACGCAGGAAGGAGGAGGGGCTTGTGAAGCGCCTGAGAAGGGCGATGTTCGCATGCACACTGTGCCCAGACGCATGCATGTAAAATGTCTCCTTTTTATCCAGTAGAGAAAATGAGCTCATACAGTGTTCATGTAATCCTTGACGTTGATTTACAAATTACACTTTTTCCATCAAATGTGAATGATGCTTTACCATATATGGTGCTGTGAAAAAAAAAAAAGAAAAAGAAAAAGAAAAAAGAAAGAAAGAGAGACATGAATTGTAGCCATCTGGTAATTTCAGTTAGTCCTCTATGCTTGTATTTCCTACAAAACTAGCATTTTTGGACTCCATGTTTATGTTTACCTAAATGTCTCCAAGCATCAGTGGATGGGCCTTTGAATCATTTATCGCAGAGAAGATCAATGGAGAGGACTCAGGCCAGCCCCAGAGGAAATTAACTGATCTGAATATGGATGCTAAAGCTTTCCCCCACTCCTTTTATTTTGGATTCTTATGTACTCAGCAGAATGCCATCTTTTTGCTCATAATCGCTTCAGTCAGCACTCTTTGCTACTCCAAGGTCAGGACTGTCTGCTGAGAACTCCTTGCAATTCAATTAGCAGCCATAAGGGCGGTGCACGAAATTAAATGCACCCAGATTCCTTTCTCTGTATCTCTGTGTAATAAGCACTGCATCTAAACAACTCACACACACACAACGTCTCTCAGAGGACCGGAAAGAAATAGCATTTATTCATTTTTAGCCTGAACTCTAAAGACTCAATAATAATAATAATAATAATAATAATATAGTTATATCATTGTGAACATTATTATAAATGTTATTATTATTGATATAATCAATATTACTGTTATTGACAAATTATCTCAGTGATGTTCTCATCAACTTCCCAGGCAAATCCACTGAATGACGTACGTTTTCTGATATGTAGGCTAGCACGCTAAAAGATATGGCAGTATTACGTTTATTTGCTAGTATACACAGCTTATTGGTTTCATTTAGCTTTGAATTTCCCAGATTGACAAGAGTCCACTTGGAAACCATGGATGGACTCGATTAGTAGAATCACTTAAAAAATCACTTAAAATTTTTTTCAAATAATATCTAGGATTTTCCATGCATTTCCATGCAGTTTAAGATAGAAGATATTAGATACTGGAAATATTAGATATTGGAAAGTCTTGCAATTATAAGTGGATATGAATGATGCTGTCGCAAACAGCACTATTAACGTATTAAAATCGTTACTAACAACAATCATTCCTTCTGAGAAATAAAGCATAACAAAGTATTACACAGGCCTTGTCTATCTACAGATCTTGGTAATCATACTTATCATTACATTTGATAAAGACTAAATAAAAGTCTTCCAAATTAAAAATAGACTGATTAATGTGCCGGTCGTTTCCCTGTGGTAGACATTACCTAGTCAAAGTAGGCCTACCCAGATACATGCACACACAAGATACATTATTATGTTTCTTATATTTTATCTTCTTTTTTCTTTCACAAAGAATGAGTCAACCGACAATACACATGTACAATCAGCAGAAAAGGTCTGAATAATGGATAATTTTGAACTAAATTTCCCTTCAACCACATAGTGTGAACATTGATCAATTTTGGCTGCCATTTGTGTCTTGGATTTTGAATCATCAACCAATATTTATTGGGCTCTTACTGTATACCAACAATGATTTCAGACGCCTTGGATTCGAAGTTGAAAAAGGATGTCCCTGCTTTGTGCTCCAGCTTGAGAGAGGGGGAAGTAGAAGGCTGCAGTAGGGCTTTAAGTGTGAGGCAAAAATCCCACACCACGGGCTGAAGGAGCTCCAAGCAGAAACACACTCAGAACTCGAACTGAGATTGTGCTCCAAAGGAGGATTCAGCCATAAAAAAAAATTGATATTTACGTCATGTATTTAAAGAACAGGGCATCTGGGTGGCTCAGCTGGTTGGGCGACTGCCTTCGGCTCAGGTCATGATCCTGGAGTCCTGGGATTGAGCCCCACATTGGCTCCCTGTTTGGCAGGGAGTCTGCCTCTCCCTCGGACCCTCTCCCCTCTCATGCTCTCTCTCTCTCAAATAAGCAAATAAAATCTTTTTAAAAAAAAAATAAAGAATATTTGTCGCTGAGTTTTTCCCACTAGAGAATGGGAATTTTAAGCATCATTTTGATTAATCAAAGTGGCAAGCAGCATATGCACGTGTACAAGTTGATAGAGAGTCTGCTATACATTTTCTTGGTCAGACGGAACATTGTATTCCACATCCCCTCCTCATTTCTGTCTTTCCAGGGGAATTCTGCCAGCGTCCCACGGTTGCTTACTCGTGACCACTAAATAGCATTCGGCCGTTGCTTATTCCACAGACTGTCTTGTCTGTGGAGCAAAAAGCCTGAAGTTCGAGCTCATTTTTAGAGTCTTTTCTTTGATCTGTACCAGAAATAGAGCCCCTCCTTTCCAATGTGGGAAGATGTAAAAGAAGACCTTTAATTTTTCATTTCGTTATGCCTTCTTTCCCGGCTGGCTGTTGACAGTCCCGTCACCAAGGAACGTGTGGGTCCAGATAGGGGTAATCTTGCCTGTGGGCTGATGCGGTTGGCTTCCTAATCCATCTCTAAATCAGCAGTGCCCTTCTGCCAGACTTATCTTTGAGGTTTTGACAGGACCCGCTCTCTGGTTTGGTTCACTGAGCCTGGGACCAGCCTCCTGACGCCGGCTCTCCGGTCGGGGCTTGCCATTTTGTTCCACCTGCCGGCTCTCCCAAGACTCCGCTCTAAATCCGCGGGGCTTTTCTCCTTTGGTTGATTACACTTGCTACTCTTAGAAATTGTAATAGCTCACTACGAAAAAATGGACTTTTGACCCTAGCACTTTAAATTTTTCCTTTCCTTCCCTAGTCCCATTTTGTAGTAATTACCTTCTGCTTTCAAATCCGACTTCCCGAGTCAAGGGTATCTTATCTTTTAATCCAGTTAGAGACTAAATGAGAGAATGAATGCATATCATACCTATATATCAGCTCTTTCGGTAAATACATTTAAAGTACATTAACATGTAACAGAATAATACTAAAATGTACTAGAAACTGGCTTCTAAAAGAAACTATTTGTTGAGAGAAAGTTGTGCAGTGATTATTTCCCAAGATCCTTATTAATTATATTTATGATGATTTATCAGAAGAAAGAGCATTTGTTTAAAAAAGCATTTTTGCCCTGATGATTGGCTAAATTAGCCAACATAGAAGAGAGCTCCATGGTCGTAGAGCAAGCCTTGATTCGACCAGAGGTTATAGTCACTAGTTTATTTCTGAATGCTACTCTCCCCTGGGTCTCTCTTTTTGTATGCAAATGAAAGGACCCTGACTACATAAAATTAATTAATGCTTAAACTAATAATGGGTTTGGGCATGAACCATTTCTTTAGCACTCTCAGAATCTCAAAGAGGATTCTACGGAATTAATTGGCATAAGCAATTTATGACAACAGTTCTAGAATACTTAATTCTAAAGAATAGCTCCAACATCACATTTTAAACTGTAGAATTTTCTTTCATCTTTTTATAAACTTCTTACTTTAGAATAGTTTTGGATTTATAGAAAAAATGTTGACGATAGTAACAGAGATTCCCCATATACCTTGTACCCAGTTTCCCCTGTTATTAACATTTCCAATTAGTATGGCAAATTTCTCACAGTAAACAGACCAAAATTGAAACATTTCATAACTGGTGTCCGTATTTCATTCAGGATTCCTTTTATACCTAATGTCCTTTTCTCTGTTCCTGGATCCTACCTAGGGTGCTGTGTTACATTTAACATTGCATCTTTTTAGGGGACTTCTTGGCTGTGACAGTTCTCTGAATTTTCTTGTTTTTCATGACCTTGACAGTTCTGAGGAGTACTAGTCTTCACAGAATGCCCCTCTTGGGGATTTTTTTTTTTAACAGCTTCACTGACATATAAATTACAAACAGGTATGCCCATCACCATAGTTTGAAGTTATTTCCATCAATTCCAGTGGAAACCCCATACCTTTTAGAGATCTGTCCCTTATCCCCTCTTTGTGAATGCCCATCACCCCCACCTTCCACTTTAGGCCATAACTAATCTAGTTTCTGACTCTGTGGATTTCTCTGTTTGAGATATTCTACAAGAATGGAGTCATATGTGAGGTACCTGGGTGGTTCAATAGGTTAAGTGTCTGACTCCTGATTCTGGCTCAGGTCTTGATCTGAGGTTGTGAGATCGAGCCCTATGCCGGGCTCAGCACTGGGCACGAGACTGCTTGGAGCTCTCTCCCTCTCTGTCCCAGATCCTCCCCCCTCAAAAAAATGAATGGAGTTATATACTTATTTTGTGACCGGCTATGTTGTGGTCTTCTTTTGTGACAGGCTATTTTGGTTAGCACATTTTCAAACATTCATCCATGTTGTAACATGTATCAGCACTTAATGTCATTATTTTTTTCTTTTATAAAAACAGTGAAGGGAGCCCAGAATCTTGGGCTTCAGAAAACTGAGTCTCTGGTCTCACTCCTACATCCACACTGTGCCAACCGGGCACAGGGAGGCTGGGGAGTGTGACGCGGCTAGCCGAGCCAGTGTCCACAGGGCACCGGGCACAAGGCTCAAGCTTCTCCAAGAAAGCCTCAAAGAAATGCACTCCTTTTTATGGCTCAATAATATTCCTTCGTATGGACGCACCATACTTGCTTATCCATTCACCTGCTGATGGCCTATTGTGTTGTTTCTCCTTCTTGCCTATTATGAATAACAGATTCTTGAACATCTGTTACGTAAGTCTGCATGTAGATACTTATTTTCATTTCTCTTGAAATGAAAGATAAATGTCTATATACATAGAAGTTTATATACATAGAAGTGGCATTACTGGGTCCATGGTAATGCGACGTTTAACCATCTGGAGCTTTGCCAGACTATTTTCCTAAACACTGCACCATCTCACGTTCCCACCAGAGGTTCATGGGGGTTCCAGTTTCTCCACCAATCACCAACACTTGTTATGAACTCACTATTTTTTTTTCTTAAATTCTAGCCATTCCAGGGGACGGGCAATAGCATCTCATTGTGGTTTTCATATGCATTCCCCTGATGACTGACAATGCCAAGAATTTTTTCATGTGATTATTGGCCATTTGTATATCTTCCTTGGAGAAATGTTATACTTTCCTTATTTTAAAATAAGATTATTTGTCTTTTTTTTAATTATTGAAAGGCCAAAATTCTTTCTATATTCTTTTATTTCCATTTCATTTCTTTTTAGTGTTCCAGAATTCATTGTTTATGCAACACACCCAGTGCTCCATGCAATACGTGCCCTCCATAATACCCACCACCAGACTCACCCAACCCCCCACCCCCCTCTCCTCCAGAACCCTCAGTTTGTTGCTTAGAGTCCACAGTCTCTCATGGTTCCTCTCCCACTTTGATTTCCCTCAACTCACTCTCCTCTCCATCTCCCAATGTCCCCCATGTTATTGGTTATGCTCCACAAATAAGTGAAATTGTGTGATAAATGACTCTCTGCTTGATTTATTTCACTCAGCATAATCTCCTCCAGTCCCATTAATGTTGATACAAAAGTTGGGTATCCATCCTTTCTGATGGAGGCATAATACTCCATTAAATATATGGACCATATCTTCTTTATCCATTCGTCCATTGAAGGGTATCTGGTTCTTTCAAAGTTCGGTGACTGTGGTCATTGCTGCTATGAACACTGGGGTACAGATGGTCCTTCTTTTCACTACATCAGTATCTTGGGGTAAATACCCAGTAGTGCAATTGCAGGGTCATAGGGAAGTTCTATTTTTAATTTCTTAAATAATCTCCACACTGTTTTCCAAAGTGGCTGCACCAACTTGCATTCCCACCAACAGTGTAAGAGGGTTCCCCTCTCTCCACATCCTCTCCAACACATGTTGTTTCCTGTCTTGCTAATTTTGGCCATTATAACTAGTGTAAGGTGGTATTTCAGTGTGGTTTTTGATTTGGTACCGGCATAAAAACAGACAAATAGACCAGTGGAACAGAGTAGAGGGCCCAGATAGTGACCCCCAACTCTATGGTCAAATAATCTTTGACACGGCAGGAAAAAATATACAGTGGAAAAAAGACAGTCTCTTCAATAAATGCTGCTGGGAAAATTGGACAGCTATATGTAGAAAAATGAAACTTGACCATTCTCTTACACCATACACAAAGATAAACTCGAAATGGATAAAAGACCTCAATCTGAGGCAGGAATTTATCAGAATCCTAGAGGAGAACATAGGCAATAATCTCTTTGACATCGGCCACAGCAACTTCTTTCAAGATATGTCTCCAAAGGCAAAGGAAACAAAAGCAAAAATGAACTTCTAGGACTTCATCAAGATCAAAGCTTCTGCACAGCAAAGGAAACAGTCAAGAAAACAAAGAGGCAACCCACAGAATGGGAGAAGATATTCGCAAATGACAGTACAGACAAAGGGCTGATATCCAAGATCTATAAATAACTTCTCAAACTCACCACCCAAAAAAAAGATAATCACGTCAAAAAATTAGCAGAAGACATGAACAGACACTTCTCCAAAGAAGACATACAAGTTGCTAACAGACACATGAAAAAATGCTCATCATCACTAGCCATCAGGGAGATTCAAATCTTTCTATATTCTAAACACAAGTCCCTTATCAGCGATATAGTTCGCCAACATTACCTCCCACTCTGTGGGTTGTCTTCATATTTTCTTCATGGTGCTCTTTGAAGCACAAATGTTTCTAGTTTTGTTGAAGTCTTATTTATTTATTTATTTATTTATTTATTGCTGCTTGTGGTTTTGGTACAAACACTTTTCCTTTTTCTCATAGAGTGTCCAAGGAGCTTACTCTCCCTTTAGTCAAATACATATTGGTCACTTTCCCACATTTTCCAGTTCCTGCGCCCCCATGCAGTTCCCTCATTCTCTCCCAAGAAGGCCTACCATCAAGGAACTTCTCTCACTACCGGAAAAGTCTGTCATCTCTCTTCCTGATTCCTGTGTCTCAAACTCCTTTTTCTCTTTCATGACTCTTCCATGAGAACAACGCCTTTACTAATGGACCCTTTCACCGACCACTTCCTCTATCCTAGGATGAAGGATATCATTCCTAGAGGCAGTGGATGCAGTCAGCATTCCAGCTTCAAATTCCATTCAACTCTAAACCCAGGTGATGGAACCAGCAATCATCTACATGACTAAGCAAGAATGGTGCTAAGACTAAAAAAGAGTTTTATCAAGATAGTGAACTTTGAAATTCCCCTTTTAAACGTACAATTACATGTTTTCTAGCAGATTTACAGAGACGGCAACCATCCCTATACCCCACATTCGGAACATTGTCATCATCCTGAAAAGAGACTTTGCCTCCATCTGCTCTCAGTCCCCAGTTTCCCTCCACCCGGCTCCCACGCCAAGTGACCAGTGGTCTGGCTTTCCCCCTAGAGATTGACTCCTGCCCTAGACATTTAATTTGTCCCTGAGACCTAACTAGTATGCCTCTTCCATAGGTCTTAAATTTACTTAATTCCTTAGGTTGGATTTTCTTTTGTTATTATTTGTGCTCCTGGAAGTTTCTCCAAACGGGTCACACTTCAAGTTTCTTTTTATGTCAATCTCCTATCAATCTATTGTTGTCAAAGTAATTATTTGAATAGTAAATATATTCATGTCACTCAGCAGCTTGAAATGTTTGAAATGTGCATCAATGCCTGCAGGATAAACACAAATACCCTCTAACACAGAACGTCCTTCTCGGTCAGGCCCCTACAGAGCTCCCGGACTCGCTACTGCCCACATCCCTTATGATATCAAACTGCGCCACCTTTCATCCTTTGCAATATCCTCAACCTAGCATCATCTCTCCTTCTAAAAACCTTCACACTCCTGCTTGTCCTGCTCAAGAAATCTTGTAAGCCTACACAGGGATACTCAGCTTCTCCCTCAAGCCTCAGCTCTGGTATTAACAGTTTTTTGAACTTGAATCACCATCAGCGGTTATAACCTGTGCTCCCAAAAATTAATATTCCTGCAACTCTTATGACATGCATGCTGAATATTTATTTATCTCTGTCTTCTTTTGTTCTGAAATCTCCTTGACGGCAGAACCTTACCTCATTTGTAAGGGCTGGAAAGACTCCTTACGCTTGGCATGCATTTAATAAATTGATCAAATGCATGAATGGGCTTTAATAACAGAATCTAGCATTCATCCCCGAGATTTTTCCCTAGGCCATTTTACTACTTTTTTAGACCATAATATTTCACTGGGACTCTACACTGAGAAAGACATGGCATCAAGTAGATAGTACGTGTATAACCGTGAATATACACGTGTATTAAAGCTAAATGTAATGTTTGACATCCCTGGCTTTGTGGACTCAGTGGTTAATCCCACACACAGCTTGATTCTGTTAGTACACTGCAAACATCCAGAAGCACGAGAAGGAAAGAATCAGAATTTGAGGAGCCGCACACAGAGAAGTAGACAATCCTTTAGATGTGCCTTCACCATGAGTACGGGGTTCGGTGTCTGGAGAGGAGAATGAAGAATGTGGCATCAGTCAATGTTACAAAGAAAAATGGAAACACTGTTTTGCATTGTCAAGTGACATTTTATGAATAGAGGTAATGGAGAATTAAAATTTGTCCAAATTACATATTCACTCAAAATTTATGGCATTCTCAACCACATTCATCCTTCCATTTCTAATGTTTGAGTTTAATGAATTGGAGAATTAGCTTCAACAGACAGACTTCCCCAAATTCAGAGGGAGTGACATCTCTTTTGCATCTGTTTCCTCAATACTAACTTTTTTTAAAAGACTCAATGATTCCAAGAAATTGCTTAGCTTGTTTTTAAAATGGCGTAAGTTAAGGAAAACTAGAAGATATGAATTTTGAAATAAAATGTCTAAAATATAAAAATCCATAGGATTTTTCCCCAAAATGTATTAAGGTATTATTGGATTCATAGCATGTCGCAGGAAGAGGTTTCCACTGGGGAAAAACCAGAGAGAGGGGAGAGAGGGAGATAAAAGGAAACCACTTCTGTCAGGGGAAGATAAAAACTAAACACACACACAAAAATAAATACGGAGAACATAATGTATTTCTTGAGGAGAAAAATAAAGTAGGACTAGGACAATGGAGATACTGAAGAGACAAGATTGTGTTTTATTTTATTTAAAGATTTATTTATTCGAGAGTGAGCAGGGCACCAAGCAAGGGGAAATAGCAGAGGGAGAGGGAGAAACAGACTCCCCACTGAACAGGAAGCCGGATGTGGGGCTCCATCCCAGGACCCCAAGTTCATGACCTAAGCAGAAGGCAGACACTTAACCAACTGAGCTACCCAGGCACCCTATAAGATGGCATTTTAGTAGAGGAAGTTCAGGGAAATCTTCTTGGCTAACACAGCTTCTAACTGGACCTGAGGGAAGGACTGAGCAGGGAGTGTCGGGATGAAGAAGCAGCAGGAATATGCAAGTGCTGGTCCTGGGGGTGGAGGGTGGTGGGCGTGGCCTAATAAGTCCCAGGAGCAAGAGGAGTCCTACATGACTTCCAGGCCGGTAAGTGAGGTAGATAAGGATAAGGTCACAGAGGCACTCACTCCAGATTAGGAGGACTTTGGTGACCATTGTCAGAAATGTAAGTATTACACCGAATGAGATGGGAAATTAACAGAGAGCTTTGGGCGGAGGAATAACCCAGTGATTCTTTGGAAGAACTAGAACTAGTTCTAGTTCTTCCAAAGAATCACTGTTGCCATTAAGTCCATCACAAACTGTGTTCCAGGTAAAGGAGATGCCTTCGTTTCTTGGGGTTGCCATCACAAAATGCCACATACTAGGTTGTTCATAAACAAAAGAAATCATCCCTCATGGTTCTGGAAGCTGGGCATTGAAAACCATGCATAGATCTGGTGAGCACCCTCTTGGTTCACAAATGGCCATCTTCCCACTGTGTCCCCACATGGTAGAAGGGGTGAGGGGGCTCATGGTGGTCTCTTTTACACTAACCCCTGGTGATCTAATCACTACCCAAAGACCTCACTTCCTAACACCATTACCTTGGAGATTAGGATTTCAACATACGACTTTTAGGGGAACACAAACATTTAGGACATACCCTGGGGTGTGTCTCAAAATCAAAGGTAAGAAGACAGGTTAAAAGGCTATGGTGATAGCCAGTGTAAGATAATTGAAGTTTGAACCAGAAGTGTATTTAAGTGGCTAGATTATGGATATGTTTTTACGTGAGAACCAGTAGGATGAGATAAAGTTTAGAGCTGCAGTTTTAGAGAAAAGTAGGTATCAGAAATGACGCCAAGTTTCCTGAATGAGACCCAGAACTGCCATTTACTGCCATGAGAAACAGCATGGAGGAGAACGAGTTCAGGGAACATGTCTGCAGAGAAATACCCGCACGGTGGCTGATGGCATAGAGAAGGCGTCTGAAGCCGTAAGACCCAGTAATGTAGACAGAGAGAGAAAAGCTCAAAAGCGGAAGCTGTCCCGAGTCTGACTGCTGGCACTTAGGATGCTCAGGAGTCAGGAGGATGGAAAGGCTGAAGAAGGAAAGCTGGGGGAGACAGGTGACCGCGTGGCTGGGAGAAGTCTAGGGAGAAAAGAGTCTCAGAGTCAAGTCAGAACCCAGAAGGAGAGAAGTCCCATAGATTTCCCAGAGGTCAAGTGCAAGGGACAGTGAAAGTGACCTTTGGGTGTGTGGATCTACAAGTCATTGGTGACCTCTGGTAGCTGTCATTTAGATTAATCGAAAGCTCAATTGGTTAAGATCACGAAACGCAGAATCATGAATTATCAGGTTTATGTAGATAATCAGCTACAGGAATTGAGAAAGCCCTTACTTTCTCTTCACTGCAGGTTTTTAATCTTCAAAATGGGGAGAAAAGTGACTCCAAGTTCCATTGAGAAAAACAAAAAAGAACAGTGCATGATCTATGACAAGTCCTCCATAAATGATAGCTGTAATCAGATGACCACCAGAAGATCATCAGAGCCCTCGCCCAGCATTAATATAAACACACCCTCCCTCCCTGTGAGAATCAATGGACGAGAACATGCATCCAAAGTCTACAGCACCAGCGCTGAAATCATGTACATGGTCTATTAA